>NW_028274819.1:53399405-53704693 GCF_037043125.1 Eumetopias jubatus
CAAAATAGTGGCAGAACCAGATTAGAAGTCTCACTAACTTCCTATGCCATGTCCTGTGGCAAGGCTATCTGGTGGGGAGCTCCAGATGAGTCTGTGCAAGAGGGCTCCCTAGAACTACTAACCCTGGGCACCTGGGTGGCTCAGTTGGTTAAGCGACTGCCTTCGGCTCAGGTCATGATCCTGGAGTCCCAGGATCGAGTCTTGCATTGGGCTCCCTGCTCAGCAGGGAGTCTGCTTCTCCCTCTGACCCTCCACCCTCTCGTGCTCTCTCTCAAATAAATAAATAAAATCTTTAAAAAAAAAAGAAGAAGAAGAAGAAGAACTACTAACCCTTACTCTCCAAGACCCACAAATAGGGACAAGTTCCAATACGTTCTGCTCAGCTACCGAGGGCCAACACAGAAGTCCTAACTGGTCTTGTACCATTCCCCAAGCAGGGTAACATAGCATTCTTGGTTTTGCCCTAACTTCTTTAGTGTCCAACACTAACTAGAGACCGCTTCCTTATTAAGACTTAGAAACAAAGTTAAAAAGACACTAGGGAAGGAATACTGAATCCCTAGTACACTCTGCGGGGAGAAACAAAAAGAGCAAAAGAATATGCTTCTGTTTAATCATATGGAACATAATCATCTGCTAGGACGAGACGAATTCTTCAGCCCTCTCTCCACCCAGCCAGCCCCTCGTGTCCCATTTCTACCTTCATCCTCTCTGTATTCTTTTCTTCAAATATTGGTTTCACAAGAAGCTTCCTTCCCAAAGAAGGTGGCTGATCCCTAAAATTAGTCCCCACCAAGCAGGCCAGGACCTCAGGAACCCAGGCTTCTGGTGCAGGGGCCTTCTAGCTGTTCTGACTCCCCTCCTCCCACGTCTCCTGCAGGGCTTTGGACTCAGACTGTTAAGGGGGTGGACCAATCTGCCTGCCCTTTAATTTTTAGAACCTTTCTGACTAAATTAAAAGTTTCTGAGCCCCTGGTGGCGCCTGGGTGGCTCAGTCGTTAAGCGTCTGCCTTCGGCTCAGGTCATGATCCCAGCGTCCTGGGATTGAGCCCCGCATCGGGCTCCCTGCTCAGCGGGAAGCCTGCTTCTCCCTCTCCCACTCCCCCTGCTTATTGTCCCTCTCTCGCTGTGTCTCTCTCTGTCAAATAAATAAACAAAATCTTTAAAAAAAAAAAAAAAAAAGTTTCTGAGCCCCAGTTCAGGATTCACATGCTACCACTTCAATGCTGATTTCTGACTTTCAAACACCTAATTGCTGACATTGAGCTAGTTAGCCAAACTAACCAAAGGCACCAGGAATGTGAAAAGAAGTAAGATACACTTCTCGGGCCTCCAGGGTCCCCCCACCCCTGCCCCTCAATGATTAAAATACATACTGAATTACAGAAGTGGTAGTTGCAGGTCTTTAAATTTCAACCTTCCTATACTCTGAGGGCTCCTAAGGATTTTATTTGAAAAATCAGTAAAGTCCTTGGAAAAACAGTCAAGCCCTGTGTTAGTCACTCACTTGTCAGTTGTCTATTCTCTGCTTTACCTGTGAGTCTTATCTTCCCAACTACAGATGAGTCTGATTTTTCTGGTGTTCCCCTGTGTCTGGCAGAGCCCCGGGCAACACAAGACCTGGTCTAGGACAACTGAAAGCTGCTTATTGGTTTTGAGATTTGCTTTCTCAGCTTTGGGGTCCCACATACCACAGGTCTTTACATTCTGAAGGTATCTGTGCTAAGAAGCATGACAGCCCCAGAGAAATTAAATCAACACACACTTGTTCAAAAGTTGCCCCAAATTCTCTGACCTGGCACCTGACCCAAACATTCCTGCATCCCGGCCAGCACTTGTCAGGGTCTGAGATAGCCAAAAAAATAATTACAAACAACTCAAAACAGATTTTTGCTGGGAAAAGTTTTGTACAAGTGCTGGGATGGGCCCCCAAGAACTTGCCCAGATAAGGACGTTGCACAGTGCCCAGGGGAGGTGTCCAACCCATTTAGTGGACCCTCTAGGATTACACCCTTCTGGTTCAGAAGTGGACCTGGCTCCCAACAATCAGTCCTGATCACAGTGGCCCCAAGAGCACAGTGATAAATGCCTGGGTGAGCCAGGCACACCACTACGTGGGGTGAAACCAATGTGGATGCCAGGTTTCCTCGCAGCAGGAGGTCATCCTCCAGCCGCCCCAGGCCCACTGCTGGCTGGCCTACCAGAGAACACATTCCTGGGCTCCCAAAGAGACCAGACCCAGGAAAGAGCTTCTCACCATCTTCCTGCCCCACATAAGCCTCCACTCAAACTATACGAAGGAGATAACTGGCCCCCTTTCTTCTTTTCTTGAGAGAAGATAACCAAGAACATCTACTGAAAAACCTTGCAGTCAGGATGATCATTCCAAAAACTGGGTTTGCAGCCTTTCCTCACAGGATGGCGATGGCAGTTCTCAGCTATGGTAATGGCATCTCCCCAGAAGGGGGACTGACTATCCAGAACAAGCCCAGGCTCCCCAGCCCTGCTCCCACATGCAAATGAGCCTGATGTGATTTCTGAGGAAAAGCCTCTATGGCCAAGCAGGCTCCAGCTCACAGAGAACTGAGTGCAGGTCTCCATGTACTTTGCCTGGGTTACTACGGTTTCCTCAGTGATCTCCCTGTCTCTGCTCATTTCTCTCAAACTCATTCTCTACTAAAGCAGTTAGTATAATTTTTCTAAAATTCAAATCTGACCACACTACTCTCCTGAATAAAATCCTTCACAGGTTCACATTAAAAAATCTGCACACAGGGGCGCCTGCGTGGCTCAGTGAGTTAAGCGTCTCTTCATTTTGGCTCAGGTTGAGATCTCAGGGTTGTGAGATCGAGCCCTGCATCCGGATCCGTGCTCAGTGGGGAGTCTGCTTGAGATTCTCTCTCTCCCTCTCCCCCTCCCCCTGCTTGCACACGCTCGCTCGCTCTCTCTCTCTCTCAAATAAATAAATAAATCTTTAAAAAAAAAAAACAAACAGTATACAAATGTTCGTGTAAACTTTATGTGTAATAGCCCAAACTGGGATCAGTCCATGTGTCTTTCAACAGGTGAATGGTTATATACATTATACACAATGGAGTACTACTCAGCAATACAAAGGAATGAAGTCATGATACATACAATCACTTAGATGATTTTCCAGGGTATTATGGCTGAACAAAAAAGCCAATTCCAGAAAGTTACAAACTCTATGACTCCAATTATACAACATTTTCGAAAGGTCAAAACTTTAGAAACAGAGGACAGAGGGGTTAGGAACAGGGAAGAGGTGGGAGAGAAAGGTGTGGTTATAAAGGGGTAACATGGAGGTTACTTATGGTGTTGGAATACAATTTACACACACACATACACACAACCAGTACAAATAAAACTGAGGAAATCTAAACAAGATTGGCAGGTTGTGTTAACATCAATATTCTGGTTATAATATTATTCTACAGTCTGTCAAAATGTTACTGTGGGGAAAACTGTGAAGTTTCCCAATGATCTCACTGTATTATTTTTTTTCAACTGTGTGTCAATCTACAATTATCTCAATAAATATTCTAATTTAAAGAAAAAAGTCCTTTGCAGAGCCCCCAAACACCTACAACAGTAATTCCTAACTTTTTTTCAGTGAGGAATTCCAAAAGCTCCATATAATAATAGTTATACTTTTTTGGGCACCTGGGTGGCTCAGTTGGTTAAGCGTCTGCCTTCAGCTCAGGTCATGATCCCAGGGTCCTGGGATCGAGCCCCATGCCGGGCTCTCTGCTCAGCAGACAGTCTGCTTCTCGCTCTCGCTCTCGCTCTCTCTCTCTCAAATAAATAAAATCTTTAAAAATAACAATAGTTATACTTTTAGTATCTACAGATTGAAAAATAATTGGGAAAATAATATGAATTCATGAAACACCCTTCAAGGACCCCCTTCAGTTTCAAATCCTCAAGTTGGAAACCACTGGCCTGTATACTGAATATAATGTAGCAAAGGATACAGGCTCTTCAAGCAGTGGCCCCTAGCAGGTCCTCTAGCCTTATCCCATACCACTCAACTCACACATACCTCACACTCCTACCACACTAAACTACTTTCAGTTCCATAAATACGCAAGACTCACTTTGTGGCTTTGTACATGATGTTCCCTCTGCCTACAATATCCTTGCCCCATTTTACACCTGACTAATTCCTACTCAAGTTTCAAGATTCTACTCAGGCTTTTTCTAATTCCTCTAGGAAGTATTCTCTACACTGACTCCTTGGGTTATATTAGGAGCCCCTCTTCTGTGCCCTCATGGCCCCTGTGCTTCTCTCTATCACAACTTAGACCAACGAACCTCTGTATGCCTCCATTTCATTACCTATAAAATAAGAAGAAAACAGTATCTACCTCATACAGTTTTAGGAATGAAATGAGTTAATACATATAAAGTACTTCAAATAGAGCATGGCACACAGTAAGCATTCAATTACTACCAAGTTGTTTTTATTGTCATCGTCTGTCTAACCATTACACTGGAAGATCCAAGCAGGAACAATACTTGCATCCATCTCTGGTCTGGCCTACAGTAGGTGCTTGGTAAATAACTGGGAAAAGAATTAAGGGATCTAAGGCTGGTGGTGTAAGGAGGTTGAATCTAAGTCAGTGGTAGAACCGGAGATCTAGAGAATTGAGAAGTACTGCTAAGAGCAAGAGGTAAGTACAGTAGGAGCCAGGAATAAGATAGTCATCTCTCAAAGATAAGCACAAAACGACTCTTACAGATTACTAAGAACTTGGGTGAAGAAACATAAATGAGAACTGCTAAATTATACATATCTTCTGAACTAGCTGAAGCCATACTCAATTATTATGCAGAGCTCTTTTGATTTGTCATTATAATCTGTTAATTTTGAGCTGAAAAAGCTGTTTCACCTTTTGGAGGCACTGTTTCTTCAGCTGTAAAATGTGACATAATAACGTAATTTCCTAAGTATTTAAGATTATGAAAGCAAACTACCCAGCCCATTGGTTAAAGTAAAACTAGTTTGTTCTGAATAAATGTTATGTCATCCCCTTGCCTTCAAATTTTCTTTCTCTTAAAAAATGTAAAAAGAAAAAGGGTAAGTCCCTTGGATAATAACAGCCTAGATGGAGAGAGGGAAGAGACGAATGTGAAGGGGACCTATACAAAGCACTAGGACTTGGGGAAGGGTAGATGGGTACCTAAAATTACTCTCCCCCCCAACTCCTCGTGGTCAGAACTTGCTGGCCCTTCAAGGCTCAGGGAAAGTCCTATTCCCACCAGCCTTCTTTAACCATTCCAGGCCCTATGAGTCTCCCCTCTGAGGCCACGGCACTGAGCCCAGCCTGGTTCAGGCACCACCTCACGAGGTCACTTCCAATCATAATTGGACTCTGTCCCCAGCTGACCTGTTAGCTCCTCGGCAGTGGGACCTGAGTGTCCTCCTGCTATCTCCACAAGAACAGAATTAAGTACCTTGTTACTGTCTAAGGGAGAAAGGGGGGGATGAACAAGTCAAGAACTATGTTGGGACTTGTACCTACATTGTCTCTTTTACAAATCTGTAAAGTCAGTATTTTGATTATCCCTAATATAAGATGAGGAAACTGAGGCCCAGATATGCTAAGTGACTTGCTCAAGTCATATAAATAGTAAAAGAAAGGCTGGAACTGGGATACTGTCCATCTCCAGAGTCTCGATAAGAAGAAATGCATACTGGGCGCCTGGGTGGCTCAGTTGGTTAAGTGACTGCCTTCGGCTCAGGTCATGATCCTGGAGTCCCGGGATTGAGCCCGCATCGGGCTCCCTGCTCAGCGAGGAGCCTGCTTCTCCCTCTAACCCTCCCCCCCTCTCATGTACTCTCATTCTCGCTCTCTCAAATAAATAAATAAATCTTTAAAAAAAAAAAAGAGGATAAATGCATACTGGTTACCAAATATATAGCTGATTTGTTGGGCAATTTGGTCACACCAGCTCCGCACCTCAACTCTTCTCTGCTGCCAGTCTGGGCCTGAGATAGCTATTTGACTTCTTTTCTTCCTCTTATTTTGTCCCAAACGCAAAGGGAGCTACCCTGGGTCCCTTCCACAGTGGTGTATGTGGAAGAAACAGGCTAAAAAGAGGGCCATGCCAGGGGAATAGAAGGGAGGCAAGTATTAATATCCTACAATAGCAGAGCTAGTTAAACCCTCTTGTTTTACAGATAAGGACACTTAACTCTGAGAAGGCAGGTAACTTGCCTAAGGTGACACAGGTGAGTGGAGACTGAAACCTTGTCCCCCAAACTCCCAAACTGGTGCTCATTTTGGTCTACCCGGCACAAGGCCATGGAGAACTAGAGTATGGCCTGTCAGGCTTGTCACTGAGCAAAAAACCCAAATGCTGTAAACACAGGAAATGGGCTGGGATGAGGTTCAGAAGGAGCAGCAACTTTTGCCAAGTTAGAAGTGTTGAAGGGTTTCCTGTCCACAGCTGTTAACTGTCACAGAAATGCTCCAGAAAGCAATATAAGGTAGAAAGGGGAAAAAAAAGAGAGAGAGAGAGAGAGAGAGAGAGAGAATGAGGAGAAAATATTTAGGCCCAGAAGTGACTTTATAAATTATTCAGCCCAACCTACTTAATTTTACAGATGAAGAAGCTAAGACTCCCCAAAAAAAGAAAAATGACTTGTCCAAACTCACACTCCAAATTTAAGGACCCTTAGAAACCACTTACTCGGTTCAAATCCTTCATTTTAGGGATGAGAAGCCTGAGACCCAGAGAGGGAAAGAGCCTTGCCCAAGGTCACAGGGCTAGAGAGGCGAATCGAGACTGGCACTGAGCTCTCTTCTACCTCACAGACCTGTGTGGTTAGAGGGAGCCCCCTGAAGTGACTTACCTCAGACACAGCTATGTTGACCATGGAGAGAGTACAACAGGTCAGGAAACCAAAAATAAGCAGGATATATACCAACTAATGAAGAATAACAAGGACCAAACACAGCAAGCTTATAAGAGTCCAGACAAAAGTGCTCTGGCTGCTTAAGACACTTTGGAGAACTAAGAGGCAGAAAAATATTCGAGCTATTCCAGGAACAGAATCCAAGGAAGAACGAGTGGGGCAGGCAAATAGAAAAGGCCGGAACTGCTAAGGGAAATCCCAAGGTTCTGCTTCCTTCTTCCGTCCTAGAGGTAAATATCCAGAACACACCACCTCAGAAGCAACTCTGGGTTCAGCAGGCCACTCTGGGGGCATACTGTATAGTAACTAGCCGATTACTGGGCCCCCACATACCATTGCTGGCAGGTATAGAGGGAAATTACATTTCCGTGACGCCTGGAATTTCACAGAGATTCACTTCTCATGCCAGCCCTGAGACACAAGGATTATGACTCTCACTGAACGGATAAAGGAAACTAGGGCTTAGGGAAGACAAGTCTCTTGGTCCGGCATCAAGTTATTACTGTATATGGCAGATCCAGTGTTCAAACTTAAACTCTCTTTCAAGAAATGTTCAATAAGTGCCTGCTTTTCCAACCCTGTCCTAAGGGCTGGGGATACACTGAGGAAACAAACATGGCCCCTGGCCTATAGGAATTCCAAGCAGGGAATTGTGAATGCTTACTGGGTCACCCACATTACATAGGACGCGTGGCTATCTAGAGGCTGGAAAGAACAGAAAGGCCAGAGGAACCCGAGCACTGAGAGCTGGGCTACAATAGTGGATTCCTCCAGAGACAGGGGGACTCTGGTGAGAAAAGATGGGAGGCTGACCAGCATCACTGTACTTTTCTCCTACTCTGGTCAGAGCTTTCTCATTCAACATGTCCCCAGGCCTCACTACAGTTAAGGCAGTCTGGCAGGGCAGAGGCTCTTCATCCTGCTTGACAAATGAAGGAAATGAGACCAACAGCAGTGGTTCGTCCTAGGTGGCACAGTGAGCTGGTGGCAGAAAAAGTCAAGCCTCTTGGCTTCTGTTCTTTCTACTATAGCTGCTCCGACTCTGGACCACAAAAGGGGAAATGAAATCTACGACGGGATTGAGGGAGAGTTAAAACCTCTAGATTTCTCTAGCCATCCTCTTTTCATCTCACCATGACTCCCAACCCCACTCCCCCGTCCACCCCTCATCATCCTCACAGAGTTCTTAACTTGGCTTCCATATACCCTCATTCCCTCCCTTGGTGCCTCAAAGTCAGGGATTTCATCAGGGAGTTAATCAACCACAAAGTCTTGGCCACCATCAGACACCACGTCCTCAGGGAAACATTCCCCTCCACCAGCTCATCCTCAGCATTCAGATCTTTAAATGGCAATCAAAGAAGAGAGGAATGCTGAAAAATGGAAAGGCCAGGGGGAAACACCCTAGCAGGGGAGAACATTTCACACGATCTGAAGTCTGCACAGAAGACATCCAATTTGTCCCAGTCTGAGGTCCACCTGCCAAATCAACCCAGTTGGGGGCTTGAATTCCCGATAAGAAGGAAAAGTACTAAAAACCTACCATTAACTTATTCATTCATCCATTCTTCGTTATTGATGTTTATTCTGTATACAACTTATGTTAGGTGCTAGAGCCACACAATAAAAAAAAAAAAACCTCTGCCTTCAAAAAGCTTACCTTTTAGTTTGTGCTTCTGGTTGTAGAGGAAGCCATTTTTTGACTAATTCATTTGTTTCTATCACTTATGTTGAACCTTGCGTGTATGTGACCAATTTGTTTTCTTCAAGTCTTTGTAATGTGACTGTGGGAGATAATGGAAAGGAGGAAAGCTGTGTTTGTTCTCTGCTATATTTTTCCATCTAGTCAGGAAGTTTTGTGGGGTTTTTTAGAACCCTGAGTTGGCCTGTGGCTCTTTTGGTAAAAGGTGCATTCAGCAGTAAATAATCTTTTTCTTTTTTTTCTTTTTTTTTTTTTTATTACAGCATAATAGCTTTACCAGGGGGAAGAAAAGCTTACCTTCTAGTGAAGAAAACAGGGAATCAGGATACAAGGAAAGAGCTACAGTTAAAGGATATACCAACTTCTGTGGAAGCAAGGTGACTAATTCTCTTGTAAAAGTCAGGGAAAGGCTTCCCAGAGAAAATGCCATTGGCTTAGTCTTAGGGAATATGAAACATCTGGATTCTAGAATGCCAACCCTACATAGCCAGGGCTGGAGAGGTCTCTAAAGGCAGACTAAAGACTCCCAGGTTCCTAGCAGAAAAGTTGATGTGGGATAAAAGAAATACACTATAGCCCTTGTTGCTTCAAAAATATTATACCTCTGGGGTATCTGCTCCAGGGAAAACCATCAAACTCTGTAATACACCTAGCTCCACTCTGCACTCACACAGACCCAAAGCACTGAGCATAAGCTTGAGGGAGACTTCTCTATCTTGTGCATGCACACTTCTGCTGCTTTCCTTGCAAACTGGCTCCCAGCAGCCTGAGCCACCTTACCTCACAAAAAGCTCTGCTGGTGGAGACCACCATTAATGGTCTTAAGACTTAAAACTTGGGGCACCCGGGTGGCTCAGTTGGTTAAGCGTCTGCCTTCAGCTCAGGTCATGATCCCAGGGTCCTGGGATCGAGTCCCACATCGGGCTCCTTGCTCAGCGGGGAGTCTGCTTCTCCTTCTCCCTCTCCCTACCTCATGCTCTCTCTCAGATAAATAAATAAAATCCTAAATTAAAAAAAAAAAAGACTTAAAGCTTAAAAGCCAGCTAAAATGAGAAATGGTCCAGTTCAAATGAAAACCTCTAGTGGTTTAACTTTGAGCTGGTCAAGATGAAGACAAAAATCCTTTAATGCAGCACAAATACAGAGCAAAGCAAATAGGTCATAACAAACCACAGTTCATTTAGTGGAAGCAGAAAATCCAACAGTCCCTGCCACCTTACCCACCCATCACCAAACCCATGTTCCAGCCAGGCCCAGCCAAGGCACAAAGCACAAGCAGCACTGGAAGGAAGGGTGAGGGGGAAGGTCCTCAGGCACTTTCTGGAAGCACTATCCCAATGGAAGAGGGTAGCTTCCTATCCCCCACCCCAACTGCATAGAACACCAGCCCAGGCTGACCCTAGTGGGACTTGCAAATCAGCAAAGAAGCTGGTGAGGTGCCACCCAAGCACCACAGGCCACTCTTCCCAGGAAATCAGAGCTACTTTTGCAGCCCACGTGATGAGATCGCTGTGTGCAGTCTAGATGTTATACACGGCCATTGCAAGGAGCGCTGTTCTGCAGAACTCACCGGAATAGAGAAACTGGGTTCAAGTCTCACTGGTAACTTGATCATCCACTAAACCCATTCTCATCTCCATGCACATCCCCCCACCGCCCCCATCAAATCCTGCCCTGCTGTCAAGCCCAGTGCACATACTGCTTACTCTGAGGGGAACGTTTGGCTCCCCAGTGGTCCTCAATGACCGCTCTATTTTATTCGAACAACATTTATCCACTCAAACAGTATGCAGCGATGCTCCTCCTATGGCAGTACTGTCTGCTTGGCAGTGCTGCACTCCCCTCCCTGGAACTCAAGTTCTTTGACAAGGCTGACCAAGACCTACACTTGTACTGCCTAACCCTCGCAGGAATTACCTCCAGATGCAACAAATGTCCTATACTAGACGATTCAACAGGAACACACCTCAACTCAAGAGCCCACTGCCAACTGCCCCCCTCAGTTCGTCTTGCCCCTTCTTATCAGATCTTGTTTCCTACCACTTCATGCAGGCCTCACCTCGCTCACCATGTTGATGACCCTGTTCCCTCTAGCAGAGGCCTTCAAACGGCAGACATCAGTTGACTGACATTCCTCAGTTAATGGATCAGCTCTTTTTTAAATTAATTTATTTATTTCAGAGAGAGAGAGAGAAAGCACAAGCAGGAGTAGGAGCAGAGGGAGAGAGAGAATCCTCAAGCAGACTCCCTGCCGAACACAGGGCCCAACCCAGGGTTTGATCCCAGGACCCCAAGACGATGACCTGAGCCAAAATCAATAGTCAGACTCTTAACCGACTGAGCCACCCAGGCGCCTCGAACTTATTTCTTTAACTGTTAGAGTTCATCACTAAGGGCATACACTTTTTATAAAAGTTTTGTGTCATTTAAATTATTATTATAGCAGCTAACATTTATGTAGCACTATGTGTCAGGCACTATTCTAAGCACTTCATATCTATCTCATTCACCCTCATGAAAACCCTACAAGGTATCAATACGATCAATTCCATTTTCCCAATCCAGAAACGAAGGCCTGGAGAAGTAAACTAAGTGGTAGCATTTAGAGACAAGCAGTCTGGCTCTAGAGTCCAAGCTCTTAACTACTACACTATGCTGCAGAGTATAATAAGGACCTTTATATACATATAGACACATGTGTACAGGGCTTAAATACACCTCCCATAATACACTTCTTCTAAATTAAGTCCAAACTTCTGTCTCTTTAGCTTTACTCTGCACTGCTTTTCCCATGTGCCCCCCCACTCCCACCAGACTGACACACTCACAAGGCCTGCCCTTTCATTCCTGGCTTGCCATCCTCCCTCCTTGCTTCCCCCAAATCCTAATCAACCTTTCAGGCTTAGCTCCTCTAGGAAAGCTCCTAGAAAAACGGAGGGGAGGGAGGGAGGGGATCACCACTGGTTTAAGGCCTACCATGCATCAGTCACTATGCTGGTGCTTTGAACACATCACCTCACGTAATCCTCACACCCCTGTGAGGCTGCTATCACTATACCCATTTTTACAGATAAGGAAAAAGTAGTTCAGGGATTTAACCTGTCAACAAGCCACAGTTCTAAAGCACACACTCTTTTCACCATACCTTCTAAGCCCTTTATGACCTACTCCCCACATTTAAATGTTTACACATATACTACTTAACTTTGCGTTTTATTTAAAATTGTCTCAAACTATTTTCCTGCTTATGCATGTGTCTATCTCTCCAACTGGACTCTAAGCCCCTCACCCCAAGGGCTTCCTCTAAATCCCTAACACATGGCTAGGTACACAGTGACTGCAGAGTTTTACTGAATCAAATAGGTTTGGGCTCAGTTAGATCTATTGTGCTCTGGGTAAAGCTGCTAAACATCTGCATCTTAACCATATGTAACTATTGGTTAATTTCTTCTAGAGCTAAGAAAAAAGTTCTCTTAACCAAGAAAATCATATAGTGCAGTCTATGAGTCACTCTTGTCGGCAATATGAAGATCCCAGAAAACAAGGAACAAAAAAAGAACCACGGTGGGTGGAATGTTTTTTCCCATCCCACTCTGTAGGGAACACAATTGGGCTGATGTTCTCTAAAGAGTGCACACAGCTTCAGCTACAGAATGAGGGAATCCCAAAGGGAAATTCAGCAAAAACCAGCCAATCCTTCAGATGCTCACAGGAAGCCCCTGGAGGGTTCGGAATAATGCGGTAGCAAATACTGGCCAAGGACAGACAGAATCTAAGCTTCATTTATTCAACAAATAGTTCCTTTTTTTTTTAAGATTTATTTGTTGGGATGCCTGGGTGGCTCAGTCGGTTAAGTGTCTGCCTTCGGCTCAGGTCATGATCCCGGGGTCCTAGGATCGAGCCCCACGTTGGGCTCCCCACTCAGCGGGGGGCCTGCTTCTCCCTCTCCTGCCTGCTTCTTCCCCCTACTTGTGTTCGTGCTCTCTCTCCATCAAACAAATAAATAAATAAAAATAAAAGGATTTATTTGTTTATTTGAGAGAGAGAGCATGTGCTTGAGCAGAGGGGGGAGGGGTTGTTGGCCTGGCAGGGAAGAGGGAGAGACAGAATCTCAAGTAGACTCCCCAGTGAGCGTAGAGCCCAACATGGGGCTCGATCTCATGACCCCGAGGTCATGACCTGAGCTGAAAACAAGGGTCAGATGCTTAACCCACAGAGCCAGCCAGGTGTCCCTTAACAAATAGTTCTTGACGGCACTAAGGATACCAGTCAATCTAGTGTGTAATCTAGACAGGCAAACTACTTAACTTCTCTGGACCTCAGTTTATTCACCTCTAAAAAGAGCTTAGTAAGCACTTTTTTGCCCATATCACGAAGTGTTGAGAGGGTCAAATGAGAAAGGACAGATCAACATCATGGACAAAGAATAAGGCTATTTTTTTTTAATCGCGGTCAGACATATAACATAAGGGGCTGTATTTCATACTGTATTTCTCTGGCCTAAGGGGAGAGCTGTGGTTGGGAGAAATGTGGAAATGAGATCAGTGGTAACCTCAACTGCATCATAGTTACCCACTTTCCTGACCCCCTGTTGGGCCTGTAAGATTTCTAGGAGTCACAGCACAAAGTCAGTTCTAGAATTTTCAGGATTGAAACCCTAGAAGAATCACAAAATCTCAGAGCTATAAGGCCCTTTAGAGGCCAACTTATTCTAACTCATACTCATTACTCATCTTGCTTCCAGCCCATCACCAGATAATCGGGATGGCACTGCTTCTGTGTATATATCCTCTGGGTGCAGAGATCAAGCAACATTATATAAGCCAGATTATCTAGTTTCAATAACTATGTTTATTTTCCTATTGCTATCCCTGAGTCTTTAGAAAATTCTTGTCTAAATATTCTATGCAGGGCTCAGTTATATGGTAATAAAGAAAAGTTCCCGTGCCCAACTTGGATCCAAACATAAAAGGAGAGCAGTACCTTGCTGAAGCTAGTATGATATAGTGGAGGTAATTAGTGAGAGTCCCCCCCATGGAGGAAAGGGTTTTAAAATCCAGGTTTAGATGACATGGTCCAGTTGCCCATTCTCACATCTTCTGATGTTAACCTTACTCATTCTGGATGGTGGGTGGTCTTATAAGAAATCCAGCATTTCCTCACAATGGCTCTAGGCAGCTAGTCTGTTTAACAGTTGTAATGTCAAAGCACTCAGATCTCTGGGTGGCCCACTCCAATGGTAGGAATTTCTAGTAGTTTGAAAAATCCTCCTTGTACAGCAGGGGACCAGATTAAAAATAATTCAAACTACTTCAGTTATGGAAACTGCCATTTTAAAGTTGTCAGCCCCCTCTGCCTTAGAAACATCAAGTCACCTTGGAGCAGACCCTTGTTCTTGAGGGAGTCCCCTTTTAACCATATAAATATAAAACAAGGAAGCACACATTCCCTAGGGGAAAGGAAACAGCATGATCTTTTGTGATTTGGCAAAGACTGTTCCCAATACCCCTTAGAAAGTGAATACAAATGAATGAACACACATATGTGCAGGATCCAAAACCCTTCCAGGACAAAAGACTGAAATCTTCACCCCTTTCTTTTGAGGTTCAATGCTATTATCATTTCCCTAACAGACTCAGATCCTAATCAAGTTAAAGGTAGAAAGGAACATTAAGAGCCTACAGTAAGTGCTCACACAGAGGAAACAAAGTCTGAATGGGTGTTTCAAGCTCAATACTATAACCAAAATGACTGTAGAAGAAGGCTGGTTCTGGAACTGAAATGTGGCTAAATCTAGAAATACTTCTAGACCCTGCCAACTGGTGATTGTAGGGGTTCCCTCCTCCAATGAATGAGTTTATACATATATGAACTGAGGAGCATTCACTCTGAGAGCTCAAGCATAGTGGAGCCGAGGCCAAATGTGAAACTGAAGGGTGCTGTCATCCTCCCTCAAAGAACCACTGCACCATGTGTAGAACCAAGTCCTCGTGGCTACGCTAAGTAAGGAAAGAGTACACTGTGAGAGCCATTCTTAAAAGCCACACTGTGTGCCAATGACAGAAGCTGAAAATGGGGCCCACTAACAGACCAATAAGATTCTCTAGTTCTCTCTTGGGAACTAAGCCTGACTCCTTTGGACCAAATAAGCCTATGAAGTTCTTAAATACTTCAGAAAGAGAAAGAGGAAAGGCCCCAGGAGGGACGTACTAAACTTCAGATAATTTCATCCTCATTCAAGAGATCAATCTTACTACTGAAAAAAGATCTGACCTTATTTGTACTCCAAGCTGATGACAAGCTGATGAGGTATGTCATATCCACTGTACCTCAATTTTTCCAAAATATGCTTATACTGTCCCACCCACAGGGCTCTCTAATTATGCCTTCTGAAGCCACAGAGAAAAACAGGTTGATGCTCTCATCCAAAGAATGGCCTTTCAAGGATATGAAGGCAACAATTATGTTTTCTCTTCAGGGCTTCCAAATCTAGTTCCTCAACCCCTCTTCAAAGGACCAGATTTTCAGGATCTCTATCCACTGTGCCTCCTTTATATATGCTCTGACCTGTCCGTGTGGCCCTGAGAGTTGCCTAGCCCAGAAATGGATGCAGGCTACCACAGACAGCACTCTCAGAGCAAATGAGACTATTCTTCTGTTTCACATCTCAGTTATGTGAACCGAGGAGCCAGTCCCCTTTTCAGGCACTACATTATAGCTTGTTAGGAGGCTCCCTAGTCAGGGCGTGGAGAGGTGAAGGCTGGCCAAAAGGCAAGTAGCTCTGCCTGCTTGGGTCCTGGGATTCTAGTACTGAGATTGCTGTTTCATCCCTCCCCACTGCCTACCTCTGGGCCGCTTGCCCAGGACCCCTTTAATGCTTAGACTTTAAGCCTAAGTCATCTTACTCCTTAATCTTGTCCACCCGGACAAGAGAGGCAATGACTGAACCACAAATGAAGAGATGGAAAGCAATATGGTAGTCAAGAATATGGGCTCTGGGGTTCAAATCCTGGTGCTATCACTTATAAGCCATGAGACCTTGGACATCCCTTCAATGTCCCTTAACTCCTCTTATACTTTAGTTCTCTGCCCTCTAGAATGAGGATAATAATAGTACCTATTGATGGAAATGTTCTATACCTTGACTGCAGGGGAGAGATTACAAAGGTTGTACATCTTTGTCAACACTTAAAACAAGTGCATTTTGGAGGCCGGGTCACCTTTACCGGGCCGGGCAGGCAGGGGCTTGGCTCCGGCAACCGCGCTGCGATGTGGTTCGAGATCCGGCCCAGGATCGGCGTCATGGCCATGTGCTTGGTCATCCCCGGCATAGCCACGGCCCACATCCACAGGTTCAGTAACGGGGGCAAGGGAAAAAAGGTTGCCTATTATCCATATCAGTGGAGTCTGATGCAAAGAGATAGGCGGGTCTCTGGAGTTAATCATTACTATGTGTCAAAGGGTTTGGAGAATATCGATTAAGGAAGCATTTTCCTGATTGATGAAAAATAACTCAGTCATACTCATCTACCCCTCCTAGAAGGTTATGCAGTGTATTAATATAGTGCATAACAAAAACAACAAAAAAGTAAACAAAAAAAAAAAACAAGTGCATTTTACTCTGTGTAAATTTACTCAATAAAGTCACTTTGAAAAGTTTTTTTAAAAAATTATAGGAACTACTCATGGAGGATTGTAAGGATTAAGAGAATTATAAAATACCTAAAATAGTTCCAGAAATCATGATAAGCACTGGACAAATGTTATCTATCTGTAATGGAATTTGCAGTGCTGCAGACAATCTCTATGTCCTATGCTTGCTGCTGGGGAGCAAGGGACGGGTCTGAAGACCCAAAGGCATCCTTGGCTAGCCCAGATGTGGTATGTTCCCAGAAGCCTCATTACAGATCTGGCTTTCACAAGGATCGAACACCAGTGTTACAAACCACACTCCTCCATGCTCCAGCCAACGTTGTGTTTAACACTGGGAAAGCCAAACCACAGGAATCATCATCAAAACCAAAGATATTCCAGGGAAACTGGGAGGGATCTGCTTTCTTTAGTCTTCTTCTGGCTTAGCTCATGGGGTCCTCCTGGAGCAACTTGGGTTTTTATTCAGTCCTTCACCAAGTCTTTCCTGACTGTCTCCTGGATCTAGCCAGTGCAGGAGTGCGGGAGTGCCCGAAGGACAAGATAGCCAGTTTCCCAGCTGACTCACCCTCACCGAGTTCACAGTCTATAGGAATTACCAATAGAAAAAGAAAACTGATATGCGAGGCAGCAAGGTATAGTGAAGGGAGCTATACTTCTGCTGTGAGTGGGAAGACCAGCGTCCACCAGCCTTGGCTGATACCAGTCATAATGACCTTGACCTTGTCCCATACCCCCTGTGGACCTCGGTTTCCTTCTCTATTAAAATGAAGGCAGACAAATATACAATCTCACAGTCTGTGGCCTGATGATGGAGGAAAACCAAGTGTAACAGGACTTGTTTCAGGCTCGCGGCCGTGTGAGAAACCTCAGGGTGAGCCAAGTGAGCTAGGTTAGAAGAACTGATTGTCTCCGATCCAGCTGCAGCTGCCGCCACACCGGGGAGAGTATGCACAATCTGGAGGAGATCCCTTTCGGCTGCTATTACAGGGAACAGTTCATTTCCATTTTCTCACTCTGCACTGCCCCAAAGGGCCAAACCTGAGAGTGAAGGAGTCAGGATGCCAAGAGTGGCTCATTTCTGGCATTTCCTCCCTACTCATTCCCTGGGTCAGGCCCAGGGGCTTCGAAGAGCACTGTGGGTGAAGGGCAAGGTAAGGCCAAGCAGACAAAGATAACCATCTGGGGCACACGACACCATTCCCTCTGCCTGTCAGCCACTGTGATGCATGGTGGCAGGGCTCTGGAACCTGGACGACATGCAGGACACTGAATCACCGAAGAGAACCCTTTCGTAGCTCCTGGAGGCGCACAACAGACTGGTACGCAAACATCTGCTTCCAGCTCAGGCATTAGTGTCGTTCAAGGCAAAATTACTGATAACTTGAGTCTCCCTCAGGCCCTGTGCCTGCTAACAAGAGATGAAACCCACTCTGTTTCTCACTCTCAAGAGGCTACATCATGGAAACGGGGGCAGACAGGGAAGTGGATAATCACTGCACCACAGAGGCCGGTACAAAGTGCTGTGGGGGCACAAAATAATGCAGCGTCACTGAAAAGGTGACATCTAACCTGGGTCTTGAAGGATGTGTGGGCATACAGGGGGTAAAGACAGGAAGGACATTCCTGACAGAGGGAACAGAATGTATGAAAAAGCCTGTCATGCTTCAGGCACTGCAAGCAGTCTGGTGGAGCTGGAACACAAGACAGGTGGGTGCAGCCGCCTCGTGGTATTTAGGACCCTACTTCTTACACAAGACAGAGACCGCAAAGCCTCCATGGGGGCGCAGAGGAGAAGACAGAGTGCGGAGAAGCGGGTGAGGCGGTGCCGACACATCCCTCCCCACCCCCCTCTCCCCAGACTCTGCCCCACACACCTCCCTCTCCACAGCACACATACTCCTACACCCCTGACAGCTCAGGGAAGAAAAAACCCTCTCACACTGAGGTCAGCAGCTCCAGGATCCCCAGGGGAAGAGGCTGGCCCTCCATTAAAAGGAAGAAACAAGAACATAAGCCCCTGGAAAAGGGACTACTAATGTACAAAGGTCCAACTGAGCCTGGCAGTCAGGCCCCTCAGGAAGCCCGGGGGGATCACATCCCACCAGTCTCAGTGCCTTTTTCACTCAGACTCATCTCTGGTGAGCCATCTCCTGGTCTCTCTCCTACTGAGAGTGCTGGGGAAGCTGCAGCGAGAAAGGCGGCCCGACAAATCTGGAGCTGACTTACTTCTCAAAAGTGACTTTAGCTATAGTTATGTCCTTGCCTCACACTAAACGCATGCACAAGAATTTGGATGGGAAAAACAATTTAGATACTCTAGGGTATCTCCCAAGCAGGCACATTCCTGAGCCTCGGCCATGCTGAGAATCCACGGGTTACTGACACAGGGAGGCCAGGCAGATAAGTCCAAGTAGACAAGGCCAAGGAAGCCATGGCAACAAGATGACAGGCAAGACCTAAAGTCTGTAACCACACTGGGCGACAGCTGGGAGTGGGGGAGAAGCATGGACTTCAGTCAGACCAGAGCTTGAACCCCAAGCCACCACTTGCTAGCTTCCCTGGACCTTCAGTCTTCTCATCTGTAAATGAGGATACTAACAGCATTTACCTCAGAGCATTCTTGGGACTATTAAGTGAAGTAGAGAATATAAACCACCTAGCCCGGGGCACACAGTCAGTGTTTAAATAACCTCCCTTCAACCAGTGCCACAATGATGCACTGTTGCACAACTAGGGAGGGGTGGCCCCATTCATAACACAGTCTGTGTGAACGACGCACCCTGCAATCATGCACTGCATTGTCCAAGACAGCCAGCCCCTAAGACTTCTGTCCATCAGCAGTGCCAGAACTCGGAACAACAGACATCAGTTCAAGAAAATGGATGGGTCTGATACCACTCAATCCCAATAACAAATGAGACCAGTGACAATGAGCTCTGAAAACCAAGGCAACTTCATCTCAGCCAGAAAGGCTCTACTATGTTCCTACTGGGGTAAAAACCAATCTCTGGACCTCAATCAACCTCAAGTTGTCTGCATATGAACCCCATCAACCAAAGACCTGGTGAGTGTGAAGCAAGTGTGCATCTAAGGTCCACGTCCTCTCTGCTTGACAGGTGCACCAAATGCTCAAGGGCAGGCCATTTCTCTAAAGCTGTTAAGTCCTGTCACATGGGACCCAGGAGACTGAGTCCAAGATTTAGGGTGACCTTAGCACCCTGGTTACCAAGGAGTGATGCCACTGCTCCTGTTTGAATTTCTCCAGACAGGAAGGGGCCATCTGATTGTTTCTTATATCCCTAAGTCCTAGCACAGTACATGACATAACCTTACATCAGCTGTAAATGGTTGCTTAATAAATGACCCAACATGGACATGGCCTTGTCCCTCTCACCTGGCCTCCAGGTCTTTGCATATACCCTGCCTGCTGCCTAAAATTGCCTTTCTTAACCCCATTTACTTAGCTAATTTTTCTCAATCCTCAGGTCTCACGTAAATGTCATCTCCTCAGGTAGTAAGGAGATAAAAGTTCCCTTGCAATATGTACCCTCTCATCACTTCCCTTATTTGCACTTCATGACATTCATCAGACTTCACTGTAATTCTTTGCTTCAATTTTGCCTTCCCTGCTACTCTGTAAGCTCTAGGAGAGCCCAAACCATATCTGTCTTTCCTGATACTGATTCCCAGGGCCTGGAATAGAAGGAGTACACAGTATGTTAGAAAGGCTAAACATGAAGGAATGAACGAATGAATGAGAGAGCTCTGGTCCAAAATGACTCTGGGGTAACTAGGTATTCAAAACTGCCTGCTCAGCCCTAAGTGGTCAACAGTTACTTTTTGACTAGAATCTTCACAGAGCCCATAAATGCCCATGCATGGAAGATGGCAGCAGACTGGATGAACAACAGAACAAAGAACAGTCTGTGTGATAGGAAGTAAGGAGAGATAAAGTAGGGGTTTTGAAGCAGAAACCCCACCTCTGAGTGCCTTGAATACCATATAAAGGAATATGGTGAATAGCCTGCAGGACAGCCTCTATCTGACCTGGGTTCACTAAGGTGGCATACTGCAGGTACCCTCCCGCTACAGCCACCCGCTTAGCTCCCTTTGCGGCTCACACACTGACAGGTCTTCCTTCTCCCTGTCCCCTCAGGTTCATCCCCATTTCTCCAAGTCATATGGGATCAATCAATAACACAAGTGGCCCCAAGGATAGCCCACCCCAATTATCCTAGCCCAATATTTACTAAAGAACGTTACAAACAGGGAAGCTGTCATTTAGAAAGGACAAGATCAGAAGGCCTGGATTCAAGTTGTTAGCTGTGTAACAGTAGGTTACTTAGTAAATCTTTCTGAGTTTTAGCAATCTCTGTAAAATGAGGATAATACCCATCTCACAAGGTTGTAGGGAAGGTAGAGATAACACATGTAAAGGGTCTAGTACAGTGCCTTTTATATACTGAGGGTCCAACACAGGTTTATCAAAAAATAACAAAAATCCCAACCAGGGCAGAAGGGTATTATTTCCTCCTAAATGCTAAGCACTTTCACTCCATCTGATACAGCAAAGACCCAAGAGGCCAGAGACTACTCATGTAGACTTGAGCCTGCATCGCCTCCTAAAAGGGGATGGGCAGATTGCCCTGTTTCCATTCTCTGTCTAGCTGTCTGAGCACTGAGGAAATTACCAGCAGGCAGGCTGCTGGGAGTGGGGAGGTGGGGGACGAGCTGAGGCTCTCTCGGAACTTCAGATCTATTCATAGCCTGGTCACGTGTCCATAGAGGCCCAAGACTGTTGTCTGTAAACTTGGTAACCTACGGCCCCAAGCATAGAATTTAGGACTAGGGTGTGTTTCAGACCACTACAGACTGAGATCCACTCTAAATAACGAAATGTGGGAACAAACCAAAGCAACCAGAGGTGAGGTGTTGGCTCTTGACAAGATGCAGGAAAGGAAACCACAGAATAAGTCCCTCCCCCTCCCCAAGCCTGCTAGCTTTATGTTACAGTGGGTCTCAGACGGAGCTCAGCCTTTGCAGGGATTTCAATTTGCCCTTGTTAGCATCTTCAGATACTCATTCTACCCCTGACCGACTGTCACCTTGCACAAGTCACAGCTCTCCAGGCTTGTGTCTACGCCTGAAACTCAAGAAGGCTAGGCCAGATGATCCCTAGATCTTGATTAGCATGCTCACAGCACTTCATCTCCAAGCCCCAGCCCTGATTTATGAGAACCCGAAGTCTAAAACACTGTGCTCTAGAGAAGGATCTCAGGGGTACTGCCCTCGCCACCAGCCTCAGCCACTCCACCAGGAAGAGAGGCAAGAATGGAAGCAGCTGGGCAGAAACCATCCCAACCTCTCAAAGTCCTCGCACCTCCAGCCTCTGAAGGTCATCATGTCAGAGCACCCAGGAAGGAGCTCAGGAAACATAAGCAAATGACCTCTTGGCATCAGAATGTGGGTGCTAATTGCCAATTCCCATAAAGGGCAGACCTGAAGCAGAGGTCTGCCTGCTTTAAAACAAAAGAGGAAAAGAGGGAGTAAAGGGCCTGTATTTCCTATCTTTCCCAATCTGAGACAGCAACAGAGGACAAGCAAAACGGGATATCTGAATAAAACCTACCAGCAGTCGTAAGTTATTAGGTGGCAAATCTGAGGTTAAAATACAGTTCAGTGTGTGCGTGTGTGTGTGCGTGTGTGTGTCTGTCTGTCTGTCATTGTATGGTCTTTTCTTTATTCCACCAACACTCCTCATGAGGAAGACTCAAGAAGTGATGGCTTCCAGAATGCCAAGAAAGCTGTGATACCAGGAAGGGATTCAAGTTCTTATGGGCACTTTGGGGCTCTGTGAGGTGCCCCTCTACACACACACACACACACACACACACACACACACACACACACAAACACACACACAAACACACACACAAATCACAATCACACAATCCCAGGGCTAACCTAAAAAATTCACAGAGCACAGATAAACCAAGTGAGTTTAAAAGACAGAATAGTTCTCAAGCCGGGATTACATGTGTATTGACATAATCTAAAGAAAAAATGTATACTTTTTTAAAAATTTTATTTATTTATTTGTCAGAGAGAGAGAACACAAGCAGGGGGAGCGGCAGGCAGAGGGAGAAGCTGGCTGCCCGCTGAGCAAGGAGCCCAATGCAGGGCTCGATCCCAGGACCCCGGGATCATGACCTGAGCTGGAGGCAGACGCTTAACAGACCGAGCCACCCAGGTGTCCCGAAAAAATGTATCCTTTATCAAGGAGGTTGATCAGCTATAGAAGCTGAGAAAAAGCAAAGTCACAGACACACATTGGCAGACACACAACTGGGTTCATTGGCAGAATGAGCCCATCATTCATTTCCTTCCATAAAGGTTGACTGAGCACCTGCTATATGCCAAGTACAATTCTAGGCCCTGGGAATACAGTGATTCTAACACTCTCAAGGAGAGAGGGAGTCAACGAAGTTCAAACGTTCCAGTAGCTTTCCCATGATCTTGCCATCCCTACTGTGAGGTGACTGCATCAAGGCTGTTGTAGCCCCTGGATCAGCCAGGGTTCCCAGTTGAAGGAACAACTTAGTTTGCAAGTTCAACAACCAAAACTGATTCTGGCTAGTCTACGCAAAAAACTAACTTATTAAAAGATAAGCTCAGATTCACCGGGAAAAGTGGAAAACCAGATATGAATGCCAAGAACAATGCCTAAAATCAGGTGGCAGAACTAGTCTGTAATCAGACCTCATGTTCCATTCCTCCCCTGCTCCACAGAGCACAGAGAAGCCAAGTGAGTGCTAACTGCCAATGCCCACACACTCCACCACCGCTAGCCTCCACTACCACCAGCCTCCACTACTGCTAGCCTCCACAACATAGACACCTCCACTAACTGCTAGCCTCCACTACCTCTAGCCTCCACTACTGCTAGCCTCCACAACATAGACACCTCCACTACTGCTAGCCTCCACTACTGCTAGCCTCCACTACCACTAGCCTCCACAACATAGACACCTCCACTACCGCTAGCCTCCACTACTGCTAGCCTCCACAACATAGCCACTGTGACACCACCACCTCTGCTGTCCCAGGAGCTCCACCCTGCTACAAACACCACCACCACTGCAGTCTGCTGTTTCACATCACCAGCTCTTCAGACTCAAAGTCCCTGGGGAGTGGATCAGCCCAAAAGAACCTATGGCAAGTACAGAAAGTGAATGTCTGGCATTTTAAGTGAAGAAATTCTTAAAAGGGTAATAAATATTACCCTTGCACTCATCTAACTAATGTCATAATTCAAATTCCATGTTCACCATAATCATTCTGATTAGGATTTGGTGTTCCATAGTGCCACCCAAAGGGAGAAAAGGCACTGGTCCTACCGAAACAGGCATTCCAGTAGATGTGACAGTTCCATTTCTTGAGGTAAAATTAAAAATTGGCATTCTTGTTTTATAGATCAGCCTCATAAATTTGGTTAAGAAAGTTGGCTTAGACTGAGGGTTGCTGGAGTGGTGGGGGTGGAAGGGATGAGGTGGCTGGGTGATAGACATTGGGGAGGGTATGTGCTATGGTGAGCACTGTGAATTGTGTAAGACTGATGAATCACAGACCTGTACCTCTGAAACAAATAATATATTATATTTTAATAATTTAAAAAAGAATAATTGAATAGACTATTTACATTAAAAAAAAGAAAGTCTGCTTAGAGAAATAAATATTCTCAGGATACTGACAAAAGCTGAACCTTCAAAAAGTGAAACACTAACAAACATTCCATTGAGCATTTCACATGTGCCAGATACTATTCTAAGTACTTTATATAGAATAACTGATTTTTCATAACAACCTTACAAATTGGATCCTATTCTCCCCATTTAACATCAGAGGAAACTGAGACAGAGAGAGATTAAAGTAAAATTGTCTAAGAATACTCAGCCGATAAAAGAAAAAGTGCAGAATTTGAACCCAAGGAGTGTGACTCCATACTTAAACTTTTGTCAGTCCCACAAAGTAAATCCCCAACTAATGAGGTCTGCTAGCTGGTGGTTCTGCTCACTGCAGTATTTCTGGTGGGGTACAGACTGGCAAGAAGACATGGCCCTATATTCTCCATTCTAAGGTTAAATTCTTGATTTAATTAGCTGCAGACACAAAATCTTATTGGAACAGAGCTGCCCACACACGGTAAGAACAGATGAAGCGTCTAAGTGAGGCTTTTGCTCAGCTTCCAGATTCTGTCCAACACTATCCACACAAGGTCCTCTTTACTGGACTTAGCGTTCTATCACACTACAAACTTGCATTTATATTCAGAAATCATGTCTACATTCAGAAAGAATTTACACAAACAATATATATTAAGACAGTCATCTCCAAAATGGGTTGCACAAGGGATGCCTGGGTGGCTCAGTCGGTTAAGCCTCTGCCTTCGGCTCAGGTAATGATCCTAGGGTCCTGGGATCGAGTCCCGCATCGGGCTCCCTGCTCAGCGGGGAGCCTGCTTCTCCCTCTCCCACTCCCCTTGCTTGTGTTCCCTTTCTCGCTGTGTCTCTCTCTGTCAAATAAATAAATAAAATCTTTAAAAAAAAAAAAGAACAAAATGGGTTGCACAAGACTTTCCAATGAGAGGCGCCTGGGTGGCTCAGTTGGTTAAGCATCTGCCTTCGGCTCAGGTCATGATCCCAGGGTCCTGGGATCCAGCCCTGCGGCAGGCTCCCTGCTCCTCGGGGAGCCTGCTTCTCCCTCTCCCTCTGCCTGCCACTCCCCCTGCTTGTACTCTCTCTGTCAAATAAATAAAACCTTAAAAAAAAAAAAAAGACTTTCCAATGAAAGCACAGAGAGAAAAGTGAACTCTTATTTCATATTTGTTTTTAATCTTAAAATAGAAGAATTATGCTTTACCAATATTAACTGTACAAACTAAGGATGATCCCCTCTCTGAGTCTGGCATATGTTTCCACATCACTTACCACATACAAGATGTCCTGAGGATACACAGGGAACTCCACGGTGTCTGAGGGAGAACATCAGTGTTTGAAGTCATTCATTTGCTTTTGCATTTAGGATACTAGGACATACTGCAGTTAATACATATCTGATTAAATGAACTTATGTATCATGGTTTTTATTTTTTTTACCAACCAAACCAACCCTCACCACATAGATAAATGATTTTAAGGGATTCTTGCAAATAAGTAAACAAAAATAAAAAAACAATCCTCATGGATTGAAGATAATATTAAAATCAAAAACAAAAATAAACAATAGGAATGTATGTAACAAAGCTGACCCTTCTATTCCTAGTATAACTTTTTAGAAGCTACATTAAGGGTAAAAACAATCTAACTGCTTCAAACAATAAGTTGGCCAAAAAAATTCAAAATTATCAAGAGACTACTTAAAATATGGATTTACATTTATTATTAACAATGAGTTGCATCCTCAGCGTACACTGTGCCTTGGTATATTAAATCAGAGTCAGCAAATATTTTCTGCGAAGGGCCAGACAGTAAATATTTTAGGCTCACAGGCCACACATTTTTTTTTTAAGCTTTATTTATTTGTTTTCGAGAGAGAGTGCGTGTGGGCGCACACTTCATGGGAGGGGCAGAGGGAGAGAATCTCAAGCAGACTCCCAGTTGAGTGCCAAGCCAGATTCAGGGCTCTTATCTCATGGCCCCGAGATCATGACCTGAGCTGAAATCAAGAGTCCCACGCTTAGGGGGCGCCTGGGTGGCTCAATGGGTTAAATGTCTGCCTTCCACTCAGGTCATGATCTCGGGGTCCTGGGATTGAGCCCCACATCAAGCCCCACATTGGGCTCCCTGCTCAGCAGAATGTCTGCTTCTCCCTCTGCTTCTGATGCTCCCCTTGCTTGTGCTCTCTCTCTCTCTCTCTCTCTCTCTCTGGCTTTCTCTCTCAATAAATAAATAAGGTCTTTAAAAAAAAAAAAAAAAAGAGTCCCAGGCCTAACCAACTGAGCCATCTAGGAGCCCCAGGCCATATATTTTCTATTGTAACTAAATTATGTTGCCATTTGAGTATAAAAGTAGCCATAGATAATATGCAAACAAAAGAATATGGCTGTGTTTCAATAAAACTTTATTTATAGAAGTAGGCATAGCTTGCCGACCCTTGTATTAAATAATGAAATAAAGCTATCATGATGAAAAATATATCTAAAAATTAAATCTACAGATAAACCTCTCTATACATTTTCTGTGATGTTTAAAGTCCAGAGATACCCAATCTAGTTAAGAAGTTTCTTTATAGGGCGCCTGGGTGGCTCAGTTGGTTAAGCAACTGCCTTCAGCTCAGGATCGAGTCCCGCATCGGGCTCCCTGCTCAGCGAGGAGCCTGCTTCTCCCTCTGGCCCTCCCATCTCTCATGTACTCTCTCTCATTCTTGCTCTCTCAAATAAATAAATAAATCTTTAAAAAAAAAGTCTCTTTATAGGTTTCCCACTTAATAGTGAAAAACAAAAGGCACATATCATTGTGAAACACTATTTCCTTCTTGCTGCAGTAAAAAAATGAGATTAAATAGTACAAGAAAAGCAATATTTTTCTATTTTTCAAACTGTATTCATTTGTTAGCAAGTGTTGTTTGAACAACATATATAAAATATTTCCGGGGCGCCTGGGTGGCTCAGTCGGTTAAGTGCCTGCCGTCAGCTCAGGTCATGATCTCAGGGTCCTGGGATGGAGCCCTACATCAGGCTCCCTGCTTAGCAGGGAGTCTGCCTCTCCCTCTACTTCTGATGCTCCCCTAGCTTGTGCTCTCTCTTTCTCTCTCTCTCTCTCTCTGGCTCTCTCTCTGAAATAAATAAAATCTTTTAAAAAATAAAAATAAAATATTTCCTAAGATTTAAAAAAAAATATTACATATTATGGAGCATAGGAGATTTGCTATACAGTAGGACTGAAGTTTTCTTTCATGTGCGAGTTAAAGGATTTGAGACATTCTGTTAAACACTGAAATATAAAGGGAACTGCCTTTTAAGGGCCACTAAAGGGAAAATGTACAGGAGAAAAAACATCCTCTACTGTATAAGACTTTTTTTATTAAAATAAAGTTTTGGGGCGCCTGGGTGGCTCAGTCAGTTGAGCATCTGCCTTCAGGTCGTAATCTTGGGGTCCTGGGATCGAGCCCCTGCTTCAGGCTCCCCTCTCAGCGGGGAGTCTACTTCTCCCTCTACCCTCCCCCTTGCTCCTGCACTCTCTCTGTCTCAAATAAAATCTTTTTAAAATAAATAAATAAAAATAAAATAAAGTTTTATTTTAAATCATAAATGAGGGGTGCCTGGATGGCTCAGTCAGCTGAGCATCTGCCTTTGGCTTGGGTCACGAGTCCCACATCGGCCTCCCTGCTCAGCGGGGAGCCCACTTCTCCCTCTTCCTGCCACTCCCCCTGCTTGTGCTATCTCTCTCTGTCAAATAAATAAATAAAATCTTTAAAAATAATAATAATGAAAAATAAGGTTTTATGAAAACAACTTAGGTATACCCACTGATAAAGCATAAAAAATAAAACAAATAAAACTTTTAAAAAAACTTGTTTTTTAAGTTAAGGGTCTTTTTTTATTGGAATAAAAAAAAAAGACTAGCATTTACAACCTGGAATGGATGTAAATTGTAATTTCTTGATCAGCAATTGTTGATGCTTGTGCTGAAGTCCACAGCCACAACCTACTCTGCTGGCTCCAAGTCATGGTTCAGGAGGTTTTAAAAACGGAGAGTCCCAAGATGCTCCCTTGGTAAAGGTTTCTTTTAAAAAAAAAAAATTTGTGTGAATGGTGACAGCCTGACACCCATTTCGCTCTAGGACAACACGGGACAATGCTAAACCAACACACATGGCATGCCACCGGGATGAGTGTCATGTTCACCATGGGTGGAGGTGCCCAGAAGTACGAGAGGGCTGTCCTGCTAAGTGGGGCTACGTCTAGACAGTTTATCCTTCACCCATTTTTCTGCACAGCATCCTGAGGTAAACCAATTTTAAATGTTTTGTTTTCAGTAAACCAGCTATGACAATTTATACTAACAAACTGAACTAGAACCCATTTGAAGAAGTTTTAAATTTTTTTTCATTTTTTGTTTTTAATACAAATGCCTGACTGTGCTCAATTGTCAAGCTGCATGCATGAAAAACTGGCCAGCCCAAACAGTGTATTAATCATGAGCAAACGGAACTGCAAGGAGTCCATTAGGTGCTTCCTTATCATTAAGGTAGTACAAGTATTTATATCGTAAAACTGATGTGTAGCTTGATCTTTAGGGTACAGGACCACCAACCAATACATGCAGATTTTGTGTGTGTGGCAGAAGGTACTTTTGACATTCAGTTTTGCTATACAGAAACAGAATGAGTAAATGAACTTTTTTTGTTTTTTTTTTGCAAGAGGTAAGTAAAAGATTCAATTTGATTCTTCTAGAAGGGGGGAAAGGAGTTGAAAGGAGGCCTTCATTTTGCAGTCATCATCTGTACGAATACTTCATAGTTGACTTGCCCATCTCCATCAATATCTGCTTCTCTGATCATTTCATCTACTTCTTCATCTGTTAGTTTTTCTCCTAAGTTGGTCATGACATGACGTAGCTCCGCCGCACTGACGTAACCGTTGCCATCCTTGTCAAAGACTCGGAATGCCTCGCGAATTTCTTCTTCACTGTCTGTACCTTTCATTTCTCTAGCCATCATAGTCAAAAATTCTGGGAAGTCAATGGTGCCATTACCGTCGGCATCCACCTCATTGATCATATCCTGCCATTCAGCTTCTGTTGGGTTCTGACCCAGTGACCTCATGACAGTTCCAAGTTCCTTTGTTGTGATGGTGCCATCGCCATCTTTGTCAAATAGGGAGAAAGCTTCCTTGAACTCAGCAATCTGTTCTTCAGTCAGCTGATCAGCCCTGGTGCGAGCGAAGGGAAGAAGAGCAGAGGGAGCGAGGGTGGCGGCACCCGCGCAGGGGCTGTGAGGGCGGGGGCGCCTCCGCGGCCGCTGCTAAGGCACAATGTGCACTCAGCGCTGTGCCGCCGACGCCCGACTGCGACTAACCGCGGGCCGCGCCCGCGAGGCTCCCAGCACCACTGCCCTCCTGAGTCATTCTTAAGCAAGCTACTATAGCAAAGAAATTGAACATGGAAGTGTCGAATGCTAAACCACTTCACTGACATGGTTTATTTTATTAAAAAAATAAGACTTTTACATGATCTCAGGGTTGTGAGATCAAGGGGCTCCGCACTTAATATTCTCTCCCTCTCCCTCTGCCCCTCCCCGTCTCTCTCTCTCCCTCTCTAAAAATAATAATAATAATAATAATACTTTTAAAATTTAGTAGTACCATTTACTATTGTGTCAAAAATACGTTAAATCCTGGGGCAGGGGGGAGGGGTATGGAAGATATATAGAACCTCCAGAAGGAAACTTACAGACTATTACAGAAAAAATAATTTTAAAGATCTAACTAAATGGAAGGACATAGCATGTTCATGAATTGGGAGACTACATCTAGTTAAGATGTCAGTCCTCCCAAATTAATATATAGATTCAGTGCAAACCCAGTCAAATTTCCAATTGTTTTTTTTTTCTTAGCAGAAATTGATAAACTGATTCTAAAATTCACATAGCAATACAAAGGACCAAGAACAGACAAGGCAGTCCCGAAAAACAAGCTGATAGACTTACACTACCAAATATCAAGACCTATTATAATAATAATTAAGACTGTGGAATTGGTGCAAAGATACAAAATGATCAATGGAATACAACAGAGAATCCGAAATAGACCCACACCTAACGGTCACTTGGCTTATAACAAAGGTGACACTACAGTACAGAAGGGAAAGAATAATCTTTTCAATAAATGGTGTTATATCAACTGGATATCCATACAGGGGTGAGGGGTGGGGGGATGTATCTTCACTACCTCACAACATACCCAAAAAATGTAATTTCACATCACTGCAGACCTATGTGAAAGTTATGAAAGAATAAAGCTTAGTAAGTGAGAAAATAGGAGATGGGGCGCCTGGGTGGCTCAGTTGGTTAAGCAACTGCCTTCAGCTCAGGTCATGATCCTGGAGTCCCGGGATCAAGTCCCACATCGGGCTCCCTGCTCAGCAGGGAGTCTGCTTCTCCCTCTGACCCTCTGACCCTCTTCCCTCTCATGCTCTCTGTCTCTCATTCTCTCTCTCAAATAAATAAAATCTTTTTTAAAAAAAAGTGAGAAAATAGGAGAATTGCTTCCTGATCTTGGAGTAGGCAAAGTTTTCTTTAAAAGAACACAAAAAGGGCTAAACATTAAGGAAAAAGTTGGTAAACTGAGAAAAGATACTCAAAATACATAGAACTTATATGTTGCAGGATACATAAAGAACTCCAACAAACAAATGACAAGCGACACAATAAAAAAATGGGCAGAAAACCTGAACACTTCACAAAATAATAAATCCAAACAGTGTATACATATATGTGCAGAGAGAGATATGATAAATGTGTACATCATATACACACACATATGCACTGTCTGGATTTATATGTATTTGTCATATGTATATATTATTCATGTATTTATGAATAAAAAGATGCTCTACTTCATTAGTCATTGGGGAAACACAAATTAAAACCACAATGCAGTAATACTACACACTAACCAGAAGGGCTAGAATGAAAAAAGTAGGCAAATACTAGGTGTTGAAAAGAATGTCCAACAACTGGAACTCTCGTATACAGCTTGGGGGCTGTGTATCGGCATCTATAGCTGCATAACAAAACTAAGTTGTTTAAAACAATAAACATTCATTATCACAGTTTCTGAGAGTCAGGGAATCAGCGAGTGCCTTACCAGGTGGTTCTGGCTCAGGTCTCTCGTAAAGTTTTATAAAGGGCTATTGTCCCTGAAGACTTCCTGGGGCCGGAGGATCTGCTTCCAAGATGGCTCACTCACTCTCCTAGCAAATCAGTGCTGGGTGTTATCAAGGAAGCCTCAGTTCTTCTCTATATGGGCTTTTCCACAGGCTGTCTGAGTATCCACACTATACTGGTGGGCTTCCCCCAGAGTAAGTGATCCAAGAGACAGAGAGAAAAACTTTTATGACCTAGTAGTCTCTGAAGTCATACACCATCACTTTAATTTTATTCTATTTGTTAGATTCAAGTTACCAGGGTCCAGCTTAGTCAAGAGGAGGGGAATTGTGCTCTACCTCTTGATGGGATGAGTATCAAACAATTTGTGGACCTATTTTAAAAACAAATACATCCACTTTGGCAAAGAATGTGACAGAACCCACCGTGGAGCATATATCTCACCAAGGCCTCCAAGTGCTAACCTCCTCTTGCTCATGCTGATTATTGCATGACGTGGTCACCGTAATAGATCAAAGCGATGTTCTACGAAATGGCCACATGGTCCAGGTCTCTTCTGACTAGATTATGACAAGGAGTACAGGAGTGGAAGTGTTTACATAACCATGGGCAAAACCAGAAAGTTATACTGATATCTGTGCCACTGGACTGACTGATAGAAAAGGATGCATTCACCAAATCGATGTCCACATCTTAACATGCTCTAGCAAAGATACCACACACACCCCAGCAGTCATAATAAGGGCTATTCAGCTGAACTGCTGAAGTCTCCATTCTCCAGGATCCATCCAGTTTTGTAGGAAGGCAGGCCAATGAATTAAATGTCAATATAATAGGGACCCACCATCCTTGCATCCTTAAGACACTTAAGGGTAGCACTAATCTCCACCATCCCTCACAGAATGTGATACTGTTTTTTTTTTTTTGGTTTTGTTTTGTTTTTTTTTTTTATGGTACCAAGTATCAAGCTTTATGAGTAATTTCAAAGCTACAAGTAACTTCACAGCACAGGGGAAGCAAGGAGAAGCTCAGGACTGCCCATGCTACTTCCTGGACCTTTTCTTGTCACATTAGGACTTGCTCTGACCCAGATGTCACATATAGGTCTCTAAAAGGAGTATAAAAGCACATCGCCTACATGTGATACTGGTTTTGATTCACTACCCTGGCCGGGAGCAGGCAGCAGTTTCAAAGGCTTCTACTTGGCCTTCCCCACTATGACAGCTCTTACTTGACCGGTCAAGGATCTGATGTGGGTGCTACTCCAGCTGTTAGGTATGTCCATCCCAAGCATACATTTGAGGGTAGAAGAAATGACTACTTGGTAGATCTGTGGGAGAATTCTACTTCTAAAAAGTATCATAAGAAAGTAATAAGATAAATATATACTAGCATTATACTAAGTGAAAGACGCCAGGCATGATTCCATTTATATGAAATGTCCAGAATAGGCAAATCCACAGAGACAGAAAGTAGGTTGTCAAGGGCTAGAGAATAGGGAATGACTGCTTAATGGGTAATGGGGTTTCTTTTTGGGATGATGAAATATTCTGGAATTAGATAGTGGTGATGGTTGCACAACATTGTTAGGAGAAAAAAAACCACTGAACTGTACACTTTAAAGTGGCAAATTTTATGCTCAGTGTATTTTATCTTAAAAAAAAAAAATACTGAGTGGCTGCTGGCTGTGTGATGAGCTGGCTGATGTATGAGGGCAGTTTTACCCTCACTCAACTGACAAAACCGAATCCAGCTCACAGCTCTATATGCTCTAGCATACTGAGCCCTTGCAAAATGCTGAGGATACAAATATATTTCATCACTCACATTAACCAATACATTATAAAGTGACTGCTTCCTGTCCACTGATTCCCTATTTACATTCGAAAGGCTTGGGGCTTCTTCAATAAAAGCAGTTTGGTGTCAGGGTGCAAGGTCCTTGGCATCTTCAACCCCAGGCAGTAGTAGTAACTGGCTCTGCTCCTTACCCCACTCTCCCTGATTGTAGGGAAAATACAGTCTCTTCTACAGAAGGCCAGAAAGATAGGAAGAAAGGATTCAAGGACTATCACACTTCAAACAGGGGTTTGTCTAGAAGTTTTCAAATTCTGCTCTGCACACCTCCCCTCACACCCAAGTTCCTTGGCAATATCTACTTCTTCAAGCACAGCAGCTCTAGTTGATTGAGTTTTAAGTACTAGAAACAGACTTCTTTTTTTTGTAGTGAACGTCTGTGAATTTTGTGATTTAACTATTGCCCCACCTCCCAAACCCTTCTTCATGTAAATGCATCCTGATTTTCCCTTAAGGGGCCACTCTTACCTGCTCTCCGCCCACATGGATCCAGGGGAGCAGACCCTGAGCCCTGGATTCCATGAGTAGAAAGAATGTAACTCTGTTGGCCAGTGAAAGTCCAGCATTCCTCTGTGATTACTTTAGGGTGGACACATGACCCAAGCCAAAATCATACCCGGGACTGCCAGCACCATCAGGAAAGAGGTATTATCTTTCAATAGTGGTTGCTTAGCTAGTAGAATGCACACCCAAAGCTGATATCCATCTTTGCCGCTGCATGGGTGGAGCCTGCCTAAGAATGACACCAAAACAAAGAAAAGCAGAGCCCAAGGAAGAGAGATTAGGTCCAAATGACATCATTCAAGTCTCTTGCTGCTGTTTTGGATCTTGCTGTTTCTAAAGACAAATAGACTTACAGCCTTTTAGTTATTTCAGTCAGTAAGTCCCTCTCTTGCTTAAGTCAGTCTGAGTTGTATTTCTGTCACTCACAAAAAGACAGAGTCACAACAAATGTAAAATTATTTGGAAAAAAACTGAAAAACACGAATCTGGCCAATAAGCCTCAAACCTTTGCTGTAAATCATAGGCAGGGGGAGAATCTTAAAAAACAAACAAACAAACCCACAAGTCCTGGAAGAATTAGTCTCTTCTTGACTCCGCATTAAATTCCTAAATGTGCACAGCATTTTACAGTTTCCAAATCATTTTCCCACTGATAATCTCATCTGATCTTCAAAAACAAAACAACCCGATGAAGTCAACATTCACACTGTGTATCTGAAGATACTAAAAATCAGAGAGAAGTGACTAACCAGAAGTCATCCAATTTGAAATCAAGGCTCCTGTCTCCAAATTGTATCTTTTTGCTACTCATTACTGCTTTACACAGTTCTCAAATACACAGGGCTAGGAACGTGACTGGGCTCAGTACAGACCTGTGACCTGGCATCATTGCTCTCCTGACCCCCCGCAGCTTGGTCTTGTTTAATTCAGTCCTTGCTCTCCTCCCTTTCTGCATGGTCTGAGATACAGACAAGCCCATGGTACAGCATTCCACTGCACATACGTGAGGGTGTGTCCCTCTACTGACCAGCAGCCCTAAAACATCAGTGGCCTTCCTCTCAAAGTAGCCCGGCACCTATTAAATGCACATCAGCGGACAGCATCGGAGGAGGAAGCAAGGGCTCAAAGATGCACCTCGGGTGAAAAGTGACACTTCAGACAATAGCAGCTAATACAACTTCTTTATCTATTGGGATCTGAAAACCTAAAAATCATTACTGACTGGGAAAATCCCAACAGCATACATTCAAGGATTTAAAAGTATGTTAGACTCACATCTTTTTTTTTTCCTTTTTAGAGAGAGAGAGCACGAGTGGGGAGGGGCAGAGGGAGAGGGAGAATCTTAAGCAGACTCCACGCCCAGCATGAGCTGACCCCAAGATCATGACCTGAGCCAAAATCAAGAGTTACGCGCTTAACTGAGTAAGCCACCTAGGCGCCCCTAAACTCACATCTTATACAAATATTAACTCAAAATGAATCAACAACCTAAATATAAGAGCTAAAACCATAAACTCTTAGAAGAAAACATAGGGGCAATCTTCATTACCTTAGATTCTTAGATATGACACTAAAAGCATAAGCAAGAACAACATCAAAATAGATACATGGGACGCCATAAAAATTAAAAATGATTATGTACCAAAGACATTATCAAGAAAGTGAAAAGTCAATCTACAGAATGGGAAGGAATATTTGCAAATCATATAACTGATAAGGGTCTAGTGTTCAGAATATATAAAGAATCCTAACAACTCAACAACAAAAGGGCAACCTAATTTTAAATGGACAAAGGACTTGAACAGACATTTCCCCAAAGATGCAAATGGCCAATAAGTACATGAAAAAATGCTCAACATCATTCATCATTAGGGAAATGCAAATCAAAACCACAATGAGGGGTGACTGACTGGCTCAGCTGGTAGAGCATGCAACTCTTGATCTTGGGGTACTGAGTTCAAGCCCCACGTTGGGGAGTAGATTGTACTTAAAAAATTTTTTTAATCCTTTAAAACACACACACACACGATGAGACACCACAAGCTACTCACTAGAATAGCTGTAATTAAAACAGACAAAATGAAAAATAACTAGTATTGACAAAGGTAAGGCAAAATGGAACCCTTAGACACTTCTGGTAAGGAATGTAAAATAGTGCAGCTGCTGGAAAACAGTCTGAGTGGTTCCTAAAATAGTTAAATATGGAACTATACTTTAATCACAATTCTACTCGTAGGTCCTGTATGTAGCCAAAAGAATTAAAAACTGGTACTCAGGGGCACCTGGCTGGCTCAGCCGGTAGAGCATGTGACTCTTGATATCAGGGTCATGAGTTTGAGCCCCACATTGGGCATGGAGACTACTTAAAAAAAAAACAACAAAAAACTGGTACTCAAACAAGTACATGTACATGCATGTCTATCACTGCACTACTCCTGAGAGCCAAAAGGTGGAAACAGCCCACAGGTCTAGTGTCTATCACCAGATGAATGGATAAACAATTATGGGTGTGTGTGTGTGTGTGTGTGTGTGTGTGTGTGTGTGTGTGTGTTCTATCATATGATATACTACCAGCCATAAGAAGGCATGAAGTTTTCTAATACATACTACAACATGAATGAGCCTTATGAACATTATGCTAAGTGAAATAAGCCACACACAAAAGGAAAACTGTTGTATGATCATATATAAAACACAAGAAATGTGAAATATCTAGAATAAGCAAACTCATAGAGACAGAAAATAGATTAAAATTTAACAGGAGCTGAGGGGAAGTTATTGCGTAATGGGTACAGAGTTTCTTTGGGGATGATGAAAAAGTTTTGGAAACAGAGAATGGTGATGTTTGTATAACACGGTGAATGTAATTACTGCCACAGAATTATATACTTTAAAATGGTTAAAATAGCAAATTTTATGTTACATATTTTGCTACAGTAAAAACACTTTTAAAGAAAACGATGTGCTGACAAACGCTACAGTGTGGACAAACCTCCAAAATATTATGCTAAGTTAAAGAAGTTAGACACAGGGCGCCTGGGTGGCTCAGACGGTTGAGTGTCTGCCTTCAGCTCGGGTCATGATCCCAGGTCCCGGGATTGAGTCCCACATGGGGATCCCTGCTCTGTGGGGAGTCTGCTTCTCCCTCTGCCCCTCCCCCCGCTCGTGCTCTTGTTCTTTCTCTCTCTCTCAAAAATAAATAGAATCTTTAAAAAAAAAATAAAGAAGTTAGACATGAAAGGTTACATATTCTATGATTCCATTTATATGAAATACCCGGAATAATTAAATCCACAGAGAGAGTGTAGATTGATAGCTGCCAGGGGGAAGGGGAAATGGGAAGAAACTGCTTAATAGGTAAGGTGCTTTACTCTGGAGTAGTGGAAATGTTCTGGAACTGAATAGAGGTGGTGGTGGCATAAAATTGTGAATGGACTGAATGCCACTGAATTGTTCAATTTACAATGGTTAATTTTATAACAGTACAACCTTCACCTCAGTACATTTTTTTAAGTATATGAGAGAATTCAAGGGAATTCAGGGTGGCTCAGCAGTTAAGCGTCTGCCTTCGGCGCAGGTCATGATCCCAGGACACTGGGATCGAGCCCCATGTCCAGCTCCCCGCTCAGTGGGGAGCCTGCTTCTCTTTCTGCCCCTGGTCCTGCTTGTGCTCTCTTGCACTCTCTCTCTCTCTCAAATAAATAAAATCTTTTTAAAAATTAAAAAAAAAAAAGAATTCAGGGACTCATCGGAGCAACAGGAATTCGGGCTAAGAGGCAAGGCAAGGCAAGAACAGTGAGGAGTGCAGTAACTAGGCTGAGACACACCCAGGGGCAGCAGGAAGAAACAACTTGAGGCTGCAGTAACCCAAGGCCTCCCTGCATCAGGGAGGCGGCAGCTAAAGCGGCTGTAACTAAGAGACCCCCGTTCACAGTAGATTAACTCAAAGAGAAGTTTATTTCTCTCTCGTGTAATAGCTTAGCAGGGAGCAGTCTGAGGCAGAGAGTGGAACTTTGCCATCCTCACTCAATGTGACACTTCCATCTCTGGGACCAAAAAGTGCTGTAGCTCTCATCATCCCCCAGCTGGCAGGAAGGAAAAAGAACAAGAGAAACACTCAGCCACTCTTTTCAAGCACATGACCCCAAAAGTGGCAGATACTCCATTTCTACTTAGACTCCACTAGTTCAAACTTGGGCATCTGGCCGCACCTAGTTGCAAAAGAGTTACAAAAAGTTGATATACGCCCAGCTAAAACTCAAGTGCTCTATCATTAAAAAAAGAATGAGTCAATATTGGCAAAGACAACTAACACTCTGCCATTTATACTCACTTCAGATATTCTTTTTTTTATTATTATTTTTCTGATGAAAGAACTAATTTCTAAGCCCTCAGGTTTGCAGTTACTGTTCCATGGAATCTGTTGGCTAGGGTGGAAAGAAAAGAAATGCAAGGCAGTTATGGATTGATGCCTCCTGTTAACCTCACTACACAGACCAATACCAACATAGCCTATTATTTGCCTTTTGTGACTGGGTATTTATGGTGTAGAAATAAGGATTTCTCTAAAATAATCAGTGAGAGCCATCTCTGTGCAATACTGGGTGAGGGGTACAGAAAAAAAAAAAAACAAAGTGGAGCCCCTGTCTTTAAAAAAAACCTCCCAAGCTGTGTGACGATCACACACAAAGCAATCGCAATACAGTGAGATACCTAACAGAGAGCCATACCAAGTATAATGAAAGAATAACGCGAATGGGCTATCTGTGGGCAGGGAAATCAGAGAAGGCTTCCAGAAAAGTGGTGACCCTGGAGTTGGGTTCTGAAGGATGAGGAGCTACCAGAGAAGGAAGGAAGACATTCAAGCAAAATGGAAAGCAGGAATGAAAACAAAGATACTTGCTGAGAAGGCAATAAACAAGAGCCAGATCATGGATGTCATGAACGCCAGAATCCCAAGCAGACTCCCCACTAAGCGCAGAGCCTGACGCAGGGGCTTGATCTCATGACCCTGAGATCATGACCTAAGCCGAAACAGAGTCAGATGCTTAACTGACTGACCCACCCAGGCACCCCCAAAATTGACCATTTTATGTATTTATTTTTAAAGATTTTATTTATTTATTTGAGAGAGGGAGTGAGTGAGCATTAGCAGGAGAGCAGCAGAGGGAGAGGGAGAGGGAGAAGCAGACCCCCCACTGAGTAGGGAGCCCTACTCAGGACTCCATCCCAGAACCCTGGGATCATGACCTGAGCTGAAGGCAGAAGCTTAACTGAGCCACCTAGGCACCCCAAAAATTGACATTTTATTTTATTTTATTTTATTTTATTTTATTTTAAGATTTTTATTTATTTGAGAGAGAGAATGAGATAGAGAGAGAGAGCATGATAGGGGGGAGGGCCAGAGGGAGAAGCAGACTCCCTGCCGAGCAGGGAGGCCGATGCGGGACTCGATCCCGGGACTCCAGAATCATGACCTGAGCCACAGGCAGTCGCTTAACCAACTAAGCCACCCAGGCGCCCCCAAAATTGGCATTTTAAAGTGAACAATTTAGTGTCATTTAGCATATTCACAATGCTGTGCAACTATGGAGGTTCTTAGTTTTTGACCAAGTCCAGGAAAGCCTCTGATTTCCCTGTGACTCCACCCCCTCCCTCACATATCTCAGCTCAAACCCATAAGCCAGATCCTTGTGGTTTCCAGCAATCTGCCTCAAGTCCCTAAGCTGTCATAGTCTAGCCTTTCCTGACCTTAGCTCTCCCGGGGACACAGGTCACAGTGACCAGAAGCAAATTTGACCAGATCTACCCGTTATTTTACACTTTTCAAGGACTCTGCCTTGCCAAAAGAATCAAGTCTCAAATCCTTAACAGGACATACAAGGCTCTCTACCATCTGACATCTGCTGGTCTCCCTAGCCTCATCTCCTAAACATGTTGCCCGAAAATTCGTTCCTGTCACTATGCTTCCTTTGCTACTTGCGCCTGCTCAAACATGCTATTTCCTTTCTCTCACCCTGAGAACGGTACTGTCACCCCCATATACTTTTCGCCCAGGCTTACCTTACCCTGGGGAAAGTTCTCATCCTATTTTCATTATTCCCTGCAAACAGCTCTGATTCCCATCTCACTTTACTCTGGGGACCACTCTGATCCACACTTCACTATTCACTATTCTCTGGACATATCACTGACCATGTCATACCCCAGGATGACTTTTTTCCACTTCCTCTTCTTCTACTTCCCTCATGTCACTGGGAATAGTCTTACCCTGAACACATCTGCTTCTGCTCCATCTGTCTGGGTCTCTCATAAGTCCAGGGCTGCCTTCACCAGGTCCCTCACCCCAAACTTACTGGCACCTGGGTTTTAGAGCAGTCAAAATCACAGGGACAGAAAGTGGAATGGTGGCTGCAGGGGCTTGTGGCGGGGCAGGGGTGGGGGCAGGAAAAGGGAGTGAGTGTTTATTTTTTTTTTTAAAGATTTTATTTATTTACTTGAGAGAGAGAATGAGAGAGAGCACGAGAGGGAAGAGGGTCAGAGGGTCAGAGGGAGAGGCAGACTCCCCGCTGAGCAGGGAGCCCGATGCGGGACTCGATCCCAGGACTCCAGGACCATGACCTGAGCCAAAGGCAGTCGCTTAACCAACTGAGCCACCCAGGCGCCCCAAGGGAGTGAGTGTTTAATGGGTATAAGTTTCCATTTTACAAGATGAAAAGCATCCTGGAGATGCATGGTGGTGATGGTTTCACAACATCATGAATGTATTTAATACCACTCAACTGTACACTTAAAAAATGGTTAAAATGGTAGATTTTATGTTACATGCATTTTACCACAAAAAAAAAAAAAATGGTGGGGGCTGGTTACAGGTACTGAGACTTAGGAGAGAGACATAGTAACTTCCAGCTGCAGGGGGAGGGGAGGGCAGGGGCAGTTCGCATCCAGATCTTACTCTCCCTCACCTTCTTTTCTGACAGTGACACACTTCTATTAGGATCGCATTTGAATTCAGCCTCATTTTACCCTAAAGATATTTCAGACTCTAGCCTCATCTTACTCAAGGAACAGCTCTGACCTAGGCCTTTCTAATCACATACCATAGAAAGTACCACTCCAGTATACCCTGAGGTGGCTGACACTCTGACCTTGGCTGACATTAAGCCTCAGGAAAGAAGAGCTATGTGAAGCAACTGACCTGAGTAACTCTAAGGTTATCCCAAACTATGGGAAGAAGGTCTTCCCCGGGGAGTGGGGGAGAAAAATTTCCAAATCATCCCAAACCCAGAAGGGGTACACTTTCTGCGTGTACAAGCCAAAGGTGTGTCAAATGGCACACAGGGAGATTTCACCCAGAGGCCTCCTTCCAGGTACATTTTAGGTTTCCAGCTGCAGCAGCATCACAAATATCAGTGTGTTTCCGCGTGAGTCAATGAACAATGCCCAATTCAGGACGTTCAGACTTTGCCTTTCTTCTGGTATCTAGGCCTCTGGTTTACACACTTCGCTCAGCAGCAAAGCAATAATATTTAGACTCCGTCCTTCTATAATATTTTGGGGGGCCTGGAACAGACCTAGGCTTTACAACTTTCTAGCCATGCAATCTTGGACAAATAATTTTCCTCACTTGTAATTTTCCTCATCTTGCTGGGATGTGAAGAAAAGTAAACAAATATTTATAAAGCCTCTAGCAATGTAGCTGCCCCAAAAGATTTCATGCAACAAATACTTACTAAGCATAGGCTACACGCCAGTCAGTATTCTAGGCACTGAGGACTTGGCAATGAACGAAAATCCCTGCTCCTGTGGAACTAACAAGGTGGAGGGCTGGAGAAAGAAAGAAATCTATCAGAGGGTGATAAAGGCTATAGAGAAATACAGAGAAAGAGGTTGCAGGGTGCTCTGAGAAAGGAGTTGCTATTTTTAAACAGAATGACTGAAGAAATCCTTACTGAGAAGTTGGCATTTGACCAAAACATCTGAAAGAAATGAGCTAAGGAGCCCCACGGAAAGAGGGAAAAAGAGGGGAAAAACAAATGTGAAGGGCTCGAGGCAGAAGCATGTCCCACTTGTTCAAAGAACAAGGCCCACGGGGCAGGGTGAGCAGGTGGAGGGAGATGAAGATAAGCCAGGTAACTGAAAGCCCAGGACTTGGACTTTTTCTCTGAAAGATACGGTTTTGAACAGAAGAGCTATGTGATTAGATTTACATCTTGAAAGGATCACTCTGACTGTTCCATTTAAAACAAACTGTTGGCAGGCAGGGGCAAAAGTGGGAAACCAACTAAGATGCTATTACCTCTCCAAGAAAAGGGACAACAGTAGTTCAGATCAAGGTGGTAGTAGCAGAGGTTATGAAAAATGTTTGAATTTCGGATACGTTTTAAAGGTAGAACAAATAGGATCTGCTGACAGACTGAATGTAAGTGTGAACTTGTTAAGTTTAAAATGCTGATTAGACGGGATGCCTGGGTGGCTCAGTCGTTAAGCGTCTGCCCAGGACCCCGGGATCCAGCCCGGCATGGCACCGGGCTCCCTGCTCAGCGGGGAACCTGCTTCTCCCTCTCCCTCTGCCTGCCACTCCCCTGTTGTGCGCTCTCTCTCTCTCTCTCTGACGAATAAATAAATAAAATCTTTAAAAAACAATAAAATAGGGTGCCTGGGTGGCTCAGTTGGTTGGGAGACTGCCTTCGGCTCAGGTCATGATCCTGGAGTCCCTGGATCAAGTCCCACATCGGGCTCCCGGCTCAGTGGGGAGCCTGCTTCTCCCTCTGGCCCTCTCCCCTCTCATGCTGTTTCTCTCTCTCCCTCTCCCTCTCTCTCTCAAATAAATAAATAAGTAAATATATTTTTTAAGTTTAAAAAAATAAATAAATAAAAAACAATAAAATAAAATGCTGATTTGACATCCAAAATCTCAATTAAGGGGTTAGATATACAAGTCTAAAGTTCAGAGAAGTCTGAGCTGGAAACACAAATTTGAGAGTTTTCTTTTTTTTTTTTAAAGATTTTATTTATTTATTTGATAGAGAGAGCGAGAGGGCACAAGCAGGGGGAACAGTAGAGGGAGAGGGAGAAGCAGGTTCCCTGCCAAGCAGGGAGCCCGATGCCGGGCTCGATCCCAGGACCCTGGGATCACGACCTGAGCCGAAGGCAGACGCTTAACCATCTGAGCCACCCAGGCGCCCCAAATTTGAGAGTTTTCAATGAACCGATGAGCCTTAAAACAACGGAAATGGCTTCTAAATGTCATTGATTTATTACACAGTAATGAAATAGCCAACGAATAGTGGCTGCTTTTATAAACCCTTTGTTTCCTTAAGGTGCTAGAAATCTTGCCAACATGAATAAAACTTTGGGGCCCAACATCTAATCCCATCACCAATCCCTCACAAAAATTTGACTTTCTGCTCTGCATTTTTCCTCACTCTCTTCATTCCTTTCAAATTTTCAATTAAAACATCTGGTACGTGGGGGCACCTAGATGGCTCCGTCAGAAGAGTAAGCGACTCTTAATCTCAGGACCGTGAGTTCAAGCCCCACACTGGGTGTAGAGACTACCTAAAAAAAAAAAAAAAAAAAAAAAAAATTTTTTTTTTAAACATCAGATAAGTGGGGGCATTGTGGTATTAAGTGGTAAAGGCACTAATAATTCTCTAGTTAGGTTTGAATCCTCTATCTTAGCTATATACTAGTTCTATGACGTGGAACTATAATTTTCTTAGTAAAATGGAGCTAATAGTACCTCTGTTACAGAATTGTTGTGATGATAACATCCATTCATTCACTTGTCCAACAAAAACTTACTGAGCATCTATTACATGCCCAGGACTACGTCTAGCACTAGAGTTACAATGGTAAACAGGCAGAGGTCGTACTGTCCTCATCAAGCTGATAGCCCAAGGGACCATAATATTTCTAAACAACCAAGACAAAATTTAAAATTTTTAAAAATCACCTTAAAAAAAAATAAGTATGTAAAGAGCATCATACAGTGCCTGGCAAGTAGTAGGTCCTAAATAAATGACCACACGTATATTTTATAATTAAAGTACATAAATCCTCATAGAACAACACATTTTTAGAATTGGGATGACTTTTTTTTTCAAGATTTTATTTATTTATTTGAGAGAGAGAGAAAGAGCACGAGAGGGGGGAGGGTCAGAGGGAGAAGCAGACTTCCTGCTCAGCAGGGACCCCGATGCAGGACTCGATCCCGGGACTCCAGGATCATGACCTGAGCCGAAGGCAGTTGCTTAACCAACTGAGCCACCCAGGCGCCCTGGGATGACTTTTAGAAATCAAAAGGTCCAACTCCCTCATTTAACAGAAGAGCAGATTAAATTACTCCATAATAACTTACTCAGGACACCTGTTCAATCAGGCCGTGAGCCAGGTATGTGGGTACAGGGATAGTAAAACACAGTCCCCGCCTTATGTCAAATAAATATGCAAGGGGAAGTGACCTGCCTGAGTAACTTAGCTGTTCACTCACACTGGAAATCATGCCTTCTAATTTTCAGTGTTTTGCTCTTTCCACTGATCCAAAATTATTCTATTCAAATAAAAATATTTATCAAGAAGAAGCTTACCATGTGCCCTGTGCCAAAGAGAGTGGCATTGTACAACTCAGCAAAGTCCTCATAGGTAGGTTGTCAAAAAGAATAGCTTGGGCTTAGAAATTGATCCTTTTTGGGCACCTGGGTAGCTCAGTCGGTTAAGCGTCTGCCTTGGGCTCGGGTCACAATCCCAGGCTCCCGGGATCGAATCCCGCATCAGGCTCCCTGCTCCGTGGGGGGTCTGCTTCACCCTCTGCCCCTCCTCCCACTCATTCTCTCAATCTCAAATAATAAATAAATAAAATCTTTTTAAAAAAGAAAGAAATTGATCCTTTTTTGCTCTGTGAGTCATCAACAATAGGCAGCAGCCAGGGCCTATTGGCGTTGGTAGGAAATTACAGAAAGATGGAGAAAAATAAAGCGAAAGCCACTGGCTAAGCAGAGAGAAAACAGAGCAAGGCCTTTCTCCTTCGCTCCAGAGATTAAGTCACAGCCCCTCCAGGGTAGAGCCGATCACAGAACTCCACCTTTCTCTCTCTGGGCCATCCAGCCATCCTTACCCCCCTTTCAAGGATTGAGCTTCTAATGCGAAGACAGTGGTGTGGAAAGAGCACACCTTGAGGGCTCACAGACCTCAGCTGAAATGCTGGCTCCACCTCTCACCGGCGGAATGTTTCTTACCTCCTCTATTTCTGCATGGAAAATGGTGACTGTACTGTACTTAATTCTGTGGTGAGCATCAGAATTGTGTTCGATGTATCTAGAAAAATGCCTAGCATGCAGAGGTTACTCAATATACAGTACTGTCATTAATTATTATTAATGTCCGGGTCTCTCTTACCTACGCCACGTTCCTTGTGACTGCAGGCTTCCACAGAGCACCACAGCGCTGGGCTCCAACAGGAACAGGAAGCTCTGAGAGAGACATGGCACCTCCATTGGCTACATTCCTCTCTCTCTCCTCCCCCAACCTAGACCAGCTCAGCTCCCCACTCCACTCGGCCAACTTTGAAAAAAAACAAAATCTTTGAACCTGCCTTCTCTGGTCCCTCTTCAAAATATCTTCTTTCCTTCCTTCCTTCCCTTACCACTGTCTTTCTCAAAAGAGAAGTCTACACTTGCTGCCTCTGTGCCCTCACCTCCTACTCCCTCCCTAAGCCACAGCAGTCTAGCTACCATCCCCACCCCTCCACTGAAACTGCCCGGCACCAGGTCACCAATGACTCAACAGCTCAGTTCAGGGCTCCCCCTACTTGTTCTCTGCTTCAGTAGACACTTAAGACACTTTATTTTAGAAACTCTTCCCATTCCTGGCTTCCCAGACAGTACTTTCTCCTACCTCTCTGATTGCTCCTCCTCAAGACTCCTTCCCTAGCTTTTCTGTCTACATATTATCAGAGTTCCCCTAGGCCCTATCCTCAACCTCCTTCCTTTCCACACTTTATGGATTTTACTCAGGTGACTTCACCTATTACTTTTTTTTTAAGATTTTAGTTATTTATTTATTTGAGAGAGAGCACGAGCAGGGAGAAGGGCAGAGGGAGAAGCAGACTCCCCACTGAGCAGGGAGCCAGATGGGACTCTGGGATCATGACCTGAGCCAAAGGCAGACGCTTAACCCACTGAGCCACCCAGGCGCCCCTCACCTCTTGCTAATGATCTCTACTCTCACTTGGAAATCATTCCCATAGCTATGCTCCTACCTCTCTGAGGAACTCCAAAGCTCCTACCTTCTCCCCTAAGTAGCAGATGTCATCCACAAGCATCTCGAAACCAACATAAACTCCCCACGGCAGTTCTCTAGGCTGTATTTCCATGTGTTACTGGCCTCACACTGACACCCAGTCACCTAACACGTCCTCCTATGCCCTTCACTCACATATTTCAGTCAATCCCCAGGACCACTACCCTAGTCCCAGCCTCCAGCATTTGCAAATACTCTCCTACCTCTAGTTTATCCATTCTCAGCCTCCTGAGCACAGGCATCAAAGAGATCTTTCTAAAATACCACTCTGACCAAGTGACTCTCCACCTTAAATACCTAGAGTAAAGCTCAACTCCAACAGGCTGTAAGCTCTTTGCCATTCAGAATCCCTTCTGAGCAGCCCAACAGTCGGTCCAGCACCAGCAACAAGTCACCATTCCCTGAACATGCCATGTATTTCTTCACTCACACTACCTAGTACTCTTCTGGTCATCCTTTTTTTTTTTTTTTTAAGCATAATCTCCATTTTTTGCCCCCAGAGAACAGTTTTCTTCAGTCCTTAAAGACTTAGCTCCTTATATGGGTTTTGGTAGAGGTGATGGGGCAGTACCTGCGGGTCTAAATTGGGGTGGGGGTGTTGGGTCCTTCTGTGCTTCACAAGAGCAATTCCTGACTACCTTACTATGGATGGCACAGCTCACACAGTAATGTAGTTTCACATACAGCTTGGGAAGCACACCAACCTTGAACACACTTGCTTCAGACATGTCCTTGACGGCGGCAGCCTCTACGTTCCGAATAACAAACTTCTCAATGGCCTTGTCCTTGGGCACACAACAGGCCCAGCTGGTTCAGCAAAGAGGCTGCATGAGACCACAGCTCTTTTTGGCATGACCATTATTCCTTCTTTCCTTGGTCATCTTGGAAGTGAGGACCCGAGAGACACTCTTCTGGTCATCCTTAAAGATCCACCTTAAACATCTCTGAAGCCTTCCCTGACACCCTCTGGCTAAGCATTAAGACCCTCCTTCCTTTCTCCCCATACATCTTCTATGTTCCTCTACTGTAGCACTTGTGACACAATATTGAGTGTACTTGCCTATGTGCTTATCTTCTCAGTAATCTGTGGATTGCTCAAAGACAAGGACTATGTCTGTCACATCTCCGTAAGGCAGCCCACTTGCCCAGTCTCTCAAGATGAGAAGCCAGACTATCAACCATGATGGAGATATTCCCCCCATATCAGGAGAGCGAACTCAAATGGCAGCAGGAAGTCTTAATACTTCCCGTCTTACAAAGGCAGCTTGGACTCTGACCCCAGAGGAGGCATCCTGACCTGATTCCTGGGGCCCTTCTGCCTGGAACAGCCTGTTCGATAGGGATAGGAGAGCTTCCGGTAGATTAAAATTCTTTGGAAAATGATTTCTAAAATGGGCTAATTACAAGTAGGGCTGGCCACTGCCAGATCCATCTCAGGAAGTCATGTCAAGACTTTTACATACCTTCAAAAGTAAGGGAGGTGAGTACTACAACAGCCTTTGGCTAGTCTTACTGTTTTAAATTCCACCTCTCCTTGGGACACAGCCCTGCACCACATACTGGCAACAAGTTGTTCACTAGCCAGAAATCTATGATGGCTTCTCACTGCCTAAAACTGCACAGCATGGTGATTAAGAACAAGGACCCTAAAATATATCATCCAGGCCTGAATCCCAATTCTACCACTCATTAACCATGTGAGTTTCAGCAAGTTATCAAAGTTCTCTGGGCCTCTGTTTTCTCACCTGTAAAATAAGAAAATAATAGTATACCTACCCTCTTAGGATTGGTATAAAGATTAAATACTCTAAAAATAAGAATTAAATAATAAAAAATTAAATCATCTTACCATTAAAAATGTTAATAACAGTGCCTGGCTCATGGTAAGAACTTAGTAAATTATATATAAACATATTCAGGTTTCAAGTCCGTCTGTCATTTAAAACCTGAGACAAGAACTGTTGCCCTGGGCGCCTGGGTAGCTCGGTTGTTAAGCGTCTGCCTTCTGCTCAGGTCATGATCCCAGGATCCTGGGATCAAGGCCCACGCCCGCTTCTCCCTCTCCCCCTGCTTCTGTTCCCTCTCTCGCTGTGTCTATCTCTGTCAAATAAATAAATAAAATCTTGGGGCGCCTGGGTGGCTCAGATGGTTAAGCGTCTGCCTTCAGCTCGGGTCGTGATCCTAGGGTCCTGGGATCGAGCCCCACATCGGGCTCCTGGCTCAGTAGGAAGCCTGCTTCTCTTTCTCCCTCTGCCTCTCTCCCTGCTCATGCTCTCTCTCTCTCTGTGTCTCAAGTGAATAAATAAAATCTTTAAAAAAAAAAATTTTTTTAAATAAAAAAAAGAAACTGAAAACTTTTAATAAATAAATAAATAAATAAATAAAATCTTAAAAAAAAAAAAAAGAACTGTTGCCCTGACCCATTTCACATGCCACAACTCACCAGTTCCCAATCCTTTTAACTTCTGACTTCATCACTTGTGATTCTTTGCCTCTGCCCACAATATCAATCCCCCATCTACCAGCCCCTCCCTCTGTCCTTAGCTGCAAATTCTCCCTGGCAGTGCTACCTACAGCTGCCTGGAAAATGCCCCCTCCGCAGAGTGCCCTGCGGGGGTGCCATGCCTAAGAGCGATACAGGATAACACCTTCACCTGAGCACCCCAATCTCCTTGCTCACTCCTACTTGCACTCGGGTCATTTTTCCAATCCAAATGCCTCCCTGAACTTCTGCAGCAGATAAGCCTTAAACAGAGTTTTAGAGACTAAGTCACACCATCTCCAGGAAGCCTGCTAGACTACAGTGATCCTCAACCACTAAAGTCTTAATCTGTAAGATATACTTCCTCATTCATATCATCTAACCATCTCTATTAGATGAAGTTCCATGAGGCAGTATCTGGTTTTCTATCACTACGTCCCTATTATCCTAGAACAATGACTGGGTCATAGTAAATGTTTAATAACTATTTAGAGAATGCAGTTAATCTAACCCAACCTTTCCATCTTTAAATAAGAAAACAGGGTGCCTGGGTGGCTCAGTCAGTTGAGATCCAACTCTTGATTTCGGCTCAGGTCATGATCTCAGGATCGTGAGATCGAGCCCCACATCAGGCTCTGCACTGAGGGTGGAGCCTGATTGGGATTCTCTCTCTTCCTCTCCTTCTGCTGTTCCACACCCTCCCCCGACCCGGCCGCCACCTGTGCTCATGCACTCTCTCTCTTTCTCTAAAAAAAAAAAGAACAGAAAAGAAAGAAATAAGAAAACTAGGATTGAGAAAACAGAAGTCCCTCAGTCAAAGCAGAGTGAGGACTAAAACCCAGAACTCGGCAAGACTGAAATTATGAATAATGCAATCCACCCCCAACACACTTCTGGGCCAGCTGCAATTCACAAGAGAGCAGACAGACAGTTCTCTGATTAAACTGAGTGACGTTCCCTCAAAGCAGGGCATTTATCTTCTCCTCCAGAAGCAAAAGACTAGGCCAACTATAGATGCTCGATTAGCTAAATCTCCTACCATTGATTCTAGGACATAATCAGGGACTGGTGGATTAACCAAGATCTCCAGCTTTCTGTAGCAACAGCCCAGTCTGTGAAAAGAAGGGGAGCCCTGGAGTTACCTTGCCAACCAAAGGACAGGTTGCCATTCAACTTCTCTAAGCCTTACTAACAGAAAAGCAGGAAGCCACTTTGTGCTCATTTACCTAAATGCGTTCCGTGGAACACTAGTGTCTTAAGTAATGTCAATAGATGGGTTTGTTTGGAGTTCGGGGGTAGGGAGCAGGGAGGGGTTGGAAATTCCGTAATCAAAAAAATATAGGAGGGGGGGCACCTGGGTGGCTCAGTCGTTAAGCGTCTGCCTTCGGCTCAGGTCATGATCCCAGCATCCTGGGATCGAGCCCCGCATCGGTCTCGAGGCCTGCCTCTCCGTCTCCCACTCCCCCTGCTTGTGTTCCCTCTCTCTCTGTGTCTCTCTCTGTCGAATAAATAAATAAAATCTTAAAAAATATATATATATATATAGGAGGGGCACCTGGCTGGCTCAGCCCATAGAGCATGGGACTCTTGATCTCAGGGTCATGAATTCAAGCTTAAAAAAGGCGGGGGGGGGGGGCACTTGGCTGGCTCAGTCATTAAGCATCTGCCTTCAGCTCAGGTCATGGGATCAAGCCCCACATCGGGCTCCCTGCTCCGCGGGAAGCCTGCTTCTCCCTCTCCCACTCTCCCTGCTTGCGTTCCCTCTCTCGCTGTCTCTCTCTGTCAAATAAATAAATAAAATTTTTTTTAAAAAAATGTAGGAAACCCTACATACCTTTCCTTATCATATCAAAGGATCCTCGCTTTTCCAAACTTGATCTCAAAGGTCTCTCAAGAGTAATACCTATTGTCTTTTCATATGAGAGAGAGATTCTGAAGAACACTTACTTTATTTTTTAATTTACTTTTTAAGAACTTATTTTAGGGGCGCCTGGGTGGCTCAGTCATTAAGCATCTGCCTTCGGCTCCGGTCCTGATCCCAGGGTCCTGGGATCAAGCCCCGCATCGGGCTCCCTGCTCTGTGGGGAGCCTGCTTCTCCATCTACCAGCCCCCCTGCTGTGTTGTCTCTCTCTGTCAAATAAATGAATAAAATCTTTAAAAAAATTTTTTTAAATAAAAGAATGCAGTGTACAAATGTACTATTATTCCACAGTTCCCCAAATGGACAGGACCCTAAATAGGAACTGGACTTGGACTACTAAAATCACATTACTTTCTCCAGCACAATAAGCTTGGGAGAAAGTTAACCTGGATTCAGATCTGTCTGCTAACTTTAAAGCCTGTGTCTTTCTATCATTACACTATATTCCTTGACAGTTGTTTATTCTAAAAAATCTTTACAGAGCTACAGATGCAATGCTAGGTACAAGGATATAAGGAAGTGTAAAATTTAGTAATCTCTGCACTCATTGAACTCATAATTTGGTGATGTTCATTGCTATGATAGAGGGAATGGGAACATAGGGATAGACAGAGGGAAAGGAGGTAATGGGAGCTTGAGGGGAGCCCTAATCTTTGGTGGTAGGAGAAGTTGCCAGGGAAGGCTTCCCAGAGAAGTAGGTACGTCAGCGCTAGTCTAGTGATAAAGAACATGGGGGGAGGGGAGGGGAAACATGGACTCTTGACGGAATAGACCAGTTTCTAAAGGAGGCCAGCTTCTGGCCTATCCAATGAAGTAGGAGAGGAAAAGGGGCCTTAACCAGATAATAGCACCTCCGGGGACTAACCAGAGATGCTTTAGGAAGCACATGCCAGGTTAGGTCGCCACCAGATACAAACAGCTGCCCTCCTGGAAACAATTAAGTGGCAATTTTTACTCTGACAGAATCTTAGGCCCCAATGGAATATTTTGAAATCGCTTAAATAAACCCCCAGTTTATTGATAATAAGAGGTCCTAAGAGAACCTGGCTTCATTTGTCTCAACTCGAGTTGAATATGGGAGAAACACAGGTTAGACAATAATAATTATAATGGTTGAAATTAATGAGAGCTTATTATGTGTCAGGCAATCTGCTAAACGTTCAACATGAATTAGCCCTTAATCTTCACCACAGCCCTTTGAGGTAGATAAAATGATTATCTCCATGTTATAGATAAGGAAGTAGGCTCAGAGAGGTGAAGTAACTTGCCCAAAGTATTACTAGCAAGAGATGGGACCTAGGCAGACTGACCCCAGGGCCTATGTCCTTCATCACTAGACTAGCTGAGGTACCTACTTCTCTGGGAAGCCTCCTCTAACAAATCCTCTACCATGAAAGACTGGGGACCCCTGAACCCCCACTACCTCCTATCCCTCTCTCTACTTCTTGTCCCCATTCCCTCTAATGTAGCGGTGAATTATCACCAAAAGTATGAGTTCCACGAGGGCAGAGATTACTGAATCTTACACTTTCTTGTAACCCTTCTACCAAGCATCACATCTGCAGTTCAGTAAGTATTTTTCAGAATAAACAACTGTCAAGGAATATAGTATAATGACAGAAAGACACAGGCTCTAAAGTCAAACAGACTTAGATCTGAATCCAGGCACTGCCACTTCTTAGCTATAATATTGACTAAGTTACTTAACCACTCTGGGGCTCAGAGTGGTAAAATTTTTAACCATATGACATTGTGAGAAAACTAAGCTAAGCACCTTAAACAGTGCCTGGCACATAAAAGTTACCCAATTTTATTTGCCATCCTCCTCTTTTCCCCTTGTCTTTCACATATTGGTAGAAAGAACTCTAGTCTGAGAATCCAGAGTATAAGTAGCTATAATCTTAATCAAGTACTTCTCCTTTCTGGGCTTCAATTTCCTCATCTATAACTCACAGACTATTGGTTCAGAACAAATGAAATAAAACGCGCTTGAGTGGTGAAAAAAACACTGCGCAGATGGAAGGATTTTTGTCATTCCACCGACCTAGCTTTTAAAATCAGCCTTGAACCGCACTGCACAGAAGTGTCTTGAAGCTCACAAAGAAGAGCGATCTCTCAGAGACCCAAAAGCTACAAAATCAGGGAGTATTTGCACTGTCACTAGGAGGAGCCAGTCCCACTGAAGAGCTGAGGTAAGACACTGCCAAATGGCTTTGCTCCAGCAGTCCCCGGCTAATTAAGGCCTTGCTCCCCTGCCTGTCTGCCTGTGACCTCTGCAAAGGCTAGAGAACACCAAGTGCTCCACAGCAGCTCTTCCCTTGGCCAGACTGGTATAAGGTATTGCGGCCAAGGATCAGCCACAGCTACTGCTAAGAGGCTCCTGCCCTTGGCCCTCCTGAGAACAGAGCCCAAAACAAGGAGCCCTCAGGCTGTCCTGAGGTTATCAGTTCAGGATTCCTAAGAATCAGCCTTACACACAGCTACCAAGACTCTGGGCCTAACATGTCAGATGGGACAGAACTTAAGTCCTAAGCAGGCAGGCCCTTTGGACAGACTAGAAAGTACCCTTACGCTATAGAGTAAGGAGTAAGGATAAGGGATTGGTCCTCCCATTCTTAGCTAGAAGTATCTAGTCTTAGATGCCTTCAAGGTGACTTTGCAGGCTCTTCTTGAAGCTGCATAGGCCCCAGGGACCTAACCACTTCCTTTGTTCATTAAAGCAGAACTTTCATTCCACCCCTAAGGCTCCCTCCCCCAAGCCCAGCTCTAGAGTAAGACGGTCCATTCTTTTTGCTCTTTAAAAGTTAAAAACACATGGGCCCTTTTGGTTGTAAAGGTTTAACTGCTGCATTGGGAAAGCATGTAGGCCAAAAGCAGCACACATGAGGAAGTAAAGAAGGTTTAAAAAGTACTACAAGTTAGTTACAGTCACTGTCCCCACTTAAGAGTTCCCGGTTTCTGCGTTATTCGTGCTCTTAGAGAACGGCTACAATCCAGTAGTCTCCAAAGTTTATTTTTGAACAGTGTAACCCTCTCTTTCGAATGCAGTTCAAATTAAATCTAACTGGGAGTCTCAACAGCTAATTGGATCTCTAATGAAATAATGGATCTAGGTAGTAAACATCAATGGCTCCTAAAATCATCGGGCAAAAAGCTGACGGGAAATATTTTAACAAATAGATCAAACTGACAATATCTGAACCCAACCAACAATCTAAACATTATAAAAAGAGAGAAAACCAGATATAGCTGGACATCCTTTCAAAAAGAAAGAAAAGCAGGGCACCTGGGTGGCTCAGTCAGTTAAGTGTCTGTCTTCGGCTCTGGCCACAATCTCAGGGTCCTGGGATCAAGCCCAGTGTCCTTCCTGCTCAGCTGGGAGTCCGCTTTACCCTCTACCCCTCCCCTCCCTTCTTTCTCTCTCTCTCTTTTTCTCTCTCTCAAATAAATAAATAAAATCTTTTAAAAAAAATGATTAAACCTGAATCTGATCAAGCCTCAAGATCCAACTACCAATTTATAATACAATAAAGAGAATGTAGGAACACGTTAAATGCCACCATAGAGAGATAATCAGCAAAATCCAGAAACTGGAAAACTCTTCTGGACAAATGACCCAGTTTCTTCAATACAGAATTGCAAGGAAAAGAAAAAAAGGAAGGGTGGGGGAAGCTGTGGATTAGAAGAAACTCAAGATTTAGATCAACCAGAAAAAAGAAATAAAAGACATCCAAATTGGAAAAGAAGTAAAACTGTCACTATTTGCCAATGACATAATAGTATATATAGAAAGCCCTAAAGACTCCACCAGAAAACTATGAGAACTAACAAATAATTCAGTAAAGTTTCAGGATACAAAATTAATATACAGAAATTTGTTGTATTTCTATATGCTATTAATGAACTATTAGGGAAAACATTAAGAAAATAATCCCATTTATAATTGCATCAAAAAGAATAAAATACCTAGGAATAAATTTTTTTTTTTAATTTATTTGACAGAGAGAGACACAGTGAGAGAGGGAACACAAGCTGGGGGAGTGGGAGAGGGAGAAGCAGGCTTCCCGCGGAGCAGGGAGCCCGATGTGGGACTCGATCCCAGGACCCCGGGATCATGACCTGAGCCACAGGCAAACGCTTAAAGACTGAGCCACCCAGGCGCCCCCCTAGGAATAAATTTATAAATAAATTTACCAAGGAAGTAAAACATCTATACGGTAAGAGACTGATGAAAGAAATTAAAACTGTAAGACACTGATAAACAAAATGGAAAACTGTAAGACACCAATGAAAGAAACTAAAAAAGACACAATTAAATGGAAAGATATACAATGCTCAGGGCACCTGAGGGGCTCAGTCAGTTAAGCGTCTGCCTTGGGCTCAGGTCATGATCCCAGGGTCCTGAGATTGAGCCCCACGTCAGGCTCCCTGCTCAATGGGTACCTGCTTCTCCCTCTCCCTCTGTCTCCCAGCTCATGCTCTCATTCTCACTCTCTCTATCTCAAATAAATAAATAAAATCTTTAAAAAAAAAAAGATACAAAATGCTCATGGACTGGCAGAATTAATATTGTTAAAATGTCCACACTACCCAAAGCAATCTACAGATTCAATGCAACCCCTATCAGAATACCAATGGCATTTTTCACAGAACTAGAACAAATATTCCTAAAATTTGTATGGAACCATAAAAGATCCCAAATAGCCAAATAATCTTAAGAAAGAAGAACAAAGCTGGAGGTATCATGTTCCCTGATTTCAAACTATACTACAAAAAAATAGTAATCAAAACAATATTGTACTGGCACAAAAAGAGACACACAGATCAGCTGAATAGAATAGACAGTCCAGGGGCACCCAGGTAGCTCAGTCAGTTAAACGTCTGCCTTCGGCTCAGGTCATGATCCCAGGATCCTGGGATGGAGCCCTGCATCTGGCTCTCTGCTCAGCAAGGAACCTGCTTCTCCCTCTCCCTCTGCCTGCCACTCTGCCTACTTGTGATCCCCCTCTCTCTCTGTCAAATAAATAAATAAAATCTTAAAAAAAAAAAAAGAATAGACAGTCCAGAATTAAACCTACATTTATACTGTCATTTAATCTTCAACAAAGGAGGCAAGGACATACAACAGGGAAAAGAGTCTCTTCAATAAGTGGTGTTGGGAAAACTGCACAAATATGTGGAAAAGAATGAAACTGGACCACTTTCTTACACCATACACAAAAATAATTTCAAAATGGATTAAAAACTTGGATTGAGTCCCGCATCGGGCTCCCTGCTCCACGGGAAGCCTGCTTCTCCCTCTCCCACTCCCTCTGCTTGTGTTCCCTCTCTCGCTGTGTCTCTCTCTGTCAAATAAATAAATAAAATCTTAAAAAAAAAAAAAAAAGACCAGAACCCATAAAAACTCCTAGAAGAATACACAGGCATAAGCTCTTGGACACTGGTCTAAGCAATTTTTTTTTTATCTGTCTCCTCAGGCAAGGGCAACAAAACGAAAAATAAAGAAATGGAGCCACATTAAACTAAAAAAAAAAAAAAAAAGATTTAGATCAACCAATGTATAGAGCTTCGTTGGACACTGATATGAATAAATCAACTTAAACACTGACTAGTTGATATTAAAGGATTATTGTTGTATTTTTAAGCGTGATAATGATATCTTGGTTATGTTTTCAAATACAGTTCTTTTAGAAATACATAATAATGTTTGTGAATGAAATAATATGCCTAGAATTTGCTTCAAAATAATCCAAACAGGTGGGACAGTAAAGATGAAATAGGATTAATAAGACTGGCCTTGAGTGCACAGTTGCAGATGGGGAGTAATGGGCACATCGGGGTTCATTATACTGCCCTCTCTAGTTTGTTTGTTTTTTTAATTTATTTATTTGACAGAGAGAGAAAGAATGAGAGCAGGGGGAGGGGCAGAGGAAGAGGAAGAGAATCTCAAGCGGACTCCCCACCGAGCAGGTGGGCGAAGCCGGGCTCCATCCCACAACCCTGAGATCATGACCTGAATTGAAACCTGAACTGAAATCAAGAGTGGGGCGCTCAACCAACTAAGCCACCCAGGAGCCCCTGCCCTCTCTAGTTTTAAATATGTTTAAATTTTTCTATAATACAAAAAGTTGGCTTTTTTTGTTTTCTGTTAAGAGAGAATGTGCATGAGCACGAGTGGGGGGGGTGGGGGGTTAGAGGAAGAGAGAAAGAGAATCTTTTTTTTTTTTAAAGATGTTATTTATTTATTTGACAGAGACAGACAGAGCGAGAATGGGACACAGGAAGGGGGAGTGAAAGAGGGAGAAGCAGTCTTCCCGCAGAGAAGGAGCCCGATGCAGGGCTCGATCCCAGGACCCTGGGATCATGACCTGAGCCGAAGGCAGACGCTTAACGACTGAGCCACCCAGGTGCCCCTAATCTTTTTTTTTTTAAGATTTTATTTATTTATTTATTTGACAGAGAGAGAGAGGACAAGCAGGGGGAGCAGCAGAGGGAGAGGGAGAAGCAGGCTCCCCGCTGAGCAGGGAGCCCAACACGGGGCTCAACCCCAGGACCCCGGGATCATGACCCGAGCTGAAGGCAGATGCCCAACCAACTGAGCCATCCAGGCGCGCCGGGAAAGAGAGAATCTCAAGCAGGTTCCATGCCCAGCACGGAGCTTGATCTCATCTTATGACCCTGAGATCATGACCCCAGTTGAAATCAAGAGTCAGACGGTTAACTGGATGAGTCACCCAGGTACCCCCAAAAGGTTTTTTTTCAAGTTAAAAAATAAGTTGAGTGTGGAGGGGCTACGGTTGAGACATATGAGTAAAGCCTATAGCTCTTCCCAATGACTCACTTCTCCCACAGTGATCCCTGAGACAGCTTGGGAAGCCCTAGGATAACTAGAAAACAGTCTGAAAACCAACGCTGCATTATATGGAATACAGATACCTGAGTAAGAGAACCTGGCTTCAAATCTTGGCTCTGCGCCTTAATAGCAATGTGACACCTTTAAAAAGTAACCCTCTGAGCTTCTTACCCTTGTGCAAATAGGGCTACCTCCCAGGATAGCAACAAGGATCAAATAAAATAAGAGATTAAAATACTGTGTATTTCTTTTTTTTTTTTTTTGAAGATTTTTATTTGACAGAGAGAGACACAGCGAGAGAGGGAACACAAGCAGGGGGAGTGGGAGAGGGAGAAGCAGGCTTCCCGCTGAGCAGGGAGCCCGATGTGGGACTCGATCCCAGGACCCTGGGATCATGACCTGAGCCGAAGGCAGACGCTTAACGACTGAGCCACCCAGGCTGTGTATTTCTAAAGTATATATGATTGTTAGGACCACTTAGGGAGATCACTTGCCTTTTATTCCTGACACTAAAGTTACTCAACCCCCATCCCACCCCAACCTTCATGCCAATCCCTTCGAATCTTCAGAAAACACACATAAAATTCTGTGAAGACATGAGAGGCAGCAGGAATTAAAATTCAATGCTGTGGGCAACCTGTGTGTGCCTGGCCAGCTACAGTATGTGTGTGTGTAGAAGGGAAGGGGGAGGGCAGTAATGGGAAAGTGCCCTAGAGATGACTGAAAATTTACCCTCAGCCTAGGCTCCAGGTCTCTAACTACCAACCCTAAATGACAAAAAATAAATAAGTGCCAGGCACTTGTGGATGAAGGCCAACTCTTAGGGGGGAAAATGTTTCATGTTAATGACAGTTAAACTGCCTATGTCTGGCTCAGAAATAATGAAACCTATCCTTTTTATCAACACTTAGATTCTATTTTCCTTCCACAGCCCCTCATGTTTTGAATGATTTTGTCTATAAACAAAGTGCACTTACTGAGAAGTAATTCAACATTTTCAGCTGTGTTTATTATCACTACTTTTTCTTTTCAAAATGCTGATCCAGATTTCAACGAACCATATACAATTATCAAAGCTTCATAACAATATTTTGAAATTACACACCTCACCATCTTGGCTTTGATTATAATGAGCAACAAAGTGAAAGTAAACATGTAGACATTCAAGCACTGGGCCGTGCTACCAGTTGCTTATTTTGGCTGTATACTTGTGTCCAAGGTCATTCACTCACTGGACAGGTTTATGTCCTATGATGCCATCAACTGCCAGTCAAAGCACCAATCAGCTTGAGCGAACTAGTGTTACCACACAGTACTGACACAATTAAAAACCAAAAGCAAAGACGCTTCTATTGTAAGTAAATGTACAATTCCCACTAGGCTTACTGAAAAACTGAAAAGAACTTAAATTCATTCATTCATTCAAAAACAAATATTTACTAAGTGTCCCCGTCCAAGACCCTATGGTAGGCACTAAGGACAAAATGAAGAAGACATAGTCCATAGCCTCGGGGATTACGTAAATACACCGCTTCACCGCTTTCATGGATCCCAAAGTGACCAGAGACCACAGACCACCAAAACTCTGTTGGAAGAGGTGACATTTTGATTCCCTTATGAACACAACTTGTGAAAAGGCAACCTGCTTCAAGATGTACTTCTCAAAAGCACAGCCTTGCTGCAGGTACAAGTTGCTCCCCTACTAGAAAAAACAAGAATATGGTTTCTAAAATCAAAGTTTCTGTCAGTATATCAACAGATATTTCCTGAATTTCTATTTTGTCTTTGGGCACTGTGCTAGATAAGGGATATGCAAACTGTGTTCCTCAGGCCAAATCCAGACCAAGACATGTCTTTGCAAATAAAGTTTCATTGGAACACAGTCATGCACGTTCATTTACAGACAGCCTATGGCTGCTTTCCTGCAACAACTTGCCACTTCAACAAAAACCAGAAGGCCCATCAAGCCTAAAACATTTACTCTCTGATCCCTTACAGAAAATGTTTGCCAACTACTACGCCAGACTCTGAAGATGCAGAAATGAATCTGTATGTTGCTCTAGGTGGTAGTTATATGGGTATACACATGTGTAAAAATGCATCAAGCATTTCATTCATTTAATCATATTTATGTCATAACTTAATACTTTATTTTAATGGAATAAAGAGTACTCAGTCCTTGCCCTGTAGCAACTCAAAATCTGGTAGGAGGCCATAAAAGTAAATAATTGCAGTACGGTGGCGATAAGAATCATAATGAAAAGTTAGGCTAATTACACTAATGGCACAAAAGCGAAAATAAACCTAGCTGGGTATGCAAGGCCAAGTCTTTATAGAAGATAATTGAGGTATATCTCGAAGAATGAGTATATATATGCCAAGAAGGTGGTGCTAGGGGAAAAAAAAGATGGCAGTAAAAGGGAGAGGTCATTCCAGACAGAGAGCACAGCATATACAAAGGTTCAGAAATGCAAAATAATTAAATAAATAAACCAAAACAACAAAATATGGCATGGCTTTGGGAAATGACAAGTAGTTCGCAGAAACACTTATATAAGGGCGCCTGGGTGGCTCAGATGGTTAAGCAACTGCCTTCAGCTCAGGTCATGATCCCGGAGTCCTGGGATGGAGTCCCGCATCGGGCTCCCTGCTCGGCAGGGAGTCTGCTTCTCCCTCTCACCCTACCCCCTCTTGTGCTCTCTCTCTCTCTGTTTCAAATAAATAAAATAAAATCTTTAAAAAAAAAAAAAAGAAAGAAAAGAAATGCTTAGGTAAAGCACTAGCAGAGCAATGTGAAAAGATGAGACGGGAGCAATACAGAGGGGTCAGACCACAGCAAGCCTCATTTGGAAGGTCATCATACATGAATGGACATGTACTTTATGGTCTAAGCAGGGTCACTTCTATTTTTTTTTTAGATTTTATTTATTTATTTATTTATTTATTTATTTGAGAGAGAGAGAGAGAGAGAATGCAGGGGGGAGGAACAGAGGGAGAAAGCTCTCTCAAGCAGACTTCACCCTGCGCACAGGGCCCTAAGTGGGGCTGGATCTCACAACCCTGGAATCATGACCTGAGCCAAAGTCAAGAGTCGGATGCTCAACCCACTGAGCCTCCCAGGTGTCCCAAAACATGGTCACTTCTGAGAGTAAAAGAGAACCAGAAAAATAATTGTAAACAAGGACTATCCCAGGAAGATATGATCATCCTATTATTTGCCATATTAAAGAACACAGGCTTTAACCTACAAGATAGGACAAGTTAATACAAAATTTTAAAGACAGGAATACCAAGATTTATGCTTTAAAAAGAGTGTGCTTGGGGCGCCTTGGGTGGCTCAGTCATTAGGCGTCTGCCTTCGGCTCAGGTCATGGTCCCAGGGTCCTGGGATCGAGCCCCACATCAGGCTCCCTGCTCCGCGGGAAGCCTGCTTCTCCCTCTCCCACCCCCTGCTTGTGTTCCCTCTCTCCCTGTGTCTCTCTCTGTCAAATAAATAAAATCTTAAAAAAAAATAAAAAATAAAATAAAAATAAAAAGAGTGTGCTTCACCTATTTATTTTATTTAACCTATTTATAGACTACTTACTATGTGCCAGGCACTACCCTCAGCACTTTACAAATATTACTTATTAATCCTCATAACTACCTCGTGAGATAGATACTATTATTATCCTCATTATTCAGATAAAAGGCACAGGCTAATTAAGTAACTTGCCCAAAGTGGCACAGATAAGTGGCAGAGCAGTCAGGCTCCAGGGTTTGTGCTGTTCCCATTTCACCTCAGGGCCCACCTGTGACATTTACTCAGAAACTCCTGAGCCTGCAGATGCCGTAGGGTCCCTCTCTGCAGTGACCCACACCACTCTGCACTTCTTCCCACCACTCAACGTACTGTTAAACATTTGTTTAAAAATTAATAAATAAATAAATCTATCTTCTTCACTAGACTGTTAACATTTGTTTAAAAATAAGTAAATAAGGGGCGCCTGGGTGGCTCAGTTGTTGAGCGTCTGCCTTCGGCTCAGGTCATGATCCCAGGGTCCTGGGATCGAGCCCCATGTCGGGCTCCCTGCTCAGTGGGAAAGCCTGCTTCTCCCTCCCCCACTCCCTCTGCTTGTGTTCCCTCTCTCGCTGTCAAATAAATAAATAAAATCTGTCAATAAATAAATAAATAAATCTATCTTCTTCACTAGACTATAAACTCTGTAAGGACAGGGTTGAGATTATCTTGTTTACCACTGTATTCCCACAGTCTGATACATTTATTAGCTCTCAATTTAGAAATAGTATTAATAATAGCGAACATGGGGGCACCTGGGTGGCTCAGTCGGTTAAGCATCCGACTTTTGATCTCAGCTCAGGTCTTGATCTCGGGTCATGAGTTCAAGACCTGCATTGGGCTCCACACTGGGCCTACGTGGGGCATGGAGCCTACTTAAACACACACACACTGGGGCACCTGGGTGGCTCAGGCAGTTAAGCGTCTGCCTTCAGCTCAGGTCATGATCCCAGGGTCCTGGTATCGAGCCCCGCAGCGTCGGGCTCCTTGCTCAGCAGGGAGCCTGCTTCTCCCTCTCCCTCTGCCTGCTGCTCTGCCTACTTGTGCTCTCTCTCTCTGTCAAATAAATAAATAAAATCTTTAAAAAAAAACCACACACACAATAATAATAATAATAATAACTAATATTTATTGAGCACTCACCCTGGGGCTAGGCACTATTCTAAGAGCTTTAAATATATTAATTGATTTAAGAGAAGTTGAGTAAGCCGTCCAAAGGTCACAAAGCTAGTAAGAAGTGGAGCCAGGATTCTGGATCTAGCTCAATGCCCTCTACTTTATGCTATACTACTTTTTTTATTGAATAAATAAAAATATGACTTAACAAAATTAGTATTCCTGGTATCTAAACAGTGCCTGGCGCTCGGCACACATTCCAAAAATAAATGACTCTTTCAGGTGCTGAGGAAGAGACAACCTGTTACCACATCGCCTTCCTCCCAACAAGGCAGCCTGGCCCACAGAAATATAAGCATATATCCAGATCACTGGGGAGGCAGCATAATGTAATGGTTAAAAACACAGGCCTTGGAATTAGAACATGAAATCTCTAATTAGGTTGGGTCCCACTTACACCAATTACTAGATATGTGACCTTAGGTTCCTCATTTATAAAACGAGAATAACAGTATCTATCTCATTGGCTATTGTGACAATTATATAAGGTAAATAATAATTGTACATAACACAAAAGTTTTTTATCATAACAATAAACATTATGATTTTTATTATTATTAACTGTCCGATGAGTTAGTGGTGGACTTAGCTGTAGCTCCGAGCTTCTGCAACCTCCTGCTAGGTACCTTGGGACCCCCACCCCAAGTCTTATACCAAAGTTGACTATTTTTACAAGTTTAGAACTCAAGTGGGTATTGTACATGACCAGTGTTTCATGGGGCTTCAGACTTCTGGCCCAGTGTCTGACGAAGTAACTATCCTAAGGGTGGGGTCCCGATCCCATTACTTAGGCCATGCCTTCCAGAAGGAAAATCAGGAAACCACTAGCTCTATCTGACCTAGCTCACAATGAAAGACACCACACTAGAAAACATATGTACCTACAATATCCTCTTGAGCTTCAGACTTCAGTCACATCCTTACTGTCAGGCTAGAAACACTGATTTAGTCCAAGAGACTGGCCAGAAGCCAAGAGCTTATGTCATTGCTGCGGGGGTCTAATGGTGGTGACAGAGAAAAGTTTTAGAATTTTGAGGTGCCATAAAATACTCTCTGTATTCTCTGTGACAAACTTAATCCCAAGCCTCCTAGCTGCCCAGCCCTATATTAGGACCAGACGGGTCTGATCAGAGAAATCATAGAGATGGGAGAACAAGGTCAGGCTCCAGAGATCACCACCTGGATTGGTCCCTGCTTTCAGACCGTGATATACCTATCTATCATTAGCCTCATTTTACAGATAAGGCAGCTGAGGTCCAGAGTGGGTAAGTGACCCAAGCCTAAGTGGTGGCAAGAAAAAAACGAGCATCTAGTCTCAAGAAATAACAACGTAAGACTCATAAAACTGTCAAAACACATGGTCAGGTCGTGAGGAAGATTACTCTGAGGAGCTGCAGGGATGGAGGAGAGCTCAGATACAGAGGGTCTCACAGTAACAGGTCCTAGCCACCACACCCCTCACAAAGTAAAGGGGCCCCACCTTGCTTTCATGGCTCCTTTATACCTAGACCCTACATTATCTATTTACCTGTCACCCCTATGAGATGGTACTTCCCTGAGGTTATACACATTTTATTACCCTTATCTATATTATCAGCACCCTGCCTAGGCACACAGCTGCACCCCCCACTGACTTCACAAAGACTCAGGCTAGCCCGACTCACCCGACTCACCCACGAAATACTTAAAACAAGGCACACTCAGTCTATCAGGCACCTGCCATGTCAAGATGTGGCTCCTCAACAAAGAGTTGAGAGGTGAGGCTGATAGAAAGTGACTTTGGCCAAGTAATGAACCTCTTACTTGTTCATATAAGATATTGATAACAACAATCACCTCAGAAGGATGTATGAAAAGTTAAATGTGAAAGCACTTACCACAGTTGTTGGCACATAGTAGGCACCCAATGACTGCCAGTTCCCTTCCCATAACCCTTCTGAGTTCCTGTAAAAACTATTTTGGTTTTGGACGTTTGTGGACCAACGTTTATTAAACTGCAAGTATTTATTTATGTGCAGGGCACTGTGTTGATCTCATCCTAGGCATCTTTGACGCAACCTCAGCATCTAGCACAGGGCCCACCAGAGCTGCCCGGCACACAGTAAGCACTCACTAACTAGGGACCTCCCGAGAAGACTACCAGACACGCAGGCACAGAAGAGATCAAGTCCCCGGCCAGCATCAGCGTATACATTTAGAGAGTCCCTCCCCTAGTAGAGCCTGGCCATCGCAATGACCATAAAAATATAAAAATACAAGAAGGATCCAGATGAGTTCCTCAAAACTGCTCTAGGGGCCATATGGCAATGTTCCAAACTATAGCGCATCTCCATTTAGGACCTGGGTTGCAATATTCACTGACCATCCACCTTCACCTGTCCTTACACTACCCATTGTGAGGAAAGGAAAGTGCTCCTTCCTTTTAGCACTGCTTGTTTGGAAAAGCTGGCCTCCCGGGAAACGGCTCGGTCCATAGCCTGGCAAATAGGATCTGGCAAAAGCTTGAACCCTACAAAAGCATCTTAATCATTCCACCTTGCTGGACTCCAGGGCTGAAAATAGCCCCAGATGAAAAACAAGCTGTGCGGACTACTTATCCAGTTTCATAGCAAAATCAGGCCTTAAGCTAACTGAAGAGGACAAGCCCCTCACTCCTTAACTCAAGCAGGGCTAGAGGTCTCACCTGTTTCTGGCCCCATAGCAACTGGCATAGCTCTGGCACCTCTCAGGCTTCATCTTTCCAAAACAGTAATGGAACAAGTGCAGGACAGGGAAGGGACTTCCACAGTCAGCCGAGCGCGGCTTAAAGGGGCAGCAGGGAGAGCGCTATTCCTGGACACAGACCCTTTATTCCCTCATCAAATCTGAGGGCAAAAATCAAAGTCCCACACCTGACAAAGAAGCATTCTGTACCTCTGCTTCCCCATCTGGGTCCTCTATCAAGGCCCTGTCTCAATGCCTGCTTAAGGGAAACCTTCCCTGGGGCGCCTGGGTGGCTCAGTCGTTAAGTGTCTGCCTTCGGCTCAGGTCATGATCCCAGGGCCCTGGGATCGAGCCCCGCATTGGGCTCCCTGCTCCGCGGGAAGCCCGCTTCTCCCTCTCCCACTCCCTCTGCTCGTGTTCCCTCTCTGGCTGTGTCTCTCTCTGTCAAATGAATAAATAAAATCTTTAAAAAAAAAAAAAAAGGGAAACCTTCCCTAATCCCAAATCAGAGTCAGTCAGTCTGCAGTCTTGCACACCAAGCCCATGCCTGGTACACACCCTGACCCCTGCCACTAGAGTCAACTCTTTCCAGCTCTGTGTATTCCAAAACATTAAGCACTTCTAAGGCAGGGCCCGCGTCTCACAATGTCTGTGTCTCCAGTTAAAGCAGGTGCTCAAAGGCTGGTTTGTTGTAGAGTTAAAGGAAGCAGGTACATTAACAAGACAGCAAGTATGAGGACAAGAATGTATCCTGCCTTGCTCTCCCTGTTGTCTCAAGTGTACGCTGCCCTCCGGCCCGGGGTTCAGGCTGGCTTTCCCAGGCTTCCTCTCATCACCCAGCTCATAGCCATCTCTCCCTCCTCTGCTGTGCATATCATGGCCAAACCATTCCCTGGACCCAGGAAGGTGTGTTTGGGAACTCCTTCAGGACATGATCGATGGAATGGCCACATGAGAGTCCACCAGTTAAGTGTTTACAGAGTAAACAGGAAAAAAAAAAGGCAAAAAAAACTTCCCTTGAGCTTTCAATAGCTCATCTGTTAAGAAAATGAAAAAAATATCTGTCACTGGTGTCTCACCTGGTTTCACCTGGTTGCTCCCACAAGCTTCGATTATCTTTCTCCCTATCCTCCACTGGTTCCCAGGGAGTTCTCCATAAAGAATTCAGGGCAAATGGTTCAGCACCTATATTTGGATCTACAACTGTGTGATACTCAAGATGTCATCAGAACAGAGATGACAGCTCATTCTTCACATCCCACATCCTTCAGACTATAGGGAGTGATTCATCCATACTTATCCCAGCCAAAGGCAGGAAAAGTCCCTTGAACTAAAGCAGGACAATGTTGCTCCACCTACTCACTGGTGGGCCCGTGCCTAAAATCATGTTCAGGCTCACATCTAAACTGGGAAGGGGTCCATAAGTCCTCACCTATGTGGGCTGCAGTCCTGGGGGAAGACTTCCAATCAGAAAGAAAATAAATGATAAATTTCTACAACTGTGTTAAAACCAACAGTTTTTAGCAAATCTAAGTTATTTTTGTTTTTATTGGGATATAATTTGTATACCATACAATTCACCCTTTTAAAGGTACAATTCAGTGGTTTTCAGTATATTCACAAAGTAATGCAGCCATCACCAACGATCTAATTTCAGAACGTTTTCATCACCCTAAAAATAAACCCCATACCCATTAGCAGTCACTCCCTATTACCCCTACCACCTAGCCCCTGGCAACCTCTAATCTATTTTCTGTCTATACTGATGTGCCTATTCTGGACATTTCAATAAATGGAATCACATAATATGTTGTCTTTTCACTTAGCATAATTTTTCAAGCTTCATCCATGTTGTAGCATCTATCAGTACTTTGTTCCATTTTATGGCTGCATAATATTCCATTATATGGATACTTCACATTTTGTTTATTTATCAGTTGATGGACATTTGGGTTGTCTCCACTTTTTGGCTACTATAAATAATGCTACTGTGAACATTCATGTACAACACCTGTGGCCTTCCAGGTGTTGAAAACATGTGGCTGGCTCCCATACTGTTCACTCATTCTCTTGACTTAGAAAAGGCAGAGCCAAGGATCATGCTACTCACCATTTAAGAAAGCACTTTCACTGTCCACTAACTCACTGAATCTTTACAATACTCCCCATAACCTCAAGGCAGGGATTCCTGCTACCATTTTATATATAAAGAAACCCTAACCTTGAAAATTTAAGTAATTTTGCTAAGTCACAAAAGTACAGGGACAGAAGAACCCAGATCTTCTGATTTTTGGTCCAGACCTCTGTGAGTTGACTTAAAAGGCCATCCAATTAGACGCTTTCCTTAACCATCCTACCTAAAATAGCACCCCATCACTCTCTAAAACTTTGTTTTCCTTTACTTTGTTTTCTAGAACTTATTTTTATGTGAAATTATATTACACATCTTCTTGTTTATTGCCTATCCTCCTACTTAAATATAAGTCAACAGGGACTATGATTCTTTTTTTTTTAAGATTTTATTTATTTATTTGAGAGAGAGAGAATGAGAGACAGAGAGCACGAGAGGGAAGAGGATCAGAGAGAGAAGCAGACTCCCCGCTGAGCAGGGAGCCCGATGTGGGACTCGATCCCGGGACTCCAGGATCATGACCCGAGCCGAAGGCAGTCGCTTAACCAACTGAGCCACCCAGGCGCCCAGGGACTATGATTCTTATTAGCTATTGCATATCAAGTGCCTAGCAGAGTTCCTAATACACAGTAAGGTCTTAATATTTATTATATGAGTGAATAAATCTGATGCAGCTCCCAAATGATCCCCTCTACACCCTTTCTGTCAAGTAAGCCTCCAGTCTACACTCCAAATTCCACTCTATGCTCATTTCATTCAGCATTTATTATTAACATCCACTAGCCAGGCCATCTAGATGGTAAGTACAGAAGTAAATCAAAATATAATCCCTGACTCTAGAAATACAACCTAGTGATTTGAGGCAGACAATAAAAAAGTATACCATTACAGAGATGTTCATAGCAAAGAGTACCTAACTAGTGGAATAAGGAGGAGAAAAGGGTTAATAAAGCTTCTCAGAGGGAGTAACATTTGATCTGAGCCTGGAAGAACAACTATAATTTCAGCCACCAGAAGAAGGGAAGGATACTCTAGACAAGAGAAAAAGTCTGATCATAGGCTAAGAGACATAAAAGATCTAAGTATATATACATATTTTTTAAAGATTTTATTTATTTACTTGAGAAAGAGAGAGAGAATGGGAGAGAGAGCACATGAGAAGGGGGAGGGTCAGAGGCAGAAGCAGACTCCCCGCCGAGCAGGGAGCCCGATGCGGGACTCGGTCCCGGGACTCCAGGATCATGACCTGAGCCGAAGGCAGTCGTTCAACCAACTGAGCCACCCAGGCGCCCTGAGTATATATATTTTTTAAAAGATTCATTTATTTATTTTAGAGAGGGAGAGGGGCAGAGGGAGAGGAAGAGAGAGAGAATCCCAAGCAGACTCCCCGCTGAGCATGGAGCCCAACGTGGGACTCAGTCTCATAACCCTGAGATCATGACCTGAGCCAAAATCGAGAATCAGACACTTAACTGACTGAGCCACCCAGGTGCCTTAAAGACCTAGGTATATTTAAAGATAAGTTAGTGATTTTTAAGTCTAGGAAGGTTTCCCCCAAAAGTATGTTTAAAAAAAAAAATTGAATGTCTGGTATTCGGAATATATAAAGAACTCTTATAGTTTGTATTAGTCAAGGTTCTCCAGAGAAGCATAACCAATAGGCTAGATATACAGAAAGAGAGAAAAATACAGATATATATAGATTATATATATATCAGAAAAAATGTATTATAGGAATTGACTCACATGGTTATGGAGGCCAAGAAGTCCCACCATCTGCCATCTGCAGAGAATCAGGAAAGCTGATGGTGTGATTCAGAGCAAGTCCAGAGGCCTTGGCCAGCTGGTGGGGTGATGGTGTAAGTCCCAGTCCAAGTTTAAAGCCTGACAACTAGGAGCTCTGATGTACAGAAGTAGAAGATGGATGTCTCAGCTCAAGCAATGAGATAAGTTCACCCTCCTCCCCTTTTTGTTCTAGTCAGGCCCTCAGGAGATTGGATGATGCCCACTGGTATTGGTGAGAGTGGTCTTCTTTACTCAGTCTCTGGATCCACATACTAATCTCTCCTGAAAACATGTTCATAGACACACCCAGAAACAATGTTTTATCAGCTCTCTGGGCATCCCTTAGCCCGGCCCACATGAAATTAACCGTCACACAATTCAACAAGGGCAAAACCCAATTAAAAAATGGACAAAGAACTTGAACAGACATTTCTCCAAAGATGATGTACAAATGGGCAAGAAGCAGAGGAAAAGACAACATCATTAGTCATCAGACAAATGCAAATCAAAACCACAATGAGATACCACTTCACACCCACTTGGATGGCTATAATCAAAAAAACAGAAAATAACAAATGTCAGAATGTAGAGAAATTGGACCCCTTGCATACTGATGGAGGGAGTATAAAATGGTGCAGCTACTCTGGAAAACAGTTTGGCAGTTCTTCAGAAACTTAAACATAGAATTACCATACAACCCAGCAATTTTATTCCTGGTATATACCCCCAAAGAATTGAAAACAGGTACTCAAACAACTACTTGTACATGCATGTTCATAGCAGCACCACTGACAACAACCAAAAGATGGAAACAGCCAAGTGTCCGCCAACAGAGGAGTAATAAACAAATTGTGGTATATACGTACGATGGAATATTAGCTACCCATAAAAAGGAATAGAATACAACTTCATTCCACATGCCACATGCTACAACACAAATAAACCTCCAGAATATTATGCTAAGTGAAAGAAGCCAGCCGCAAAAGGTGACATATATTATGATTCTGTTCAGACGAAATATCCAGAATAGGTAAATCCGTATAGCCAGAATGCAGATTGGCTGCCACCAGGTGAAGGAGAGAGGGGGAAATGAGAGCAACTGCTTAGTGAGTATGGGATTCCTTGGGTGTATAAAAATGGTTTGGAACTAGATAGAGATGTTGCTTACACACCATTGTGAATGTACTAAATGCCACTGAGTCATACATGTGTATAGTTAATTTTATGTTATGTGAATTTCACCTCAATTTAAAAAATAAAAAAAGGTGAATGGCCCATGGTATATCCTAAAAAGAAAAACTCAAAGCCACTGATGTTTTCCCATCCAGCTTCTTCCTGCCTTTCCACAAAGCCTGCCCTCACATCCCAATGCATCCAAACCTGCCATTTTAGCAATGAGTTATATTCCCTTGCTCTTGTTTTCTAGTCATTTCCTGTGTCAGGCCTTCTAAAGTCTCCAGTGAGAAAGCAAACTCCTTTCTGAATAGGGTCTATGTGTCCTTGTTGTTTCCCTGACAGCACAGCCCGGTCACGGGTGGAGAGTAGGGAAAGGTGCCGCATGGCCTCCCCGGAAGCAGCAGTTTGGAGCGGTGCTATCTCTGAGAAGGGAGCTGGAGGCTGGGTGGCCACAGAGACCAAAGATACAACCATCACACAATGGTCTACATCTGAATGATTTTCTTTTGGGGCAGGATGGGGGTTCAAGGAGAATAGAGAAGTATTTAAAAAATAGCTCTGGAGCAATATCTGATTTCAGAAATCACTGAAATCTCTCAATAATAACTGTGTTCTTGGGCGCCCGGGTGGCTTAGTTGGTTAGGCATCTGCCTTCCGCTCAGCTCATGATCCCAGGATCCTGGGATCGAGCCCCACATCGGGCTCCCTGCTTGGCGGAGAACCTGCTTCTCCCTCTGCCCCTCCCCCTTCCCATGGCCCCTTCCCCCTCCCCCTGCTTGTGCTCTCTCTCTCACATGCTTTCTCTCTCTCTCAAATAAATAAAAACTTTAAAAAAAAACACACACACACAAAACTGTGTTCTTGATTTTTCAGAAACAACAATTCTAATGCCCAAGTCTTTCAGGAAAACAAAGATTTTACTCCCACAGTTTGACTCTGAAGCCATCCATCAGCTGTGCACGAGCTGTTTTCATTGCCCGAAGTAGGCAGTAGAGACTAGAGACATTGGGCCGCACATTCAAGCTCCGATCCATCAACCAAAAGGCCCCAGTGCAGCATATCATCACTGACGTCTGCAACCCAACCCACAGGGAATAACCTGCAAGGGTCACTGGCATGTCCTCCTCAGGCTCCTCATGCCTTATACTTACAGTAACACGGACAATAAAACCCACCAACAAATACTTGCTTTCTTTAAGGGCCATCATGTGACCCTTAAATACATTCTCACAATAGCCGTAAGGCTCATACAGATTCATGATTTCTCCAGGGTCATGTGGCTAATAAACAACAGCAAAACCAGATTTTAAGGTCTAGTCTGCCTGCTCCCTAAGTTCAGGCCACTGCCACACCACGAAATTGTCCAGCACCACACATCCTGCCCTATTTCCTGGATGTCTATAGGAGAATGCTCTGACCACTCAAAATAAACCAGTGCTTGTCAGGTGAACATTAATCCTGGAAGCTGCAGGGCCAGAACCTCTCTCAGGCAGTAGCAATCCAGAGCACTGACACCTCTGAGACGTACCTGAGATGGCTATCCGGGCTCCCCCATCATTCCCCAGGTCACCAATCAAGCCTCCTGAACACCCAAATGCAGATGTTCTGCCTCAGATGGCCCTCGAAGGCAGGGTTCTAGGAAATGCCAGGGACAAATACTCATGTGGAAGGCATGGCAAACAACACACAAAGCCAGAAATCAGTAGACCTGAGACCTAGTCTGGTTCTGTCCCCAAGTACTTATATGACCTTGAGACGTTTGCCTGCCTTCCTTGTATTTGTTTTCTTTGCTATAGTACAGAAATAATCATCCCCTACCACGTCTCAGAGGTTTGCTATGGGTATGATGAACAGAAAGATTCATCTTGAACAGCAGAGGGCTTTGTAAAGTGCAAAGCACAAAGTAACTGTGGGGTCATTATGATATGACTACCACCAGCTGGCTGGAGAGAAGATTAATGTCCATGAAACAATTAGAAGGTGAAATAGTAGATAATTAGGTACCAAATTATATGATACAGACCTGGAAGATTATAGTCTCGAAAGGGGAATCTCTGGGATCAGTCAGAGAAACTGCATAGAAAAAAACGGACAGGACTAGAAGATGGCAGCAGAAATGTGTAGCCCGGGGGAAGGGGGGGAAGCAGCAGGAGGCCAACATGCTGTGTGTTGGGAGGGCAGGGAGGCCACAGTGCGTAGGAAGGGTCAGGCCAGACTGTGGAGGGAAGACCGTCAGGCCAAGGGGCTGAGGCAAGATGCAGGTGGCAACAGGGAGCAACAGGGGAGAGCAGAGCTGGACTTCACAGCAAACACCTGCTGCGCACTAACAATGTGGTAGGCACTATCAGAGGTTAGGGGGATACCAAGATGGAGAAAGACATGAACCCTGCTCTCATGACTGCATTTGAATCCTAGCTCTTCTGTCTGCAGTGACATGAACATCAAGGAACAAGCTTTACAATCACAGCGTTCTGGATTCAAATCCCTGCACTGCTATTGCTACATCAGTGACCTTCATGGAGTAACCAAAACTCTCTAATGCCCACTTTCCTCATTTGCAGTACAGAAATAATAACAATCTTCCATAGGCTGGTGGTGAGTACTAAATTATATAAAGCACATTAAAAAAAGAAACTTGGTAGGTGCTTTCTCAACATACAACAGATGATAACTATTACCATTATCATTCACCAGCTCTGTGACCTTGGGAAAGTTGCTTAACTTCTCTGGGCTTTAATTTCATCATTGGTAAACTTCACAAGGTTGTTGTGAAGATGAAAGGAAATAACTAGTCGAAAGTATCTAGCATGAGGCAACAGCTCAGCAAAGTTCTCTTTTCTTTCCTTATCTCCTTTCCTTAACCCTCCTCCCTTTCCCTTTCCCCGGGGCCCATATTTGAGATCTCCCTTGTGACAATGCTCAGCCCCCCAAGGAGGGCACTGAGGACATAGCTAGGGCACTTGCTGACTCTAGAAGTCAGCAGACCCATTTAACCCCCCAACTAACTTATCCAGGGCCTGACCACTCCCATCAGGGAACGCGTTCTTTGCCCACTTCTTGCCAAGTGGCTTCAATTTGCAAGCAAGAAGCCCTTTCTACCTGACAGTCTGACAATTCCTCCCATGAAACTAAACCAGAAGAGAAAGCCCTGACGTCTAAAATGATGATGAAAGACAGGAGAGTGGTATTTCCAGTGTCTTTCCACAGGAGAAAAGGGAGAGTTACTGGGCACCCTGACCGAGGGGCAGACAGATCCCACAGGCCTTGCAGGCAAGGGCAGGCAAACCTGTGGTGACTTCCAGAGGTTCTGGGAATGTCTGAGAACAAGGCCCTCAGCCTGCTGGAGTCACTCAGGCATGAGGGAAAAATTAGGTTTTCACTAGGAAAGGTCAACTCATAAATACCTGATTAACCTGAGCAAACACATTCTGCTCCAAGTCCAGGGAGAATTTACAACTGATCCAGAACAGAAGTCAAGCTGAGTACACGTTTTCAAAGCTATAACTAACAATTACTGAGGGAGGGCCTGGTGGAGGAAGTGATGGCTGGCTATAAAAGCCTAATCCAAATCAGGTGAGTACAGACTCTCCAGTGGAAGCTGCTTTTTCTGGAAACAACCTCTGCACAAACCTGCAGTGCAAAAGCTACCTTGCCTTGAAAGGCAAGAGCTGGCTCTCTCACCAAGACCATGGGAGATGCAGAGAAGCAAAGCACAGTAATGATGACACCCTTACAGGGAATTCTTTTTGTGAAGAAATAAGACCGATAACTCTAATCTTATACCTAAGGAAGACATGGCCAGATCAAACCTGTGAAGCCACTAGCTAGGCTTCCCCATGCCTGCACAGATGTGCTTTTCCCTCTGCTTCCATCCCACTTTGCAAATCGGGAAGGGAAAAAGAAAGGGGAAATGATCCTTCATAAAACACTTACTAGGACTCCTACAAAAGCTGTTAAACGTTTAAAGGTTTTGTTTTGTTTTTTAAGATTTATTTATGGTGGGGGAGGCAGAGGGAGAATTCAGAGAACCCTCAAGCAGACTCCCTGCTGAGCCCAGAGCCTGCCCTTGCAAAGACAGGGCTTGATCCCAGGACCCTGAGATCACGACCCCAGCGGAAATCAAGAGTCGGAAGCTCAACCAACTGAGCCACACAGGCACCCCAAACTTTTAAATGCTTTTAATCCTCCCAATAATCCTGTATGATAGCTAATCCTAGTTCCATTTTATTTATTTACTAAGATTTTATTTATTTGTCAAAAAGAGAGAGAGAGCACGAGCAGGGGGAGGGGCAGAGGGAGAAGAAGGCTTCCCGCTGAGCAGGGAGCCCGATGTGGGGCTCCATCCCAGGACCCCGGGATCACGACCGGAGCCCAAGGCAGACACTTAACCAACTGAGCCACCCAGGCACCCCTCCTAGTCCCATTTAATAAATGAGGAAATGGAGCCCCAGAAAGATCAGGCAACTTGCGCAGGAAAGAGGCTGGTAACGGCAGAACCCAAATCTGAGCCTAGCCTGCCTGATTCCAAAACTTTTCTTTCCACAATTTATTGAGAGCCTACTTTATGTCAAGCACTAGCCCTGGGTGAATATACAGCAGTGTGTAAGGCAAAGACCCCTGTTGTTATGGAGCTTTCTCTCCAAACACAGCTGTCTCCACATACAGCACACCACACATCTAATAAGCAGATAACACGCATTTCTTTCTGGGCTCACAGGCAGGACTCGACAAGTGCGTATGGAAGGACTGAATGCAGTCCTCTCCCTCACCTCACAAGAATTCCTCTCAGAGGCTGCCCAGACAGCAACCATTTACTCATCGAGTCTGCATCCTTCTTCCCACCTATGGCAAGCCGTACCTTAAAGCAAAGCTTCCTTGTCGTACTGATAAAATGGCTCCAGTCATTCAATGAGCATGACGCCAGTATACTTCAGAGTTTACAAAACACTTTCCATATGTGATCTTCTTTAGTCCTCATAAAATTTAATAAGGTAGGTATTGTTCCCATTTAACACGGAAACAGACACCAGAAAGTTTAGTTACTAGTTTCTTGTGTCCTTCTACACAATTGAGTACTGCATCTGAGCTAAAGCACAGTTCTTCCTGGTCCTGCATGCATTCTCCTCCCCTTCTCCTAAGAACATCTCATAATCTACTCTCATTATTAGACAAACCAAAAGGGTATCATGTCACTATCTAGACCATTCTGTTTGAATAGGCTTTTCAGGTTTCCCATAGCATCAAAACAGAACAAATAAACAAAACCACTGTGTTTTATCCTATTGTGGTATTTACTTTGATTGTTATTAATATTTTGTTATTTTCCCCTTCAAGGTGTTTTAACTATATTTTTTATATTCTAATTTGCCATTTATTCCCAAAAGAACTTTTTTTTTAAGATTTTATTTATTTGACAGAGAGAGAGACATAGCAAGAGAGGGAACACAAGCAGGGGAAGTGGGAGAGGGAGAAGCAGGCTTCCTGCCGAGCAGGGAGCCCAATGCGGGGCTCGATGTGGGGCTCGATGTGGGGCTTGATGCAGGGCTTGATCCCAGGACCCTGGGATCATGACCTGAGCCGAAGGCAGATGCTTAACAACCAAGCCACCCAAGCGCCCCCCAAAAGAACTTTTGACGTGTAACACTAAGCATATATGCTATATGTACAGAAAAGGGCCTGAAAATACTTTTATCATTTTTTCAAGTCAGTGAGAAAGACAATTCAACTTAATGAAAATCCGTTTACAGACTTGCCTTCTTCAGGGAAGATTTTAGCTTCTGAAGTGGCACACACCGTTAGGTAAAGGTTGCGGAAAGTATAAGCTTCAATTCCAGGTTAATGACTCAGCATGTTCTTTGCAAAAAAAAGCCCAACCCCGCATCTCTATCCCCCACTCCCTCCTCCCCACAGTCAACAGGTATATTCCAGCAACCAAGGCCAGGCTGAGGGCTGTCACCACCATTCTTACTCCAGGTAGCATTGTTCTAACTTTACTAATTACAAGGAAACTTCAAGAAAGAAACAGACTCTAAAGCCAGATGCCAAAGCAAAAGACCTAGAGGAACAGAGGCCTGCTCCCCAGGAACCCAAAAGGCATCCTATAAAAAAGACCCTATTGCCTCTGGTATAACACAGCACACTCAGCAAATCAAGACCCAGGCTTGGCTTGATTCAGAGAGCTAGCCAATACTGCCCAACACCCTTCCCTTTACCAGTGTGTCATGATGCCTGAAATTCTAACACTGTAACTTCATTCGGTTCTTTAACAAACACATCCTGAGTGCCACCCCTTGCAGGAGTGGTAGTAGTCAAATGGGAAGGAGGGCGGGAGGGGAGGTGCAGATCCATGCCTCATGAATATCAGCCAGATTAGAGAGATGGGCAGAAGGCTCTGGAAACGCAGGCCAAGAAAATAATTCTGGCTGTAGAAACTGAAGAAGACTTTCTGGAGGTAGGAAATTACCTCAGTGTGGAAGGGTAGGAGGATATGAAATCATGGTACTACTTTAGGAAGGTAACAAGAGGCTTTGGGAGGGACCCGCATTTGAATTCTGGTTCCGTTGCTTACAGGCTATGATGACAATCAGGCAAATTATTTTCCTTTCCCAAGTATTTCCTCATCTGTAAAATTTTTACACATCTCAAAAGACAGCTGTGTAAAACACGAGCCCCAACCTGGAACATGGTAGGAATTAATAAACACCCTTTCCTTCTCCCTTTTTCTGGTTAACACCGAAACACACACCAGGGAGGAATGCTCCAAAGCAGGGGAAATTACTTTCCAGCTAACAGAGCAAAGCCCTTTGGGGGTTAATAGAACAGAGAATCAACCTGAAAGGGCATCTCATGAGTTTAGAGAGTAGCAAATCAGGCATATCCAGATCCAGGTCTCAGCCTCTATCTCTCTCCACCACGAGACATGTGGCAACCCATTCTGGACAAATACCACATCATTGTGCATTTAGTTAGATGAGGAGATAGAAACCCACTCCTCAGCTCCCTGCCAAGACAGACCTGTGCCAACTTCTGGTACTACAGGAGGCTGGAGCAGGACCTCGTGCAAAGAAAGGTATTGAGTCCAGGTGCCAACATTTTAATTAGTCCAACCTCAAAAGGCTATAACCACAGGAGATTAAAAGGAGCCCCCAGGGAAAGCCTCTGCCCTTCACACAGTTCTGCCAATTAGATCTGCTCAAGTGCCCTAATTTTCATCACTGAATTCTTGGGGGAATCAGGCCTCACCAAGTTCTAACTCCTGGTGGAGAGTACAGGCACTAGCTCAACTCAGGAAGAACAGCTGGGTGTGGGCTGTGAGAGAGGCAGTATCAAGTATGCCCTGAGGCCCAGACACCCTTCCAGCATCAGTAAACTAAGCCTCCCCTTGCCAGGCTCCATTCCTCCACCCCAGTGTCCTACGGTGAATCATTTTCCCAGTGGCTATACCCTAGCTGATCCACACCCGAAAAGCTAGCAAAGGCTAGTTTTGATTCTCAGTTCTGGGGTAACCTCACCCCAGTAATGCTTGTATTTTAAAGGGAGATTCTCCTTGGGGCGCCTGGGTGGCTCAGTTGGTTAAGCGACTGCCTTTGGCTCAGGTCATGATCCTGGAGTCCCGGGATCGAGTCCTGCTCAGCGAGGAGCCTGCTTCTCCCTCTAACCCTCCCCCCTTTCATGTACTCTCTCTCTCTCATTCTCGCTCTCTCAGATAAATAAATAAATCTTTTTAAAAATAAACAAATAAATAAATAAATAAAAATAAAGGGATATTCTCCAAAATGGAAATAACTTCAAAACTCAAAAGAATAGAGCTACATGGTAAACCAGCAGGCAAATATGAAAATTGAGGCACGAGGGGGTAAAGTGCCTTGTCCAAGTTAATGATAAGATACTACACGAAAGCCAACAACCTTTATATTTCCCAAAGGCTCAGGCCCTCTCCCTTGCAACTTGTTGTCACTGAAAGTAAAAAAGCAAGGTTATAAGGAAAAGTGAAAACCCAGGGGACAAAGGGTAGTAAGGAGAAGGGATGAACCAGTGAATTATATAGAGGACCAGACAATTTAAAGGAAAACTAATCATAAATTACTCATATGTGTATAAGACTAAACACCTGTCACATTATTTCATAAGATCTGTACATATCAACCTTGTGAGGTAAGTTCTATTATCCCCAAAATACCTGGAATGGGGGAAACAAAGGCCCAGAAACGTCAAGAGTATCACCAGCCATGTTAACTACGTCTACTCAATTTCTAACCTAGTGTTCTTTTTTATTAAAGTACCTAGTCCATAAAGAAAACTGTGAAGACTCAAGAGAACCAAGCTAGGAAGAGAGGAAAAAAAGAAATAAAGGTTCAAGGGAAATAAGTGAAAAGAAAATGCTTTAAGACAAAAGCCACAAAATAAGCAGCAGTTATTTTATTAGAAAACCTTACAATCCCCCTCTACTGTCTCAGAGGGTGTGTGACAAGACATCTGACAAGATGGCCAGTTTCAGGCCCGCTTCCATGACAGGCAGCTGTGTAACCGCAGACCTGACAACACACAAGCAGCCTACTCCTGCTTCTCAAGAGGACTCGGGAACATGTGTACTAAACAGAAGAGATGACCTCAAGAGGACTCCAAGCACCAGCTTTGACCAGCAGCTACACCCTAGTAGGTATCTCTGCTCCAAGCCAGGGCTCACCTGGTCTAGCAGGAGTCTCCCCCAAAGCATAGCCCAAAATTCAGCTATCACTCTGCCCCAACACCTTGAGCCTGCAGAAGGGTGGCAGAAGACCCCGGGGGGAAGGGGACAGTACTCATCTCTCAGGCCAAGAACAGCTGAGAGGATAGGATAGGAACACTTAGTGTTCCTTCAGTAACTTCATTTCCCCCTGGAAAAGTAGAGATGTGTAACTCTGGAAAACTTGGCATGTTCCCAGACCAGAAAGCCCCAAATGCAGGTGAGTAGTCTAGGACAGCCTAAAGTGAAAGAAGACCTCCCATGAAAAACTGTAAGTTTAAGTCTGCTCTTACTTGGCCAAAATACTCATATATATATTGGTTCTACCTCAAGCCATAATCCTGAGATAATACCCTCACACAGCACTTAAGAGTTTTACAAAGTATATTATCTTCCATTGCCTTCATAAGGTAGAGATTATTATTCTTTTTTTTTTTTTTTTGCAAACTTGGAAACTAAGGCTCAGAGAGAAAAGGGAGCCCATTCAAGATTTTATAAACAGAAAATGGCAAAGCCTGGAGTTGAACCCAGGTTTTTCCATCTCCAAGACTGATTTTCTTACAATGAAGACCCAGCTTTGTTAGAAAGCTTAATAGCCAAAAAACAAGAAACTTGGATTCTCAGACTTGGAATCCATCAAGGAATTACTGTATGACCTTGCGCAAATTATTTCATTTCTTTAGGCACCAGAAAGCTCAGCTATAAAATGAAGAGATCTGAAATAAGTGTGAAGAAGAGAAGTCTTTGGTTCCTAGAGTACTGTGAAATGTAGCCCCTTGCCCAGCACTTCAAATAAAGTCAACTACCCCTCCACGCATCACTGCCTAGCACTGACCCTCCTTCTAACTGCCAAATATTTTCTGTTAACAGCACCACCAAGCTCCTCATTACCCATACTCAAAACATGGGCATACCTCTGACTCTTCTCTTTCCTTCCTACCCTTAAACTATAAGTCCTATTGATTCTACATCCACAATGAAGACCCTAATCTCTGCTCGTGAACAACTGCAAAGTCTCCTACCTGGGCTCCCTACCTCCACCCTCACCCCCACCAACGCATTATATACACACTCTGAGATTAATCTCCCTAAAGCAAAACTCAGGTCATGACCCTTCCCTTGGTCAAAACCTGCACAAATGACTTATTGCCTACAAACTCAAGTCTAAAATCTTTAGCCTGGCACTGAGACCTTCCCTGATCCTTCCTCAATCTTTTCTGCCTTATTTTATAGTACTCTCCTTCATAGATGCTACGCTCCAGCCAATCTGGACTAACGTCCCCTAGAGACTACTTTTTTCCACTCCATGCCTTCACTCATGACATTTCCTCTGGCTGGAATGCTTGCCTCAACTTACCTTACATTTCTGCCTGAAGTACCTGAAGAGCCACTAAGCTGCCACCTCTTCCACAAAGCTTCCCTGATCTCATTTTCCAAAAGGACCATCAGTATCATTCACAGGGCACTAAACCTAGATTACCTTGCACAATAAACTAGCAAATGGGAGACCCATTGTGAGGATTATACAAGATCACGTACGTGAAAGTAGTACACAGTAGTAGTAGCAGTAAACTAGCCCAGTCCTAGTTTAGAGTAGGTACTCAATAAATAGGAGCTCTTATTATAATAAAGAAAAAAGTGGGGCGCCCGAGTGGCTCAGGCGTTAAGTGTCTGCCTTCAGCTCAGGTCATGATCCCAGGGCCCTGGGATCGAGCCCCGCATTGGGCTCCCTGCTCAGCGGGAAGCCTGCTTCTCCCTCTCCCACGCCCCCTGCTTGTGTTCCCTCTCTCGCTGTCTCTCTCTGTCAAATAAATAAATAAAATCTTTAAATATATATATATATATAATAAAGAAAAAAGTCAGTGCACATCTTACAGTCCCCTATTATACACAGTACTTCTACTGGGCAGGAACTGTCATATAACATACGCTTTAAATGTCGACTGAAGAAGTGAAGAACACTACAAAGATACAGACTCTATCCCAAAGCTTATATCCAAAAGAGTTCAACCATAATGCTAGTTTTGGAAGACACAAACTGAATACACACCACTCTGCAGCTATATACTCCGCCACTGTGATAGCCCATTCAGAATTTATAACTGAAATACACCCTCTCGTTCCCTCCCCCACCCCAAATTCCTAATCCCGGTCCTTCCGAGCCACTTAGGTGACACAAAAAACTAATGCCACTAACAGTCTGATAAGCTGTACCCTTTTTAAACCAAATGCACATCTCTACCTAAATTCATACAGCTGTTTCTTTCCCTCCCCACAAATTATTAAACTAAAATAGAAACATCACTGGCCTTTGGGTCAGATAAACCTAAATTCAAATCCTGGCTTAATAACCTTAGGAAAATCACTTAAATTCTCAGAGTTACAGTTTCCCCATCTACAAAATGAGAAAAATATTCACCCTTAGACGTTATTATACGGATGTAAAGCACCAAGCCCAGTGCCTAGAACGTAACAGCTGCTCACTGAATAGTAGCTACCGTCATCATTCTTATCATTGAAGTTATTTGAGTTGTCTTAATTACATATTTATCTCTTTAGCGATCGGAAGAGTGAGTTCCCATGCACTTTGCCCTTTTCAGCAGAAGTTTCTTGAAACAAGACCTCCAGGAGTTTGGCTACCCAGCAACACGCAAGCACGCGCATGCACACACGTGCACACACACACACTCACACTGCCTTCCGACCTGCGCATGTATCATACAGGGCACCCGTCTCCCCTGGCCACTACATTTTAGATGCTGGCTCTGGGAACTTGGCAAACATGGACACATTTGTTTTAACAGACACTGTAGTGATGAGAGTTCTGAGAGCTTCCTGAGAGGCCGGAGATAACCCAGAGAGGCCGAACAGGAGCAGAGCTACTGAAATCACCCTGGAGAGAATTAGAAGCATAGGAGATTTGGAAGCCTGCCTGCCAGTGAGATTTCTGGTCATTACCTAGACCAGAACTCCATACAAGGCAGCCAGGAGCTCTGGAGATGTGGCCAACAGAGGAAAGGGACAGACCTGTCCTCACTGGGCCATGCTGGCCGCCGCACGGCTGACGCTCTCAAACCTTTGCCTCCTCCACCAAGGCTCCCTAGGGGCCCTTTCCCCAGTGCCCTGGAGGAAAGCTGCTGTGATGTCTGCTCAGGCTGGAGTTCTCTGAGGTCCAGGGAGTTCCAGGATCAGAGATAACATTTTAAAAGCCAGGGATCTTCACCAGCCTATCCTACCTCCCTGCTGCACAACCAGCCCGGCAGGAAAGAAGACTCCCTCCTCCATCCCACAAGCCAGGCTAAGAAAAGCAGTTAAAGTGTATTCTGTTCATTTGGCTGCCTCAAGTTTGACCTGAGGTAAACCCACGTGTACCATGGAACCAAAGACAGGGACAGCAGGACCCAAGGAAGGCTTGTCCGCAGGTCTCACGTCGGCCCCCTCAGAGCACAGTCCTGCTGCGGCCACCTGCTCAGGTAGCCATTGCTGAGGCAAACAAAAACTGTTAGCCAGAGCCAAGGGCCAAACCATCCCCCAGTGTAACTAATAACTGTCGTCGAGCACAGCTTCGGTAGGTCCTCAACAAATAGGGACAAAGTAGAGTCAGCAGAAAAATAACAGTCACCGAACTCCTCAGAAAACCCACCACGTGAATCCTACCCCTAACCTCGGAGCACGCTTGTCTAAGCTTTTCATAGGAACTGGTGCTGATTTACCCGGCACTCTCCCTTCATGCCTACTCAATCCAAAAATCCACTCATTGCTATCCATTCATTCATTCATCAAATATCTACCGAGCACATACTTTCTGACCAGCACCGTGAGAGATACCAAGGATAAGTACTATCGTCAACAAAACAAAACAAAATCGGAAACAACGACAACAAAAAAATGGCTTTAAAATCCATACAACACTTTCATATAAATTAACTCTCTTTTAACCCCATTTTTCAAGTGAGAACACCGTAGTTTTGGCCCTATAGCCAGTAAAGACTTCAGTCAGGGCCCAGGGCTCTTGATTCTAGAGCAGGCTATCTCTTGCTTTAAGAGGCATGAGCAGGCTGTGAAGTGCACAGAGTAGTGCAGACAGCAAGTGCCACCAGAGCCTGATCAGAGATGAGAGGGAACTCGTGGCTAGTACTGATGTCAGGGAACACATCCCAGAGGACTGAGAAGTTAGGTAGGAAGAAAGGAGAAGGGAGGGCATTCTGGGAGGAGAGTACAATGACATAAGTAAAGGCAAAAGAGAAGCAGTGTGAGGTATGTTCTGCAGACCAGGATAAAGAAAAAAGTGTGGCTGGGCCAAGATCCAGGGAGAGGAACAGAGGAAGATAAAGTAGGCAAAGTGGTCTGGGACCAGAAGCTTGGGTCAGGAAGGAAACCACCACCCATCGAGGGATTTTAGAGGCTGCACCATCTTTGTCCCAAGCTCCCCAGCAGAAGACAAAAAAAGTACGAGGCTGCTGGCTCATTTCAGTTTTCTCTTTGCAGGTCTGTCATGAAATAAATCTGTTCCACTCTGACAAACATGACAGGGCCGTAGCCTGCCTTCTGCAGATCCACCTGCCCCAGCAAGTTATGCCAACACAGGCAAGGCTTTGTCAAATTCTCAGGGCCCAAAGAGCTTCTCCCCCTTGGCACTTTCCAGGTGGCCAGAAGTTTTAGACACATTGAACCTGCCTGGGGAGGACCCAAGTCCATACATAATGCAAGCAGCTGAGCCAAACAACAGGGAGACACGCAGTACAGCACTCGGACACTCCTCCTTCAGGGAGCCTGCTCCGTACATCCCAAGAGACAGAGATCTCTCGGTGCTCTGAACTGAAATGCCAAGGGAGTGGTACAGAATGCAGATAGGTATTAGTCATCATAAGCCACAAATACTACTGGGCTCCCTTTACTGTGCCTGATATGAAAGCTCTCTAGCTGTGCGGGAAACTCCTCAGAAGCAGTGCTTGATGCTGACTTCGTGTACTCCCAATTCTGCCCAGCCCAATTTCTGTGAACATGATACAATATTGTGAACCACCTTCTAGTTCTCCTCTGTATAGGTCTCATATCCCCTAACAATCTAAACTGGCTGTGTTAGGGTAGAGAGACTCCACAACAGAGTGGAAATAGCATGTGAATGAGAATCAGACAAAATCAGATTCTAGCCCCAGCTAAAACGTTGGGCAAGTTTCGATACTCCGATGTGTAAAACGAGGAGTTTGGAAGAGATGGTCCTGAAAAGCCCTTGAGCTTTGACATACTAAGACATTAAGTCCGAGCACCTAACACCAATGACCTAAAAGGTCACAGTAAGTTTTTCATCTGTCCATGTGTAAGTCCCAATGCAATGCCACTTATAAGTCTAGCTCTCTGAGGCCAAGTTGGGGCAGTAAAGACGCCAAGGTCAGTAGATCCACAATGGGCTTCAGAACTGAAGGTACCAAACTGGGCAGATGCAAGACAAGGCTAGAATATAGGATTAAAAGCTACTTTAGGATTGGGCCTAAGATACAGCAGGACTATAGAGGGAGGGGCCGTGCCAACTCTACATGTCAAAGCAATGAAGTCATGCATGAACCAAGAGGACACAATACCAAAGGGAGTACAGAGAGACTCCACAAAACTCTAGGAGGCAAGTAAAGGAAGTTAAAGAAAAGCTAAGAGGGCACAGCACCTAGAAGCCATTGTTCCCAAGATCATGGCCCTGGGGTGATACTATAGGCATCTTCTTTTTACCACAGCAGGGTAAATGTATCATGGCCCTAGGGTGATACCACAGGGTGATACCAAGGCCCCCAGTGATCCCCACCCCGCTGGTATTCATGCCCTTGTTTAAGCCCTTCACCTTGAGTATGGGCCAGACTTACTGACTTGCTTCTAACAAACAGAATATGGCAGAAGTTGTGGCATATCAATTGTGAGATTAGGCAATAAAAAGATTGCAGCTTGGGCACTCCCTCTTGGATCACTTGTCCTGGGGGAAGCCAACTACCATGTCATGAGGCAGCCCAATGGAGAGTCCCATGTGGCAAGGGACCAAGGCCTGCCAACAACCACATGAATTAACTTGAAGATGCTCTCCCCCCGCCCTGCAATCAAGCCGTCAGCCCCAGCCCAAGAGCTTGATGCAACCTCATGAGAGACCTTGAGCCAGAGGCACCTAGCTAAGTGAGCACCCAGATTCCTAACCCACAGAAACTGTAAGATAATAAATGTTTACTATTTTAAGCCTCTAAGTTTGGGGATAATTTGTTATGCACCATTACAGGTAGGGACCAGGCCCATCTGGTCAGCCATTTCATTTCAAGCCTGCAGCTGGGGCTAGGGAAGTGGTTACATGCAACAAAAGGAAGGGGGAAAGGACCGGAAATAAGGTCAAATACAAGCACCCACACTTTACCAATAGCGTCCCTACAGGCTAGAGTAAGGCCTGAATAAAAGCCTAGCTCGACCATACCCAGAGTCTATACATGCTTGACGGGTATACCTCAAGTTAAACAATGGAACTGTAGCAGGTTCAGAGGTGCTTTAGAGAGGTGCTACCACAAGTAGACACTCGGATTCTGATTGAGATTTTTCAGGCCCACAAAAGCTGAGGTTGAGAGGACCCAACTATCCCTAATCATGCAGCACTTGAGAGTTTATAAAGCCTTCTCACTATGTAAGTTATCTCATGTGATCCTCACTACAAACCTATCCATTAAGGTTACTGATTCCCTTTCTACAAATAAAAAAAAACTAAGCCTGAAAGATGAAGTGACTTACCCTCCACTAGATCCCTAGTTAGTAAGGAAAGGAGCTGGAATTCTCAAGTCCCCCTAAACCCAGATATTTATTTCTGATGGCTGTGGCCAACTCAGACCCTTCAGCAACGCCAAGCCAATCATCTCCCTCTACATCAGGGCTTCTATCCAGCCCCATCCACTCACTTCCCAACCCTCTCCTCCCCGCTCCACGTGGGTCCTTGGTGGAATTAGACAGTCTTCCAGCTACTCTTAACTGCATTCTCTTGGTAAGGATTGCAAAGGTAAGAGTCTGGTTTCTTTAAAATCCTACACAAAGTTCTTCCAAGTGAAGTGAAGCTATTGGACCCAAACTGATCTAGATGATTTTTTTTTTTAACAGAGACAGAGAAATTCTAAAACAGTGAACTTTTTTTTAAGATTTTATTTATTTATTTATTTATTTTGAGAGAGAGAGAGAGAGAGAGAGAGAACTAGAGAAAGAACAGAAGCAGGGGGAGTGGGAGAGGGAGAAGCAGGCCTCCCACGGAGTGGGGAGTCCAGCGTGAAGCTCAATCCCAGGACCCTGGGATCATGACCTGAGCCGAAGGCACACTCAACGACTGAGCCACCCAGGCGCCCCTACAACAGTGAACTTTCTAAATAAGTGAAGCTTATTCTTCAAAACTACCTAACCCTCTCCAAGGAAAATTTTTTCAACTTCTAACCAAGTGCTTAGTGAAGTACAGGAGAATCAGAATCAGAAAATAAATCCCCTTCAGTTTAGTTCTACAAACTTTATTATATACAAAGTATAGTACATATCAAGCCTTGTGCTGGGAGCTTGCTGTCCCACCCTCCAAGGAGTTTATGGTATACTGAGGAAGGCAAACACATACACAGATAAACTCCAAGCACAGCATGGTCCCTAACATTATAGACTCTACCATACTCTGGAGCCACACTTGGTTATATATTGCTAGACTATTCAAACACCCTGTTAACACAGCTATCACCAGACCACTGAGGCTAAAGGCTCGGAGTGCCAGATCGGTGAGGAACACATCAACAGGTAATATGTTCTGATAAAAACAGCAATGGCTTGGAACACAGATCCCCAGAGGTATAGTTCTGATCCTGCCACTTTTTAGCTATGGGAGCAAGAACACAAATTTCTCAGCTGCAAATGTGTCACTTTTAAAAAGGCCATAATAAAAACAGTCCCACCTAATTCCAAAGTTGAGGATAAAATAAAATAGACTGAAAAAGAATACACAGGGGCGCCTGGGTGGCTCAGTCAGTTGAGCGTCTGCCTTCGGCTCAGATCATGGTCCCAGGGGCCTGGGATTGAGATCCCCCCCCCCCCCCGTCCCCACCCAGCATTGGGCTCACTGCTCAGCAGGGGGCCTGCTTCTCCCTCTCCCTCTGCCCCCAGCTTGTACTCTCTCTCTCTCTCTCAAATGAGTAAATAAAATCTTTTTTTTTAAAGATTTTATTTATTTATTTGAGAGAGAGAATGAGAGATAGAGAGCACGAGAGGGAAGAGGGTCAGAGGGAGAAGCAGACTCCCTGCCGAGCAGGAAGCCCGATGTGGGACTCGATCCCAGGACTCCAGGATCATGACCTGAGCCGAAGGCAGTCGCTTAACCGACTGAGCCACCCAGGCGCCCAATAAAATCTTTTTAAAAAAGAAAAAGAATAAACAGTTCTGAGTGTGAATGAAAATATCAAGTACCCTGGGTGAGCAGCACATCCAGGGGTTGAGGAAAAGCCCAGAATGTGTAGCAAGACATATGAGATGGTTTGAAAGGAAGAGAGAAAATATGATCCATTCAAATAGGCCCTGATTCCACCTTTTCCAACCAACTTTAACAGAGGTTTTAGGCTAGGCACAATAAAAAACAGAGATAAATAAAGTACAACCCCTCCTCCCTTCTTCCACAGAGCTTACACTTGGGAGAGAGCAAATATACACACAATGTGTTGTTATGTGTTACATTAGAAATTTATACAAAGTGTCCTGGGGTAATAAAGAAAGCTCTGTTTTGTTATTATTTTATTTCTTAAACTGTGTCCTGGGCACATGGTATTCAATGTATTACTTTTTATACCTTGTTGTATATCTTAAATATTTCATATATTTTATCAGCAGTAACATAAAAAAAAAAAAGGAAAAGAAAAGAAAAGCTCTGTTGGAAGCCCAGACTTCTCTCCCTAGAAGTCTGATAGCCAGAGCTGCTTATTTCCTGGAGTATCATTTCCCACAAAGGGAACTGTACCACAGCATGCCCATGAAGTCATTAAGCAATGTATCTCAAAGTTACTCAGCAGGAAATAAGGGGCCCCTTGGTGCTCAAACCCAAGTCCTATGGAGCCCGAGGAAACCATTTCCCTCAACAAGACCTCATCCCTTCCTTACCAGAGAACAGGCGTTCTTAACATGAAGGCCCCACATTCCTGAGGAGCCCATGGATAGAATTCAGAGGGGCCTGTGAATTTGGATGGGAAAGAAATTCCATCCCTATTTCCAGTATTCTTTTACTGAAAGTTAATATTTCCTTCAATTATATCTTATGGGCAACCAACCACAGTATTAGTAGCAGTACCTATGATTTTGTCACCAAAAGAAATGATATTTTCACATCACATTACACTTGCACATATCTCAAAATATTATTTACATTTATCATTACTTCAAGATTATGGTAGTTCTTAGACCTGCCCCTAGATCACATATGACTGCAATCTTCCTGTCTACGGGCTCTCAAGCGAGGTAACCGGCCAAGTATGAAGCAACTCTGCCCAGTTATTGTTCAGCCACCAAACAGTGAGACTCCGTGTACTCACACAGGAGACCCAGGCATCTACAATGCCCGTTCCTGCAGCCTTCCCCAAGTCAGACCACCACTCCCTCCTGGTTCCCCTCTGCCTCTACCCAACTCCTCCTTCCGGGAAGTCCTCCCTAGCCACCTCAGCTGAGCCCAACCCACACACAGCTCTCTTAAACCTCAGGCTACACCGTCTACACTGCCTGGTTTTATGCTTCATTAAGCCTGTGCATTATGCTACATTTAATAATAGCATACCCCCCTGCCCCCAGACCTAGACTTCTTTGGTAGCCCTAAATCTCTTCCATAGCACAAAGCAAGCAGAAAGTACTCATTGTGGATTGAATAACCAATTAAGTCAGGGTCCTTGACTCGATTGTCTTCGTCTAGTTCCACCAATAACCCACTGTGGAACTTGTATTTGATGCTTCTCTGGATGTCAGTTTCCTCATTTGTAAAAATAAGTGGGTTGAACTAACTGATGTTTCCACCTCTTAACTTCTGAATTAGGCAACCACTTTCTATCTCCCAAGATCTGAGAAAAAAATTATGGGGGAAACTGAAATGCCTCCCCCAGCTCTCCCAGGCAGTGTTAGTCACTTGCTCCCCTGGGCTGCCCACAGCCTTGTGTGTGTGTATACAACACCTCTATCACAGCGTTGATCCGAAAGCTGTGAGAGAGTCTATACCCTAAGGGCTGAGGTGGAGGCAGGGAGAAGAGTCAGGCTGCCTGGGTTCAAATTCTAACTCTACTCCCTACTTGCTTTATAACCTTGGGCAACTTCCTTAACCTCTGATTCTATTTCCTCCAATATAAAACAGGACTAATACTCAGCACACCGGATGATTGTAAGAATTAAGTGAGGGACGCCTGGGTGGCTCAGTCATTTAAGCGGCTGCCTTCGGCCCGGGTCATGATCCCAGGGTCCTGGGATCGAGTCCCACATCGGGCTCCTTGCTCAGCAGGGAGCCTGCTTCTCCCTCTCTCTCCCTCTGCTTGTGCTCTCTCTGTCAAATAAATAAAATCTTTAAAAAAAAAAAGAATTAAGTGAAATAAAATGTTTGGAACAGTGCCTGCCACACACTAAGCACTAACAAATGTTAGTTGCTATTATTGCTGCTGTTAATTAATGTCTTCCTAGGCACTGAGTTGCTCCTTCGGCTGGATCTCTGTCCTCCTCCCATACTCCAAACAGTGCCCTGGTCACGCCTTCCTCCGCAGCACCGCCACATGATAATATATTTACTTATGTATTTATTTCCTACCTCTCCACTAGACTGTAACCTCCTTTTTTTTTTTTTAAAGATTTTATTTACTTATTTGACAGAGAGACACAGCGAGAGAGGGAACACAAGCAGGGGGAGTGGGAGAGGGAGAAGCAGGCTTCCCGCAGAGCAGGGAGCCCGACGCGGGGCTCAATCCCAGGACTCCGGGATCATGACCTGAGCCGAAGGCAGACACCTAAGGACCAAGCCACCCAGGCGCCCCTAGACTGTAACCTCCTTGAGGGCAGAGAACCTATCTGTTCTGTTCATCCTTAAATTCCCACCATCAAACATACTGTGTATGGCACAGAGCAGACACTAAAATATTTGTTGAATAAATAGCACATGAGCTGCACTGTTCAAGGTCTGCTGAATAAATTAACCTAGCTAAGGGGTGACTGTCAAAGCTGGGTGCAGATGATGTCCTAGCTGCTCCAGGATTACTGTGACCCTCTCCCAGCCCCAATATTAGCCTCAGCCAAGCCCCACCCACCTGCCCTTGGCCCTGGTCCAGTTCCGGGAGCTACCCTCAGCTAAAATTAGCATAGCCACCAAGATGGCCAGGCCATTTATAGCCTTGGAGGCAGCAGCAACTAGCTGGGTGGGCAGACAGGGCTCTGGCCTCCCACTCCCACCAGGGGTTGATTGAGAAGCCAGCCTGCAGTCCACAGACTGCCTAGATGCCTATCCTCCAGGGCCCTGTTCTGGCTATACTGAGTCACACCACAGTTCCTGATCAGAGGCCGTCAGTATCTCCAACTGTCACAACCTGACTCACCTGGGATCCCCCACAAACATTCTGCAGAAAACCTTTTGAGTTTCTGGAAGCAATGAGCCCAGAGTCTACGGGAGGTTCCAAGCATCAGTTCCAGGCCAGCTTCAGAAATGCAGTCCCCAGGGTAGCACGCCCAGGCTCAGATCTTTTCTGAGAAAGTGACTTAGCACAGCTGGGTGTGCAGGCATCAAAGAGCGAGAAGGTGACAGGAATGGCCTCTCCGCTGCCCAATTGAGGGGGTCTCTTAGCGGAGCACCTGCCTTCACTGCAGGGACAGGGCTCTAAGATGGAGAGATACATCCAACGAGAGAAAAAATCCAATTCTCTGGCCCCTGCAGAAGACTCTCCAGGGGAGAAAAAGACAGCCCTTTCCTTGGATCTCATCAGCTCAGTTACAAGGGCCTGCCTAAATAACTGATCGGGAAGAAAGTAACATTCTCTTGGCCATGCCTAGCACTCCTTTAATGGGCCAGGGCCAGAGAAGACAGAAGAAATCTAAGACCTGCCTATAAGACAGAACCCAGTTTCATCAAAAACTAATGATGTAATATATGTGATTAACATAACAATAAAAAATTTAAAAAAAAAAAGACAGAACCCAGTTTCTTCACCTATAAAAAGGGGGATAATACCACCCGCCATGCATTCTACTAGGCTATTATGAGCCTTTTATAGGAAAAATAGCTGTGTAATTGTAAAATATAAACTATAGAGAACATATAAATTGACCAGGTGTGCCAAATCTGATTACAGAAATGGCAGCTTTAAGGGCAAGTAAAACTCCTGTGTTCCAAGACTACATGGGGACTGGAAGGGCTATGAGAGTTCCTGGCTGCATAAGACACTTCTCCCCAAATCCTTTAGCAGAGCCCAGTCCGTAAGCCACCTCTTTGCAAAAAAATGAGTCCCTGTCTGAGTCAAAGTCCCAGACAGGCCCAAGGGGACAACCTAGAACAATAGTTCTGGGGTCCCCAGGTTCCCACAAACTATAATCATGCCTAGCACCTAGGGTCTCTGAGACTTCCCTCCCTGGGCTTCAGTATTATTATGACAACATAAACTAATTTCTGAACTGAGAGTAATTAGGGCCTAAGTGACAGAGTCAGCACAGCCAGGCCTCTGAGATATGTTGTGAGGAGGGCTGTCCCCACAAGCTCAAGTCATGGGGTGGTTCTGAGGGATGCTGGAATGCCTCTTACTTAGGCAGGTGTGTCCACACAAACACACACACACAATCTTCTCGATAGCAAGCTAATGCCTAAAGTTCAGAATTTCATCCCTTCAGTTCATGTCTAAAATATAAAACACCTCCTCCCCCCCAAAAAAATATTCATTTTATGTCAGGCACTCATATTTTAGGGGGAGAAAAGGATATTTTATCCATTATAATCAGGAATGTCACTGAGAAAGCAGAGATGTTCCTAGGGTTCCTAGGGTCTACTTCACATTTTGATCTACATCTGCCTAGTAGACTTTCCCTTCACAGCCTGATGAAAATCAGGCTTTTAGCTACATTTCAGGGGCCAAGGAGATACCATATGGAAGAACAAGTTTAATCTGCAAGAAAAACCAATCTTCAAAATAACAGCCTACGGGGCGCCTGGGTGGCTCAGTCGTTAAGCGTCTGCCTTCAGCTCAGGTCATGATCCCAGGGTTCTGAGACGCAGCCCCGCATGGGGCTCCCTGCTCGGCGGGAAGCCTGCTTCTCCCTCTCCCACTCTCCCTGCTTGTGTTCCCTCTCTCGCTGTGTCTCTCTCTGTCAAATAAATAAAATCTTTTAAAAAAAATAAAATAAAATAAAAAATTAAAAAAACAAAATAACAGCCTAGGTGCTATGTTTGTACGTAGGGCAACCCTACTTGCAACTCAGCCCTTCAGGTACACCCAGCCCAGTCAAAGAAGTTAAAAGAGAGGGTTTTCGGAGAAAGGTTCTATCATCAAAGCCAGCATCTGGATCCATCCATGAAACCTCCCAGCCACCATGACCTATGTTTCCTTTTCCTCCTGTATCAATGGGTATCTCTGAGCAGTCCCCTCATAAAGAACTCAGCTATAAACACTCCCTAATCCGCAACCCACTGCTTTGGATAGATCACAGTGACAGGGTGAGAGAAATGGGGAAAGAAAACTGAATTCCTTCTAAGTCTTGTGTAAAACAACTGAATTTTAAAAGTATTCTTTTCTTTTGCATTCTGCAACAGAACTCCAGGGCTCCTGATACCTGACAAGGCTCCATGAGTGCATAAAGAAAGACAGGACAGATCAAAAATATCATAGAATTCCTACCCTCATCAGTCAGAAGAAATGGAATAAATCAACAAGTGGCCCCAGAAATTATACCATACCCACAATAAGAAAAAGCCATTTAACTCCCTAGTGGTAAGTAGTATTCGATCTAAGGAACTGCCTTGATATTTCAAATGGGATAGCTAAAAGACAGCGGATTACCTAAGGGAAGGGAGGGACTAAGTTTCCCACGCTTGTTGGAACAGAAAGGCACACCTCAACACCAAGCTATAGGGCAACAGAGTTGGCCCAGCCCTGACTTTCCCTGCCCAGACCAGTAGCCTCAACCCTCCCTGTGCTGCCAAGTGCTGAAACTGGCCAAAAGCAATAGACTTATCATGGCCAAAAGACTTATCATCTGCCTAGGCCATTCTTCCAGACAAGTAGTCCTGAGAAGGGGTCCTGGCTTGCTGATCTGAAAGGCCAAGGTGCCCGAAAGGCCAACCCCTTCTCACTGCCAACAAAAGACATCCTGGGGAGAGAGGAGGAAAGAAGTTGTTGTCAGGGACAGAGACATTTAGCCATGGCTCCTGAACAGAAAGAACTCCTTGGACTACTGAGAACAGGCAGTGCCATCAGCCGCACATGTAGAAACCTAAGGTTCAACTTGCCCACTCAGGCACCTCAGTCCTGAGTCAACCCTCCCAGCCCAGTCCAGCCCGTGGCAAGGCCTTACCTGCTGCAGTGGACTCCTCAGAACTAGCCCCCGAGCCAGCTCCTGTCGCCTTCTCACTGTGACTATGGCTGAAGCTCTGGCCGTGATGCAGGAGGAGCCCCCAGAAGAGCCACAGGGCAACACGGGAGCACACATCCATGACTCCAGGTCTCAGTCAACATGCGCCTGATGTGGACACCTCGGGATCCCAGAGCAAAGCCGGGAGCCCAGAAGTGTAGCCGACAGTCCTGGAACCCCAGGCAAGATGCCCTCGAGGCGCCGCAGCTGTCCAGCCACCCGCCGGCCTGCCTCCTACGACAGCCAAAGGTCAAGTGCTCCAAGTTTGGGCGCGGGAGGAGGGCGGGTTCCTCCGGTCCAACAGTGGGTCCACGGGAGCTGCGGCGGCCTGAGCGCCGAGTCTGCTCCAGCCGCTTCCGGAGAGTTTGGACAGGGTGGCTGCGGGGCCGCCGTCAGCTCCGCAGCGGGCTACACCTCTGCGGGAGGAGGCGGACGGGCGGGATCTCCCGCGGGCACCGGAGTGGGGGAGGGAGGGAAGAGAGGGGAAGAGGGGGGCACCTGGCCTCTCCCCGCCGAGTAGCCGCGAGCAGCACAGGATCGGGGAGGGCGTGCAACTCGCAGGTCCCCGCGGGCGCGGGCGGCTCCGGGATCCCAGGCCTCCTAGGCCGAGGTCAGCGCCCCCGCCCAGTCCCGTGCCCAGGCGGCCGGCGGTGCCCAGGTTCAGCAGGCGGACGCGCACTGGCCAGGCCCGGGACAGCGGCTCCCCGGCAGGCTGGCGGGCGGCGCGGGGCGGGCCCGGGGCGGGCGGGGGCGTGCTCTCCTGCAGGCCCGCCCCGCGCCGCCCGGCCCCCAGCGAAGCCCGGCCCGCCCCAGCGCCGGGCTTATCCCGGAATAACCTGTTAGAGGCAGCTGCCGGGTCCCCCCAGACCGCGGTGGGCTCTCCCCGGCCCGGGTCCGCACTAGTGTCTGCCAGGACTCCCCCTCCCGCACCAAGGGTCGGGTCCCGGCCTCCCCTTCCCCCACGGGAGTCTCTCCCGCTCTAACCGCCGGCAGATGGGCGGGCGCGCCCCGGACACGCAGTCGCTCAGGTAACCCAGGCCTGCGGCGACGGCGGCAGTAACTGCCCTGCCCCGATCTCCGGGCCTCGGTGCTGCTCCACTCGCCTCAGCTCTGGAGCCGGGCTGGACAGAGGCCCCCGGCACAACGACTGCTGTCCCGGGATGCCTGAAGCGACAACGGCCTGGCCGGGTTGGGCCGGGGGCACGCTCCCAGCCCCCCCACTTCGGGCCGGCTTTCAGGCTCCGCCCTCCCGCCGCGCCGCGCAGCCGATCAGCTTCCTCCTCTGCAGTTTAGGAACCTGCGCGCTTAGTCACCCGCGCGCAGTGGCCCCTGGCGGGCAAATCTGGGTGCTGCAGACAGGACTCGAGCTCCTGGGAGGCCCTGCCCCTTTGCAGAGGGGTTGGGGAGTGAAGCGAGGATCCGCCCCGGGGCAACCCATTCGGGACTGCGAGTGTTTTCAGAGGAAATGATGCCAGATAACAAAATGAAACGTCCAAAACTCTATAGTTACAATTGCCCTACACATCCCTTAAGTCTCGGCTAAAGGACCCCATCTGCCCATCAGCTGACCTCCCTTCCCGCCTCATTCAAGCGAAGTCGGATGCCCTCCTTTAACTGTCACAGCCCGTTTTCCCACCTGCCCCTCAAATCCCCTCCCCTTTGAGGTTTTTGTGGGTAGGGCCTGTGGCTGGTTCCTCTCGGCCTCTCACTCTCCCAGCTCTCAGTGTCGCTTGGAGGAGGTGTTGGCGACTTAGAATGAGTGCCCCAATGAAGAGAGCCGCGCGTGGGCCTCCTTCAACAGAGCCTGCATTTCCTGTTCTCTCTCGAGCATGCTGTCAGCAGATCTTTACTAAAACCTGCTCTGTGCCCTACCCTGCCCTTGGCACCGGAGGCAGGGGAAGGAATTAGGCGCAGTCTCTCCTCTGACTGACAGTGCTAAGCCAGCTACCTGTTCTGAGCGAGCCCTCTGAAGACCAGGAACATGGATTTGCCCAACAGCTGCCTGGCTTAGGGGTTAGGCTGTTGATGTAAAAATACACTTCTAACCTCATCTACTACCACTCTTCCCCACTCTCAAGCTCCAAGCACACTGGCCTTCTTTAAGTTCCTCAAACACGTTGAACCTTCACCATCGGACCTTTGTATCTGCTGTTGCTTCTGCCTGAAACACTCTCCCCTTTACCTCCAGCTCCCCATGTAGCTGTTCTCTCCTTCTTCCAGATACAATTCAAGGTCTCCTCAGGAACTCCCATTTCTGCCCAGTGCCTCAAGTCCAGAATTAGACCAAACAGATGTCCACCTCCCTCCACCCCATAAGATTGAGTTTTCAAATGTCAGGGGGTAGTGTCTTATTCATCTTTGAAAAAGGAGGATGCAGCCATAGGCCCTGCACAAAGTAAGTGCTCAGTAAAAGTTGGTAGACATGAGTTAATTCATTTGATCACTAAAATATTTATTGAATAACAACTCTGTGCTGGGAAACTGGCCAGAACAGAAGATGAGCACCTGACCTAGGTTCTACTAGACATATGCTCTGAGTCAGGGCCCTTAAGCTCAAATGGCAAAGTTAGCAAATAGATAACACAACTGAGAGAAGTAGGTGAATAATAGGGAGTGGTGGGGACTATGGCACAATGGAGAAAAGGCAGGAAGGTGGACTCAGTATTGCTGGATCATCTTTAAGAGAAGTTAGAAAGCTGAACTTTTACATGACATATCCCCTTTTTTAGTACTAGCAATTAATTAAAAGTAAAAAGCCCTGGGACACCTGGGTGGCTCAGTTACTTGTCTCCCTTCAGCTCATGTCATGATCCCAGGGTCCTGGGATCGAGTCCCACATTGGTCTCCTTGCTCAGCAGGAAGCCTGCTTCTCCCTCTGCCTGCTGCTCCCCCTGCTTGTGCTTTCTCTCTCTCTGACCATAAATAAATAAATAAATAAAAGGTCTTAAAATAAATAAATAAATAAATAAATAAATGTGAAAAGCCCTCTATGGACCATATAAACACATTTGCAGTGTAAATTAATCACTCAGATTGCTAGCTTGTCACTTCTGCCTAAGCCAACTTGCCTACTCACTCATTTGTCTAAGAGAATACCCCAGCAAAAAAGAAAGTAAAACATGTTTAACTTCCTTTAAACTTGACTGCATTGTTTCTCTTAGCTACCACATGATTTTTTAGGGAGTATGGGTGCATAACCCATTTGATACAAAAAGCCTGGGTCTTGAAGGCAGGAAGTGAGGGTCTGTTACCAATTCACACCAAAAACTTGAACCTGTCAAAGCATGTTGCGTTTCCTGTGAGGCTAAAATGGTGGCTGGGAACTAATAACAGAATTAGCATATGAGGTGCCTGGCTGGCTCAGTCAGTAGAGCATGCAACTCGTGATCTCAGGATCCTGAGTTCAAGCCCCACATTGGGTGTGGAGCCTCCTTCATTTTAAAAAGAAAGAAAGAGAGAAAGAGAGAGAGAAAGAGAGAAAGAAAAAGAGAAAGAGAAAGAAGTAGCATATGATCCAGCAATTCCACTTCTGGATATACACTCAAAAAAATTGAAAACAGGGTCTCAAAAAGATATTTGTACACCCATGTTCATAGCAGCACTGTTCACAATAGCCAAAAGGTAAAATCTGAATGGAAAGACAAATGAATAAACAAAATGTAGTATATACATACAGTGGAATATTATTCCTCCTTAAAAAGGAAGAAAATTCTACATGCTACAACATGGATGAACTTTGAGGACATTATGCTAAGTAAAATAAGCTGATCACAAAAGATAAATACTATATGATTCTACCTATATGAGGTACCTAAAGTAGTGAAATTCAGAGAGAAAGAAAGCAGGATAGTGGTTGCCAGGAGAGGATAGGGAATTGTTTATTTATTTATTTTTTGACAGAGAGAGAGAGCGAGAGCAGGAACACAAGCAGGGGTAGTGGGAGAGGGAGAAGCAGGCTTCCCACCAAGCAGGGAGCCCGATGTGGGACTTGATCCCAGGACACCGGGATCACGACCTGAGCCAAAGGCAGACGCTTAACGACTGAGCCACCCAGGCGCCCAAGGATAGGGAATTGTTTAAAGGATATAGTTCAGTATTTAAAGATTGGTTGCAAAACAATGTGAATGTACCTAACATGACTGAACTATGCACTTAAAAATGGCGAAGAAGGGGCACCTGGGTGGCTCAGTCAGTTAAGTGTCTGCTTTGGCTCAGGTCATGATCCCGGGGTCCTGGGATGAGCCCCAAGTCAGTTTCCTGCTCAGCGGGAGTCAGCTTGTCCCTCTGCCTCTGCCCCTCCTCCCAGTTCGTGCTCACTCTCTTCCTCTCTCTCAAAATAAATAAAATCTTTTTTTAAAATGGTGAAGAAGATAAACTTTATGTTCTGTGTATTTTACCACAATTAAAACAAAAATAAAAATAAACGGTATCTGGGAACGAAAGCCATGGCCTAGATAACAGGAGGAACATTTCGGTTTCCTCTCTCCGCCTCCAAGATCATGATTAACATCAGAAAACCTAGTTGCCAGGGCACCTGGGTGGCTCAGTCGGTTAAGTGTCTGCCTTAGGCTCAGGTCCTGATCCCAGGAACCTGGGAATGAGCCCCCACTGGGCTCCCTGCTCAGCAGGGGAGCCTGCTTTTCCCTCTCTCTCTGCCTCTCCCCTTTGCTCATGCACTCTCTTTCTCTCTCTCAAATAAATAAATAAAATCTTTAGGAAAAAAAAAGTTCCCCTCTGGATCTCAGTCTCCCCAACTATAGGGTGTATAAGTACCAGATTATTAATTCAGTTTGGCTTTAATATTCTACAACACAGGAAAATCCTGAGACCTCATGGATCTTCCTGGATCTGAAGCTGTGACTCTCACTTCAACAGTCCCTATGTTGGGTCCTCATGTGAGTGTAGCCTCTGCAAGAACCCCTCATCACATTATGAGTCTCAAGAGGAAACAGAGAGTTTTTTTTTTTTCTCCCATCTGTCTTTTTTAAACTTTTACACCAAGCCTTTACCGTATACCAGGTGTATCTCCCTTGAATTGCTCTCAGGGCCTTGCTCCTGATATTCTGCAGATGTTGGTTAAATCGAATTGGACTAACAATTCTCGTGCCTCCATTCCACTCTTTGCCTGAGGTTTCACATCAAACAACTCTCTCATTCACAAGAGCTCTTCTAGGTAAGACAGAGGCTATACTCATTGTAGATAAAGAAACTAAGGCTGAGGCCACCACACCAAGCTCTCTCCTTTGGAATTTTCTCTCTGTCCTGCAAGTCTCAGCTCCAGTGAAAGAAAAGCATCCATGCCTTGACCAATGATGACACAATAGCATGAACCAAAAGTTGTGATTAGTCAAAAAAAAAAAAAAAAGACCCAGCTCAAAACTCACCCCTTCCTTCCTTTGCCACCTTGCCTGACTTGCCCAACTTGCCCTGTGTCTCCAGTCTTCTGCTATACCTTAGAGTACTTATACAACTGGATTATGATTATCTCATAAGTATCTGGCTTCCCCATTAGCTTCTGGGTTCATCAGGGATTGAATTTCATTCACCTTCATACTCCCCCAGGCTAGGACTTGACCAAGTACAAACCTGGTACTCAATAAAAGTGTGTGAATGAATGATGTGTGTTCTCTATGAACTGGCTGTCATGTCTCTAGCTGTCATTCCTCGACACCACAGGGTTTCTGGTTACTGATAGCTTTCATTTGGGAAATGACAGTATCTTCACTAGAAGTGCCATAAAGAGTCCTAAATTTGCTCACAAAAGTTTAGTTTAGAATCCCCGAATATGGGGATTTGTGTTCTCAGTGGCGCCCTCTGGTGTCCAAAAGTGGCAAGTACCGCTATCCCTGAGAAACCGCCCAGGATCTGGCTGGGTAGGAATGAGTAAAGACATTTTGGCTTCTAGTAATTCTTCCCATACTAGTTTCACAAAGAAAATCACCTCCTCTTCCAAAATCAGGTCTAGGATCTTAGTACCAATGTTCATTTATTGATTAAACATACTGAGCACCTGTTCATAACAACCAAGTTCCTATCTTTGAAGAGCTCAGTTTTGGGGGGAAATTTCTATATGAATAGTACTTAGCACTTGTTGATAATGTCTCGAGAGGAATTGGTACAGGGTCAGGTGAGGGAAAACAGGAGGAGCAAGTAATTGCCTAAAGCAATCAGAGGGTGTGCAGAGGCACACAACTGGGGTGAGGGGGAGGGGTTCTGGAATTAGATTGCCTAGATTCACATCTTGACACTGTGGCCTGACCACAGAAACTGAATTGTTTCTGGGTCACACCAGAGCTGAAGAAGGAGGAATTCCCAGAGGGGATTATGCCAAATGAGGTGAGTACCACCCAGTTTGGAAAACCTCAAAGATGCAAAAGTGCCCTGGAGGGAAAAAGGGCAACTATTATCCCACCTGCCTGGGAGGAGGGACCCTCCTAGGAGATAAGGCCAGGCCCTAGCCCTTCCTACCCCCATCTAGTTCCTTTCTACCATCCATCAGGAACGATGGATCAGAGGATGCAACTCCAGAACTCTGTTTCATTTGTCACTTCCCCTGTTTGTTCTTTTTGCTATCTCCTGTTTTGCTCATCATCTTCCCATGTCATGAAATGGGACATCAGGCTTGTCTTTGGGGGTAGCAATGAAGAACAGTAACAAAGGGGAGACTCCTACTTCTCCTAAGGCAAGCTGAGAGAGAGAACACCAGGGAATCAAGAGGAGCCCCATCAGAGACAAAGGAAAACTCAGATTTAGGGTTAGTCTGAAGAGGTTGAGGCTGAGACTGAGCAGAAGACCCTTGTGAGCCACTGGTGAGCTATAGGAGATGGAGCTCATACAGACTAGGCTGGGAAGACCTGTTTGGAAGACACCAGGGCAGAGGTGAAATCATTTCAAGGCTTTTTTCCTCCTCCTTTCTGTCTCCGCCCTGCTCTTTTAGGGGAACCAAGTCATGGACATAGAGAGAAATTAATGTTTGTTGTACCCTGGGCAATCTGCTAGGCATTCTATTTGCATTCTCTCACTTAATCCTCACAATTCCACAAAGCACGTAGCATTGTCATTTAAAAATGGAAGTAAATGACTCTGTTCTATGCTCTTAGAGCACATAAGCACGTCTTTATGATCTATCTCCCTTGCTAGTTACATCAGAATAGGGACTTATCTATGTTTTCACCACTGCGTCATTAACATGTGACATTATACCTAGCCCAGAGAAGGTTTTCAATAAATAGGAGTTCAAGGAATGAATGAGAGAGTTCATGTGACTTGTCAAAGGCCACTACGAAAGTGGTACAACTAGGATTTGAATCCTGGACTGTCTGGCTTCAGAACCTGTCTATGATCTCTCTGTTTTATCCCCCACCGGGTACTTTCATACACTGTCTCTCTTCTGAATGTCCCAGCCCGTGTCCTTGCTTCTCAGCTGCTTGTGAGCACAAACATAGGCGACCTACCAAGAGCTCACCTATTCAGGGAAAGCAAGGGAGAGAGGAGGAAGAAGAAACAGCCCTATGGGGTCTGTGTCCTCTTTTATACTCTTCAGCTAAGCATCTTCCTCCTCCAAGAAACCTTTGCAGACACTCCCACCCCATTACCTGTCTCCCACTCCTGTGGCCTTATAATGGCCCATCCTATATCTGTGCCCTAAAAGTGTCTCTAAGTCATCTGGCCTCTAATGGTTCTACCCAGGTCAGTGCTTTATTACTGCAATTTTATTCCACAGATATATACTGAAGACAAATGGGTGCTCAGGCCTGCCTGTGCCAGGCCCAGTGGGTGAACACAAAGATGAATCAGACACAGCCTCAAAGGACTTATAGTCAGTGGGAGAGACAGACATTAGGCACAGATACAATTAACTAGAACACAAAGCAAGATGACCTAAATGGTATTAAAGAACTATGAGCAATAAGTTACATGCATAAGCCTTAATCACTTAATTATTATTCTAAAGAGTATATCATAGAAAGTCAGAGCTCAAAAGTATCATCTGATTTAACCCCTTGTTTTCCAGTGGAGGAGTCTGAGACCCAGAGAAGGGTGAGGCCTAGCCTATGGTCTCAGTGGCCAGTCTGGCTGAGCCAACACTAGACTTCAGGCCCTCTGAAGCCCAGCGCAGGGCTCTTTCTTCTTCCTTTGGTATTTTGATATGCGGCAGCCCCATATCCCACCAGATCATGAAATCCTCAAGGTCAAGTCAGGCTCTCCCACTTAAGCAAGCTGAACCAGGGCCAGGCATGCCCATGACCAAGGGCTCTGGAAATTCAGTCCAAGCCTAGGCTGCCAACCCAGCCTTTCGGTTTACTGTGTGTTATGTGCAACCTCTTCTTACCGTTATGCTTCTAAAATTGATTTTCAAATATTTTTTACAGGAAACTTTTTTTTTTTTAGATTTTATTTATTTATTTGAGAGAGAGAATGAGAGATAGAGAGCACGAGAGGGAAGAAGGTCAGAGGGAGAAGTAGACTCCCTGCTGAGCAGGGAGCCCGACATGGGACTCGATCCCGGGACTCCAGGATCATGACCTGAGCCGAAGGCAGTCGCTTAACCAACTGAGCCACCCAGGCGCCCCACAGGAAACTTTTAAAAAATAAGCTCTTGGGGCACCTGGGGGGCACAGTCAGTTGAGGCCCCGACTCTTGGCTAGAGTCATGCTCTCAGGCTCTGTGCTCTGCGCAGAGTTTGCTTGGGATTGTCTGTCTCTCTCCCTCTGTCCCTCCCCCTCGTGCTCCCTCTCGCGCTCTCTCTCTCTCTCTCAAATAAATAAATAAATCTTAAAAAAAAAAAAAAACAAAAAACGCTTCATCCAGAACACTAGTATATAAATCAGATAAAAGTAAACCAACTCTGGTTGAAGGGAAGGGAGGCCAGAGCCCCACTATTTTCCCACTTTCAAGTCCTGGGAAGGGAACTCTAGGAACTCAGCTCAAAAACCTTTGTTCTGGGACATAATTTTTAGTGGCTTCATAGAAGCTGCTTTAGTATGTAGTCCTCCACTGAATGCTGTCTTTTATGGAAACTCACAATCCTTTCTTAAAGAGCAAACACCAAGCGCCAGCCATGTGCTCCCAGTAAGGTATAGAGGGGAATCAGATTTCCCTTTTGTCTTTCCCGCTCTCCTCTTCTCCACACAGAGGAGTCTATCCCAAGTGCTACGGGGAGGGAGGAGACAGACCCAAACTCCACCTAGGAGGATCAGAACAAGCTTTCCCAGAAGGCTCATAGAGAATGAATTCACCTACTCAGTCATCTACCAGTCTGAATCTGACAGAGGCTTTCCTTCGTTATCCTATACCTTACCCCCCAGCTGTATGTCCTGTTGAGCACATATGAAATATGTCTAGCCAAAATTCAGATGTTCTGTGAGTGTAAAACACGTACCAGATTTCAAAGCCTTAGTACAAAAAAAAAAAAAAAGAATGTGAAATATCCTATTCTTTGGAGAGTCAATAATTTTTATATTGGTTATAGGTTGAATGATAATATTTTTGATATATTGGGCTAAGTAAAACATATCATTAAAATTAATTTTACCTGTTTCTTTCTCCTTTTTTTTAAAAGATTTTATTTATTTAATTGACAGAGAGAGAGAGACAGGGAGAGAGGGAACACAAGCAGGGGGAGTGGGAGAGGGAGAAGCAGGCTTCCCGCCGAGCAGGGAGCCCGATGTGGGGCTCGATCCCAGGACCCTGGGATCATGACCTGAGCCGAAGGCAGTCGCCTAACCGACTGAGCCACCCAGGCTCCCCTCTTTTTCCTTTTTTTTTTTTTAAGATTTTTTATTTATTTATTTGACAGAGAGAGAGAGATAGCAAAAGCAGGAATACAAGCAGGGGCAGTGGGAGAGGGAGAAGCAGGCTTCCCGCCGAGCAGGGAGCCGGATGTGGGGCTCCATTTCAAAACCCTGGGATCATGACCTGAGCCAAAGGCAGACGCTTAACGACTGAGCCACCCAGGCGCCCCTTCTTTTTACTTTTTAAAAAGTGTCATCACTAGAAGATTTTAAGTTACATATGTGGCTTACATTATTTGCACTGGGAGAGACTATCAACCACATGGCAAGAGCTGGGGTGTATGTGCACCTGTGTTGTAGGAGGAGGGATGATGGCAGCCAGGGAGGGCGTATCTATTAGGGCCAAATTGTGAAAGTCAAAGTGGATTTCGCCTGGCAATCAATACAGGAAAGAAGGCAAGGCAGAGGGAATAGAATCCGCGATAGACCCAAAGGTGTGGGCAGGCATGTTGTGTTTAGGAAACTTATTCTTATAGCATGATTGTTCTTTATTTTTTTTTAAAGATTTTATTTGTTTATTTAACTAACAGAGAGAGAGACAGCGAGGGAACACAAGCAGTGGGAGTGGGAGAGGAAGAAGCAGGCTTCCCGCGGAACGGGGAGCCCGATGCGGGGCTCGATCCCAGGACCCTGGGATCATGACCTGAGCTGAAGGCAGTCGCTTAACCAACTGAGCCACCCAGGCGCCACTAGCATGATTGTTCTCTAAAGGCATTTGTTGAATGTTTACTTTGAACCAGGCATTGACAGAACGCCCTTTACATCCATTCTCATGTTATCTCCACAACTATAGGATGGAGAGGTTATCCTATTTTACCAAAGATAGAACTGAGGCGCTGACAGGTTAAGCTATTTATTCTCGGAGTTGTTCTTTCTCTTCATCTGGAAAGCCTCTTGGAGACAGGGAGCTTGTCTTAAACGCCTCTCAGTTTTTCTCCACAGCACCCAGCACGGAGCTGTGCACGTGGTAGGCGCTCAGAAAGTTTGTGTTGAAGGAAGGAAGGATATCCATTCCGGAGTCAGAGCTCCACGCGCAAGACCTGGGTGCAGAAGCACCAGAGGGCGCCCACGAGCCCGCCCACCCATTGGTCCCCAGGGCGCCGGCAGGATCTCGGGCCTGGGTGCGGCCCTGCAGCTCTAAGCAGTTGCGCGCCCCGCCGAGGAGAGCGGGCGAGGGGAGGCATACGTCCTGCGCCAGCCCCGCCCCCTCCCCAGAGCCCAGGCGCACCAAGCAGCCTGTTGCGGAACGACGACACGACATCCTGTTTTTGGGGCCCGCGGCTCCGCCGGCGCCTCTGCTGATCTTGTCTTTCCCCGGGTGCTGACGCCAGCTCCTCTTCCCCCAGTCTCCGCACCCTCCCCAGGGGTCTGGGGCCTTCCCACTGCTGAATCACCACCACTCCGCACTCCCCTGGGGCTCGGGGCAGGGGTGGGGACTGCCCCAGCCGGACCCACTCTGGCCAAGCCCCAGCCTTGGCCAGCGCTCGATCCCTGGGCTTGACTGAGGCACCCAGCCTTGAGACGCCTGTTCTCAGCATCTTCCCGCGGGGGTTGGTGGGGGCGAGATACGGGGAGGGGGCAAAACCCTCTACTGGGGTTGGGGTGGCAAGAAGACGAGGAGAACTGACCCTAGGAGGCCTGACTTAAAGGCCTCCGAGGCAGAGGGCTGGGGTGGGGGAGCCCAAGCCCCGACCCGGGGCTGGGCAGGCGGGAGGGGTGGGGAGTGGAGACCCGGGCGGGGGGCTCAGGCCCCTCGCACTTCCTGGTCGGGCCCCGCCCCGGCCCGCCCCCGCGCCCCGCCCCGATCGGCCCGCCCCCCCCACTTCCTCCGGCCTCCCGCTCTCACTTCCTTCTCGAGCCCCGAGCCGCTGCCGCCGCCCCCAGCTCCCCCGCGGCGGGGAGGGCACCAGGTGAGGCCCGGCGCGGGCCGGCGGACTGGGGGTCCGGGGGAGGGGAGCCGGGCCGGCGGGGACTGCGCGCTGGCGCGGGCCGGGGAAGTTTGCTTGCGGGAGGCCGCGGGCGGGAGCTTCTCGGCTCAGGGCGAGTTGGGCGGGCGCGGCCGGGCGGGCGGGGCGGGGAGCCGGCCACTGCGAGCCGGCGGCAGTTCTGGGAGGGTGGGTTTCTGTATCGAGGGAGGGAGCCACGAGGGACCGCTGAGGTGGGAGGGTCTCCCGCTCCGAGAGAAAAGTCTCCGAAGTGGAAGAGCTCAGAGCGGGGAGATGGGACTCAGGGGTGGGGTGACCTCAGAAGTTGGGGGGGTTCCGAAGTGTGTGAAGGAAGGGGGCCCTCTGGGCTGGAGAAGGCGCTCTCCCTCCGCTCCGGCAGTTGTGACATTTGGGAGGTTGGAAGGGGACGGTGTTTGTGGCCTGGGAAGCCCTAGACTGCAGAAAAAGAGCTCCCTCCCTGGAAGATCGGTGCCAATCCGGACCCACATTCGCAGGCTGCAGTCCAAGGTCCTGTGCACTCAGAGGAGGGCAGGGAGGGGGGAGCCCCGCCAGCCCCAATCCCGCTCTCTGTATGCCTGTTTTTCTGACGCCCAACCTCTTCATCCCTGGAATGAAGCAACAGGTATTTAGTTAGCAAACATCTCTGTGCCTAGTTGACCGGAGCCTGGCCTTGCTCTTTTGGGGGTAAACTGAGGAAGGAGAGGACCTGGTCTTGTCCGGTGACTAGAGATGGAATGACTCGCATTCAGAGATACTGGTGGTCCCTGACAAGAGGGCATCACTGAGAGCAGGACTATTGTGAGGAGATAGAGAGAATAGAGCTTCTGGGAGGCAGCAGGGGCTCTGGCCTTGGGAAATGATTGGGAGCATCTCCTCTTCCCCCGCTCCCTGCCCCATCGTTAGTCCCTGAATTCTATACATTCTCATTTCTCTTCCTGCATTCCTTCTTCAGACCCTATTCACAGACTCTCCATCACCCTCTTCGTCTTTAACCTAAACACTGTCATGCCTAGGCCCTGTCCTGTCACCTGCCCTGCCCCTCCGTCCACCTCTGTTTCCTGCAGCCCCCCCCCCCCCCCCCGCCCCGGGCCTGGCTTCTCGCTCCCAAACACATATCCACTCTTTTGCTTCTTCCACCTTCCCTCGCTCCTCTCGATCTCTTTCTCTGTCTCCTTCCCTTTCAGCCATTTATCTCCAGCTTTGGGGTCCAGATCTTTGGTGAGTTTGAGAGCCTTTTCCAGATCTCCCTACCTCAGAGAGACAGGCTACAACCTCCCAGTGACAGAGATGATCAAAGGGCTGGAAAACCTTTCCCTATGTGTATTTGCATGGTATGTCCACATGTCTATATCTTTATCTCTTGGAGACAAAATAACGGCCCTCAGCCTTGAGAGGGCCCAGAGCAGGGGAAGCCAGCCAAATGAAGGGAGCCTGCCGTGGGTGAGGTTGTGGTTAGGCAGGAGGAAGCAGTCTGTAGCAGTCAGGGTAGAGCGACACAGGAATAAAACTGGTGAGAGAGGCCATGGGAAATCAAAATCACCCAAACTGTTGGATGCTTAACCAAGGGGCCAGGTCTGGAGGCTGGGGGAGAGCCTGAAGGCCCCTGACTCCAGTGCTTACTGGTTCCAACACCACCTGTTAGGGAGAATGGGACGAGGTCAGCTAGGTGTGGTGGAAGGAAAGGGAGAGGGCAAAGGCAAGATTCTGGAGGGAAGACTGTATTGCTGGTCTAACTTAGGTCTTAACTGTTCAGTTCCAGTTCAGGAAAAGAAGAGGGGTGTGAGGCAAAGGTGGCTGCTCCCTCTTCCCTGCTTCCCTACAGGACCTGCCCAGGCTGGGAACCCATGTGCCCTGGGCTGCATCAGGAAGCCCCCTGCGGACCCCTCTGCCTTCAGGCATCATTAATATTCCCCCTCTCATCCAGGAGCCTAACTCCCTCTGTTTCAGGAATTTCTCTTCTTGAGTTTAACTTCAACCTGGCCTGGCTTTATAAGCTCCTGTCCCCATTCTAAAGCTCCTTCCTCAAGTTTTTGGGAAGCACGCTGAGAGATCCTGCCTCTCCACCTCCTCAAGGCTACTGTAGTCATTTCTCTCCATTAGGAAAAAAAAAGAGAAGCGGAGGGGAACTTTTTTGGGATTCCCAAGCACAACTAGATTTAAGAGCTAATCCGGTTCCTCATTCTATCCTTCCCCCGTGTCACAGTTGTTCCTCTCCCATGAATTGTCCCTTCTTCCACCCACCCGTATCTCCTACTGTCATTCTGGGAGGTATAGGGGGTTCCACTCCAGGAGGAAATTCTGGAACCTGCAAAAAATTCCAGCTCAGAGAAGGGTGTGCATGCAAGGTGCTTTTTCAGTATCCTGGCTCATTAAAAAACCATCCAGGAGTTCTGACTCCCTACCTGCTAAACTAGTACTTATTTTATGAAGAAATGGCTGATGTGAGATTGTCACAGATCCTGGTTGGGAATCTAGGATATGGAGAGTTGTTTCTGGCCAAATGTGTTAGGTCGGATGAGGTGGCTGATGTGAGCATTTAGGAGGTCATAGCAGGAAGATACGAGAAGTTGTCGCTGTAATGAGACAGCTGGGAAGAAGGGCCTGGGCCCAGAATGAAGACCTCTCCCTCCATATACAGTGTAGACCCATTAGTGGTGAGGCTTATAGGGGTCTGTGAGGAGGGAAACCAAAGACAAAGCCTGGGCCCAGAACAGATTGGTTTTCCTGTCTAGGGTCTAGCTTCCTCTTTTGTCCTCATGTCATGGGCGGAGGACATCTCCCCAGGAGCTAGAGCTTACAGGAGGAGCTCATCAGTTGGGGCAGGCGAGAGTGGCTGTCTGCCCAGTAATGTCAGTTCTAGATCATGGATAGCCTAGTGTTGGCTAGACGTGAGAGCCAGGGAACTTGGAAGCAAAAAGGGTTCAGGCATCAACCTGATCCCTTTGGCCCATTTCCTGAAGGAATAAAACCATTGTTGGGTCATCCTAAATGAGGCCAGAAACATGGGCCCATTCCCAGGCCAGAGTAACAGTCTTCACCTTTTCCTTTGTGGAAGTGACATCAGGCTGGAGGTTAGGAGCCCCAGGTCCTTGTCCTGGCTTTGCTCCCGAATCTGTATAACCTTGGTCAACTTTGCCTCTTGTCATTCAGTTCCAACATTAGGGAGTTGCCCGTTAATACCCTCAGTGAACATAGAGAATACTGAGAGCTCTAACTCTCCTTCCCCTAAGAAGCTCCTTATAGCGGTACCCCCCACTCTGGGCCCTGCTGTCTCACATCAGCCTTGATCTGACAGGCCTCAGTAGCCTCTGCGTATCTGTCCAGGGTTGGGACCAGTGGCTCCTTTCCCCCAAAGCACAAGGATTCTTACAGGTTGAGAGCAGAGAATTGGGCAGAGTACTGGGGATTATCCCTTGGGGGGGGCAGCAATACGGGGGAGTACCCTCTGCCCCGTTCCAGCTCTGCCCCACTGACAGTGGAAAATTGGTGCCGGAGTTTCCTCCCTGATGTGTTTTTCCCTGTGGAAACCCCCTCAGAGCTGGGGCGGGGCTGGGTCTCTCTGGGGGTATTTTCAGGTGGGGGAGGCAGGATTGGGAGGGTGGCATTTCTGTACAGCATCGTGTGAAATGAGCAAAGGCAAAGGAAGTGCCACTTCACAGGCCTTTCATGGGGCCCGGGGACTGCTGAGCTGCTGCTAGGCGGGGAGGAGGAAGGGAGGAGGAAGCAAGTGTTGGAGCCTTCCTCTGTGCTGCCTGGTGGGGGGAGGGGCAGCCTCCTTAGCTACCCCAGCCAGAGCTGCCCTGGCCCTGGGGCTCACCCCTTGTGGAGCACCCAAGGTCCTGGGATGGTGAGAGAAGGAAGGGACTGGGACTTTAGTGAAAGGGTCCCAGCCCCCCCCCCCCCCAGTGCCTTCCCAGCTACACCTGTCATCCTTCCAGCCCCTAGCAGGTGGAGTCAACTCTCTTTGCCTCTTTCCCTACCTGCTGCAGTGCAGGATCCTCTGCAGGGGGTGAAGGGTGGAGAATAGCAAGAAGTGGAGAGTTCTTCAGCATACGTTCTTTTTTTTTAAGGCTGGGAACTAGGCTGTCTTGGGTTCTGTCCCTGCTGATGGGGACAAGGGGAAGAATGAGAGAGACTCAGCCCATGGCCTGGTCCCAGCCCCACACTGACCTCATGTCTCCCCCAGCTTCCTCCTCCTAGCCCAGCTGCAGCCAGATGCAGCCCCTTTGAGCCTTTTCATATCACCCCTCCACCTCTCCTTCAAAACAAACAGACTTGCAGAGCTTCTGAAGCCATTTCCAATACAAACCCTGACCCTCCCCTCGTCCTTGACCAACGGTCTTCTGATGTTCCCAGTTCTTAGCCTTATCAGGATGACTTTTCCTACCCCTCTTTCTCATCACCTCTGGGCCAGCTGTGCCTGCATCCCCTCCTCTCAGCCGTCCATCTGAGGACAGGGCGATCTAGCCTGTGTGTTCAGTATTCTAAACTGTACTCCACAGAGGAAGGAGGAAGTTGGTTACCCTGGTCTTATGTCTCCTGGGCATGGAGGCTCTTCCTTGTTCCCAGAATCAAAGTCTGGATTAATGGGTGAGAAGATGTGTGTCAGTCTGCAGCTTTTGCCCAGCCCTCTGCTGGGCTTCTGGAAGTAAGCGGGACAGACTTCCCTCCTCATGAGGCATCCAGTTCAGTGCAGTGAATAAATAGTTCAGACAGTGCTGGGGAAGGTAGGGCAGGAGAGGGGGTTGCTTTGGTGTCCTAGAGAAGCGGGGGAACAGAACTGGACCCTGCAGGACTGGGAGGCTCTGAGGCGAGGAAACAGAATTCTAGGAAGAGGAACTCCCATGTGCAAAGACAGGAGGGATGGATTGAGTTCATTCAGTTATTTACTGACAGCCACCGTGTGCTGTGCTCAGCCTAAGGAGATAGATCTGCGAGGACCTTGCCCTTTAGACCCTCCCAGTCTAGTGACAAGAGATAAGATTCAGATCAGCCTCCATGTGATGCAAGTTAGAATATACCTGTGAGAGAAACTGGGACCAGACCTGGGATGGGATAAGTCATTTGGATTTGGGTGATTTACAAAAACTTTCCTGGAGGAAGTGGCAAGAGTGCCTGGCTCTGGAGGACCAAGGTTAGAGGTACACACAGGAGTGAGGACGGGTTGGAGGATGGAAATGGGGAAGAAATGCTGGATTCCCATAGGGACAGGAAATATTGCTGCTTGATGTGTTTTAGGGAAGAGTATGTGGAGGCTGCATGTAGAGGATCAGGGTGGTGTGGCCAGAGCTCAGGAACAGAATGCCCACAGACAGATTCTAGTTCGAATGAGTTTCAGGTAGGGCTGTAGAAGGGGAGCCCCGTGCCAGGGAGGCAGGTTAGAAGGCTGCAGCAAGTTCCCATTACCCCCACACTCCCCCATTTCTTACAGCCCATTCTTCCCCTCCCCCACTCCCAGTTGGGACACTTCCCCTGCTTTAACGGACACCAAGATCTGGCAGTCAGGCAATCTGCTGCTTCCTTTCCCTCCCCCATTCTGGGCCTGCCTGGGCCACACCCCAAGACCAGGTCCCACAGGGTGCAAGCTGGGCTCCAGAAACCACACTCAGACAACATTAGCCCCGCATGAGTTGTGCTCCTTGTGGGAGCGACGTCAAGCTGGTAGTGTCCCTTATGTGGCACAGGTTAGACCTCACCTTCTAGCATGTGCCCTCCTTAAATGAGCTGTGGGAACTTAATTGACCCAGCTCAGGCCATAGGATTTCAGAGAAAAGAGTTGTCCTGGGAGAGAGGACAAAAGTCTGAGCTAGACCTGAGTGGGGAGAATTGGGCTGATGCCACCACTCAGACACCTGCATACTCAGTGCTTTCTGCCTCTTGGGATGAAAGGCATTGCTTTTGTAACCTCTTGTGTGTACAGCACTTCCCAGTTTACAAAGTGCACTCATTCCCATGATCAGGGATCCTCACTGCTGCTGTTTGAGGCAGGGAGGGCAAGTGTTCTCATTCCTTTTGTACAGATGAAGAAACTGAGGCTCCAGGGAGGGAAGTGACTTACTTGCTTATGGTCTCTAAGACAGCTGGTCAGGGGGGACTTGGAGGCTGTGTGACACCTTGAGGAAAACATGGGATTTTGGATCACAAAACTGGGGTTTATGTCCTGACTTCCAAGCTAACGAGCTCTGTGATGTTGGGTTACTTTAACTGCCCTGAGCTTGTTTGCTAATCAGTAAATTAGGAATATTACCAGTAGGTAGTCATAAGGATCAAGTAACAACATCACGTGACCTAGGAAAGGTTGTACGTTGGGAGGATTTTTGATCAAGGGGCAGAGTCAGCAGGTGAGCCCCAGAGGTCAGATTCAGGTATCTCGTGCGCCTGGCTCTAGCTACACCGCTTCTGCTTTGCCCTGTTTCTGGACACTACCTCACTCATGATCCTTTTCCGGTGTCAGTCCCTGTTCCCTTGCCAGCCCGGAAGCTACCCCGTCCCTCCCAGCTTCTTTGAGGGCTGATTTACTGATTGCTGGTTGATAACCCCTCCCTAGAGAGCTGCCTGGAGCCTGCTATACTTCCATTCTCTTGGGCCTGGTGACTGCCGGCCAGAGAGTTCCCTCTTCGCCTTCCTGCCAGGGCCAGCCCAGTGTTGGGCTTGCAGGGGAAAGAGTTCCCAGTCACACTGCCATACCCACTCCCCTGCTCTGTGTGGAACTGAAGATTTACAAGCCCAGGAGTCCTCTCAGATTGCCGGTGTCTCCCAGATAATCCTGTGGACACAAGCAATGGCTCTTTTCCCCCACCCCCAAAAAACTGGTTGCTCCTTTCCCAGGGAAGGAGTCACAGAATCCTGAGAATGAATGTGCTCCAACTTGCCCCAGTGTGCCCAGGCCTGATGCATGTCCTGACTCAGCCCTCCTACCCCCACCTGGGGGCCTTTGCTGCCCCCATCATCCTATCCCCTGCTCCCAGGGCTCTTGATGTCTCATCTACCTAGTGCCCTTGTCACAGGCATTTTTCTCCCCATTTCATGGATTGGGAAACTGAGGCCCAGAGAGGGTAAGTGCCTCATGCTTGGTTGCAGTGAATCAGCAGCAGAGCAGAGCTGGGGCTAAGACTTAGGTTAGGTCTCTTGACTTACAGTCTGAGGTTCCCTCCGCTGCCCTAGGGGACCCTTATTTCCTTCCCGGACCTGTTCCCAACGTTCTTTCTCTATCTTCTTTCCTGAGATTGAACATATACTTATTCATGCAAATAAGATGGAAATATTTTTAATGCCCAGAGAGGCAACCTTAAGAGTGAAACCATTTCCCTCCAAGCTGGCCCCAGGGGAAGTGGGGACCTGGGAGGGAACTGGGGCCATCCCTGGGTCCTGTGCAGATCCCATACCCCCAGGATTCTGTTTCTGTTTCCAATGGGGGATTCCTTACCCCTCCCTCCATTTGATTTTTGAGGCTTCTGAACCAATGATTGAGAGGTCCAACTGGGGGAGGGTAATGGGGTTCTCAGACGAGGGTATAGTTTGTATAAAGTGAAATGGGGAAAATGGGCCAGCAGTGATGGTGCTTGGGTGGAACAAGGGATGCTTAGAGATCCCATGTGTCTAAAACAGGGCTGTCTCCTCCCAGGGAGTAGGGACCTGGTTGTGGGAGAGAGGGAAAGGAAGTCACATACTGGCCAGAAAAAGTCCCCCCCCCAACCATGGCTGAGAGGAAGTAGCCAAGGAGAGGAGGAATCTTGCCACAGCAGTATAAATAATCACAGGGTTTCCGGAAGCTCTGCTCTGTTCCAGAACTCAGAAGAGCAGTTCCTCACCCCAAAGCCCTGTGCACTGCAGAGGGGATCAGGGTGATGGCTGGAGCTGGGACTTCTCTTATACTTACCCCACTAATAATTACAGCAGCCTGTTTATTTGGCACTTCCTGTGTGCCACACCTCATGCCAAACACTTTCTTCATGTTTGCTCATTTCATACTCTTGGCAATTCTAACACAATAGGCAAGATTATTCCCATTTTACAGATGAGAAACTTGAGACTCAGGAAACTTAAACATGTTGCCCAAGATCAAACATAACTGGTTGGTGGAACTAGGATTAGAATCCCTGGCCAGTCTGACTTCGGCATGGATTCTCAGTGATGGTGCTTTAATGGCACTATGTTCTCTATCCAAGAGTCTGGAAGCTTCTGAAATTTTTCAGAGGCACATGCCATGATCTCAGGAAAAGGATGGAACATGAAGGGGCAAATCAAATGTTTGTTTTCCTCTTCCGCCCATCCCTCTTGGCTGGGCTTGGAGGATCTACCCTACCCCACCAAGGGCTTTGAGAGAAGATGCTGATGTCTGGGAGCCATAGCCTTTGCCTCTTTCATCATTGTATACCAGACTCCAGACCAAATCCCAGCCCTGGCTCAATCTTCAGTATTCTCCTGCACTGAGTTGCGAGAGAAGGTTTACTGTGCTTACAGGAGTTATGGGGTCAGCTCTCCCGCCTTCTCCCCATCCCTCAAGCACCCTGGATTGAGATAGGGCAGCTGTCTAGAGAATTTTGCTCCTTACTTAGCAGGTTTCTCTTTGTGCCTTTTCGTTTGTACTTAATAGCCAAGAGGTCAGGTTTGGAGTTAAAACATTAGTGCACTGGGCAGGGTGGGCCCTGAGTTGGTAGAAGCCCTACCATGGCTACATCTCAGAGCGACCTGGGACAGCTGCTATGTGCTAGAACCCCTCTCCAGTCTACTCAGTGGGAGGGGTCCCTGTTTGGTAGAGGATCTGGTAGATCCCCTACTTACGTACCTCACTTTTTGTGTCTATACTGCCTGGAGGGGGGAAAAAAGTAGCTAATACTTATCAAATACTTATTATGACCCAAGGTACTGTTCTAAATGCCTTGGATGTGTTAATTTCCATAATCCTTACAACAGCCCAGTAAGGTAGGGAGCATTTTACCCTATTACAGATAAGAATACTGAGGCGTACAGAGGTTAAGTAATTTGTCCAGGGTCACCTGGGTAGGAAATAGAAGAACGAGGATTTGACCTTATTCAGTCTGGTACCAGCACTTATTTGCCTCACATAACATATTACACGTGATACTGCCATCCTCCCTACACCTGAGCATCTTGGCTTGGTCTCAGGGCCTCTCTCTCATTGTGTTTCTCGCTCTCTCGGAGATCTGTCTTCATGGGATTGCAGGATGGTGTCAGGTTAAGAGAACAGGAGCTGGTTTCCCCCCGTGTGTTCCCATTCTTTCTCCCCAGCCGGTAGAGGCCTCCCTAACCACGCGTGTCTCTTCAATCTGTCCACAGGTCACTGCATCCGGAGGGGCCCAGAAGGGGAAGGAGGCATTTGCCTCCACTGTCGCAGCTGCACCCACGATGCAGAGCATCAAGTGTGTGGTAGTGGGCGATGGGGCTGTGGGCAAGACGTGCCTGCTCATCTGCTACACAACCAATGCCTTCCCCAAGGAGTACATCCCCACAGTGTTCGACAATTACAGCGCCCAGAGCGCAGTGGATGGGCGCACCGTGAACCTGAACCTGTGGGACACAGCGGGCCAGGAGGAGTACGACCGACTGCGCACACTCTCCTACCCTCAGACCAACGTCTTTGTCATCTGCTTCTCCATTGCCAGTCCGCCCTCCTACGAGAATGTGCGGCACAAGTGGCATCCGGAGGTGTGCCACCACTGCCCCGACGTGCCCATCCTCCTGGTGGGCACCAAGAAGGACCTGAGAGCCCAGCCTGACACCCTACGGCGCCTTAAGGAGCAGGGCCAGGCACCCATCACACCGCAGCAGGGCCAGGCCCTGGCCAAGCAGATCCATGCTGTGCGCTACCTCGAGTGCTCGGCCCTGCAGCAGGACGGCGTCAAGGAAGTGTTCGCTGAGGCTGTCCGGGCTGTGCTCAACCCCACGCCCATCAAGCGTGGGCGGTCCTGTGTCCTCTTGTGACCCTGGCACTCGGCTTGGAGGCTGCCCCTGCCCCCCCACCAGTTGTGCCTTGGCGCCTTGTCTGCCCCCAGCTGTGCCTTAAGGACTAATTCTGGCACCCCTTGCCAGGGGGCTCCCTGAATGCCCTTTTCTCTGAATGCCTAGTTCTCCTTAATGAGGCCCACAGGGAAAGGGGCTTCGGGCCCTGCCCCGCTCTGCTTGGGAACACCAGGTATTCCTGAGAGGTCACCCAGGCCAAGGTTGGACCCCTCCCCAAGAAGCCAACCCAAGTGCCCCTCCCCCATCACCCCTACTGACCAGTTGATCCAGCTTCCCACACAGATGTTGCTGCCTATTGTGGTGCCTTCTCTCAGGTTAGGAGCTCTCAGATGTCCCTAACCTCTCCCTTGCTGCTCTTTGAATTGCTTCCCCCTCAAGATGCTCTCTCCCTTCCCCAAAGAAGGAGCCACAGAATCCTGAGATGAATGTGCCCTAACCTACCCCCATGTGCCCAGGCCTTATGCATCTGCTGACTGATTCAGCCCCCCCTTCCCCAGGCTCCTGGGGGCCTTTCCTACCCCCATCAGTATCAATAAAACCTCCTGTCTCCAGTGGCCCTTGCTCCTCCCTGTGTGCTAGGCATTGGGGGTTGGGCAGGGGATGGGCATGGGCTAGGGCTCCCCAGAGACTGGGAGCCTTTTGTTTCCTATAAAAGGGGACAGGAGACAATAGGCTTCATTGTGGTCCCCCTACCCCCCAATTTCCCTAACAAAGCTCTGGGCTCCCTTGGAGGGGCCAGTCTTGCACTAGGGCCCAGCCACCGATTCTGTAGTGGACTGGGATGCAAAGTCTAAGGAAAAAACTCATCTAAGGCTCAGAAAGGGAGAAGCCGAGAGCCAGCAGCCTACAGGCAGGTGCTCACAGTCACACATTTGAGAGCTGTTCCCTTACACCCCCAAGGGGACAGGTCTTTACCAGATAGAGCTGGGGCTGGAAAAGCCTGTGCCTCAACCCAAGATAACCCAGTTACCCCAGCTACCAAGCCTAGAGCCATTACAGGGATAGCTCAGTCACTCCTACTCACCAAAATTGGGTCTTAGACCACCCGTAGGAGACTCCAGGCCTAAGGTGGGAAGCTGCTTGGAACCATACCCTGCCATGGACTTAGTCCCTCCAACCTGGAGCCTATCCCTCATCTCAGGTCCATGAAACAAAGACAAGCAAGCCTAGCCCAGGCTGTTGGGGGAAAAAAAAAAAAAAAAAAAAATTTTTATTTGAAATAAAATGTACAACCCAAAGAGGTCAGGGCATGGGGCAGTAGGGAGATAAGGGGACACCAGAGAGCCCATTTGGGGGCAGGAATCTGCCCCTGACTCCACCCCACACCTTTGCCACGGAAGAAGAGTCTGTAAGCCAGAGATTGCAGAAGAGAAGGAAAATAGGTGCCGTACCAGTGCTTTTTCTGGAGCACGTCAGCCTTCAGGTACAGAACACCACCTCCACAAGGTGGTGTCAGAACCACTGGCAGAGCCCGTGCAAATCCTACAGCCCTCCTACCCCCCATCACCCACCCAGACACACCGCTAGGGAAGCGTACACACTAAACTGGAGGTGAAGTCAGGGCTAGAACAACTGAGCAAACTTAGCAGGGGACGGTGGCCCTAGGCCTGGGTGTGCGCAGGAGATGATTAGACACATTAGTCAAGCAAATGACCTGACCCGGTGGAGAGAAATGGCTGTGGTTTTCAGGTAGCAGCCACTGTTCAGTGGTCCCCGACCTCAGCAAGAGGCGGCTATGTAAAGGCCAAGAACCGGTGGTGGTTGTGAACCTCAGGACCTTTTTTAGCACCAGATGGTGGAGCTCTACTTCTAGCTCAGCCTCCTGGGGCCTCTCAGATAAAGGGTGATGCTGCTTGAAGGTTCCTCAGCCTTCAAGTGGGGTGAGGGAAAGGAGGAGGCCGCAGGGCTGCCTGAAGCCCTGTCCTGTGCCCTTCCTCCTTTCTTCTGCCCTGCCCCCCTCCCCCCGCCTCCCCCGCCGCTTCAGCAGGGCCCACAGAGGACACGGTGTGGGGAAGGCCAGAGTGCAGGGTCTTGTTTCTAGTTTCTGGGCAGTGGACCGCCTCCTTCCTAGCAGAAGAGAAAGGGTTTAGAATCGCTTTTCCTCAGGCTGGGAGGTAATGAGCAGCTCCTTGTTCCCGAAGTCCCACCAGGCCGTCATGTGGAATGCCATGTTGGTTAGGACAACAGTATACTCCAGGATGGCAAAAATGGTGTACACTGTCGTGAGAACACAAGAACAGAGCATGGTGAGCCTTCTGCCCCCACCCCACCCCCGGGGCCTCTTGCTAAATCACCACCACCATATCTCTACACAGGGAACACAGTGGCAGCAAGCCCCCAAGACCACTGCCATAGTAGCGCACACTACAGAAAACATGACATCTGTCCCATAGCCACTGTGACCACCTATGGATCCCAGCCTGGCCTCACCTCCAGCCTCACAATACATGTTGTGCCGGAAGTAGACAGCCAGCGCCGTGAAGAAGGAGATGAAGTTGATGATGAAAAGCCGCTGTTTCCAGTTGTAGGACTTGCGGTCCTAGGGGATGGGCTATCTGATCACTCTGTAGCCTGTTGGATGTGTGTGGACAGCCTCCCCTCTTGGCCCCAGTTCCTAAGGGCTGTGTCTCTTACCTCCCTTGGTTATGGAAGGGGGCACAGGCAAGGGCAGCAGGAATGATGGGCATGTTCATATCCCTGCATTTGGGAGGATAATGAGGCCAAGGAGCAGTGGTGTCCCTGCCCCTCCCACTTCAGCCAGATGGAATATGAAAGTTACCTGGAGTCACCCACCAACCTGATGCCTCCACATACTGTGGGGAGAAGAAAGGCGTGCGTGCGTGCGTGCGTGTTGGGGGAGGGGCGCTGGAGGTAATACAGACCACAGACCCCTGACACTGTTCCTAACCCACAGCAGCCTGGGTGCTGTCCCTCGTCCTACCCCTACTCGGTGCCTCCATCTCTTCTATTTTCCAATCTCCCATACTGTCCGAACACAGTCCTAGATTCTGACGCATCGATCACCTTCCACTTGTCCCCAAGTCCCAGCCCCAGCCCGGATTCCCATGAGAACTCCGGTTCCCACCTCACCATTACCCAAATCCTGAGGACAGGTGTCCTTGATTTTCCTCTGGGCCGCCTGGAGCCCCACTAGGGGTAGACCGTACCTCCTGACTTACTGTGTGCTTCTTGGTCAGCCGCCAGAGAATGCAGGTGAGGAGCATGTGACTGAGGGATGAGGCGATGAACACAATGAAAGCATTTTCATGGATGGCTGGAGGGAGAGAGGAGGGTTGGGAGCACGCACTGCAGGGAGCATCCAAACCCCTCCGTCTGAAGGTCCGAGGGAGGGAGGGTGTGGGGGCGACCCTCCCCAACCCTTCCCTACTCCTCCTTCCCTCATCTGGGCACCCACTGAAGTCCTCGGAAGAGGAGACGTAGGTGAGCACTAGCAGCGCGAGGTTCTCCACAACGTTGAGGCCAAAGTTGAGGCGGCAAAGCGGGCGGTAGCCAGGACACGGAGATGCGCAGCTGAGGTAGTGGTTCCAGTAGGCGAAGGCCACCAGGAAGCGAGGCGCAGAGTGCAGGCCGATGCAGAAGCGCCACACGTAGCGCTGGGGCACCTCCCCACCGATGGCCGAGCTCACCGAAGGCAGGTAATTGGGCACCTAGAGAGTTGGGACCCGTCTGGTGGCAGGCCTCCACTGGCCCCACCCACCTGGAGAGCCTTCTCTCCCCCTATCAGAATCACCCTGGCTCTCAGAAGGCTCCACTGCAGCCCCTTCCCTTCCAGGAAGTCCTCCTTCATGCACCCCCAGAGCTCTCCTGGGAGACGTCCCCTGCCAGGTCCCAGTCGCCAGCGTGCTTGTTCTCATTCCCCAGGCAGCCTGGCGTGTGTGCAGGGACTTGATGGAACCTATACGTGGCTGCGGAAGCTGGAGACAGATTCAGATGCTCTCTGAGCCCACAGAACAGAGCTGCACCCTCGATAAGGCCTTGTGGGAGGTTCCATGAGCCCAGGACCCTAGACACAGTCTTGAGGACAGACCACCTGAGCTTCCCTGGGACAGTGCTGGATTCCTGGGCAGCCAAGACGTTCTTCTGACTCCTCCCAGCTTCCCTTATTCTTCTGGGTAGATATGCCAAGGTGCTAGAGGGCACTGCGAGATCCTGGGGGTGGGGGCTGGGTCAGAAGGGTACCCCCACCCTGATCATGTGTAAGAAAGTGGGTGCTCTTAACCTGGGATAAGCCTAAGAAAATGACCCCATTCTTGTTCATCTCTACCATTCATCTTTCTCAAAGCCTGGAATTCCTCCTTCCTCAAGGAACTGGAGCACTGTTCTTTAAGGTTGAGGAAGGAGGAGGAGGTCACACACACAGCTGTGAGGACTGGTGTGCTGTCTGCCCGAGAGGGTGAGAGGATGAGGGATGAGTGAACAACAGTGTAGATGCTGCCCAGAGAGCCAGGGCTAGGAGGACGGCCTCTCGAACTCCAGGGCCCAGAGCAGGGCCTCTACCTTTACTGTGCATGCAACTCACCGGGGATTGTGTGCGAATGTAGCCAGTCCGGAGTACGGGAATCTGCATCCCTAAAGGATTCCAGGACTGGAAGCTACCGGTCTGTTGCACACACTTTCTGTGGGCATTTTTTAGACTTTCGACAAGAGCCGGAGCAGGGCCAAAGCCCAGCGACTAGAGCAGGGCCAGTCTTCAGAGACGCAGTTCTGGAAGATCCCTTCCTTACGCTTCATGGGGATGCTGACTGGGTCTCCATCAAGGCTGGGAAGGTAGGCAGTGATGGAGGCAGCTCACAGAGCAGGGATTGGCCTGGGGGATCACCAGCCAGGGGCGTCGAAGCCTTCACAGAAAAGGAGATAGATTTCCCCTCAGCACTATCAGAGGAAGCGATGTGCGGCGCTCTTGGAGAGAGGGCGCTGCTCTCAAGGCAACGGCTTGAGATACCACAGCTTGAGACGAGGCTTAGATGCTCACCCTGAGTGGTCAGTAAAGAGGCAGCATGGAGGGCGCCTGGGTGGCTGGTTAAGCGTCTGCCTTCGGCTCAGGTCATGATCCCAGGGTCCTGGGATCGAGCCCCACATCGGGCTCCCTGCTCTGTGGGAAGCCTGCTTCTCCCTCTCCCACTCCCTCTTCTTGTGTTCCTGCTCTCGCTATGTCTCTCTCTGTCAAATAAATAAATAAAATCTTAAAAAAAAAGAAAGCTTTTTCCTCTTTAAAAAAAAAAAAAAAGAGGCAGCATGGAGGCTTTGGAGCCACACAAACCCAGGTCTGCATCCCATCTCTGCCTTTATTAGCTGAGTGGCCTTGAGCTGGTCACTTCACCTCTCAGAGCTTCAATTTCCTCGTTGGCAAAATAGGGATACTACCACCTACCTCGCAGGATGATTGCGAATATTAAATATAACGTATGCAGAGCGTCTGCAGCGTTTGGCACACAATGGCTACGGTGATGGCTTTCACAAGACCAACTTCCATGAAAAGCCTACAACTAGCTGGTGAGCTATGTGGTTCTTGAACATGGGAAGACTGCATATGAGCGAGAGGTGAGAATCATATCTTCGCCAGAGACTTCTGACACCTCCAAGCCTCCTAACTGTTCTGCCACTCTGAGTTAGGTCCCCTAAGTAAGGTTAGTAAGGGTGTTGCCTCCACTTCCTAGAATATTCATTCTGAAAACTCCCGCCCCAACCCCAGCTACTTTTAGGGGAGCAGAACCAGCATGAGTTTGTTTGTTTGTTTGTTTTTTCCAGCATGAGCTTTTAAAGCTTGGCTGGGAGAGCCCAGAGCCCTAACTGATGCTGGGAAACAGGTAAAGTGTAGAGATGGCAAAGAGCTGGGGGGACGCCTCAGGAAGAGGGAGATTTAGGGCCCTGTGGCTACTCGTGCCATCCTCGTAAGCTCCTCGCAGATTAGGGGTGGAGGTAGGATGCTTAGACCAGGCATTTTCTATTATCTCTCTCCCCCGCCCAAATGCGTGCACGCGCACACACACACACGCACACGTGCATGATCAGGTATAGATATTCACATATGTCCCCCCATCCCAAGCACACAAGTTCCCCACTCACCAACTATGCCAGCAACATCAGGAGCTTATCAGAGACCAGGTACCCAGTTCACCCCAAGTCTCCCCATGAGCTCAGAGCTAAGGGTACTGAGATGGGAACATAACCCCTTTTCCCCAAGAACAGAAACCCTCCACTGGCATGGAAGATGTGGCTCAGTGGATCTGTGGCAGGGCAGTAGACCAGAAATTCACATGGTATAAAGGGTGAGGGTCCAAAAAATTTCCTACCATAGCACCTCGGATTTCACCATTAGAGATTCATTCCTTTGATAAAATCCCCCAAAGTTATGGATGACTTTTCTGTCTACTGCCCTCATCCTTTGCCAAATGGACACAACCTCTCATCCCTATCAATTCAACCTGCTGCCCTTCTCTGGACTCCATCCCTACCTCTCTATCTCATAGTCCCTATTTTAGCTCTGGTCTCCCCAGTAGCATGAACTACTACACTAGCCTCCTCACTGACCTCCCTATTCTTGCCCCCTGCCCTTACAACGGTTTTCTACTCAGGAGCCAGAATGGTCTTCTAAAGCATTAATCTGATCATGTCCCTTTCCTGCCTCAAATCGTTCCAAAGCTCACCACTGCCCTCTGGATAAAATCAAAAGCTGTCAGCCTGGCATTCACAAAATCCTTCTTTACCCACATAGCTGCAATGCCCCCTGCTTCAGGAAGGAAGTCTTCCCCAACATCCAGGCTAGATTAAGTGCTTCCTCTGGGCTCCGTGACCCCTGTGCTCCCCTTTATCACAGTGCCTCCCGTCTCACTCGGCCTGACCGTCTGTGTCTAGGACTGTCTCCTGTAGGATGAGCGGCTAAGGGTAAGTGCATGTTCAGTTCCATGCCCCTGACCCAGAACCTCTACCCCTGGGCCCTCAGAAAGGCCTGGTGGACTGCTCATGGAGGCAGGTTTCTAGCTAGCAGAGCCCTGAGTGGACACAGTTGTGGGGCCCGAGGCTGCCAGAGGGAGAAACCAAACTAGAAGATTCCAGGGCAGGGCTGGGGGCGGGGGGTGTCCTCTCAGGCCAGGCCCCTAGTCTGGACTAAAACCACCTATGACTTCTGGCTCCTGGCCTCATCTAACTCCCCAGTCCTGGCTTCCTTCCCAGTCTGGTCTTTCTTCAGCCTCCTCCTCCCTCTCATGGCCTCTCTTGCCTACTGCCCCCCCTCCCCTCCCCTCTCTCCTCCGTTCCCTGGCACTCTCTGTAATCTTCTACTCTCACTGAGTCTCTCCCCACGAATTCCCCCAACTCCGACTTGCCCCCCACCATCCCTTCATCCCTTTCCCCTCTCTCTGACCCTCCGCCTTCTCTCCTACTCTCTGATTCCACTCTTAAGTCCATCTCTGCACCTGGCCCCGACCTGGCCCCGACCCAGGTGCGGGGGAGTGTGGCACTCACCCCACAGTCAGTGGCCACCGTGTACTCAAAGTGGAACACCAGGGACCAGATGACGCAGAAGAAGAAGCCGAACATGGGGAAAGTGATGACCCACCAGATCATGGCCGTGAAGCGGAGCCGGAACACAGTCCCGTCCGGGTCCAAGGGCTGTGAGGCCGCAGAGAACATCCTGTAGGGAGGGGTGCCCAAGCAGGGCGAGGGACACGACTTGGGGCCTGGTGGGGCACGTGGGCCTCGGGGAGTGAGGCCTTTTCCGGAGCTGGCTCCTCTGGGTAGAGGGGAAGAGCCAGAGTAGAAAGAACATAAGGGGAAAAGGAAAGCGGTGCAAAAGATTAGGAGGTGCAGAGAGAGATGGGGCAGGGGCAGCCGAGTCAGGCAGGGGCAGCTCTTAGGAATGCCTTTGGCACAATGGTCCTGTAGGTCCACCTCTTGACGAGTCTGGAGAATAGAGGCTCCCCGTGGCCTGAACATGGGGAGTTCTGATGGGCCACCTCATTCTCAAGACTCTCATACCCACTCGGAAGGGTCAGAGGTAGAAAGGTTGCTATTTCTGTTCCACAGAAGGGGAGAACTATGCCAGGATCAAACATTCAAACTAAGGTCTCAGCCACCTGATAGCCTAAAGCTCCCAAGTCAAGGTTTTCTTCAGGCCAAATAACCTAAATAAAGGACCCTTGGCTCAGACTCAGCCCTCCCACTGACCCTGTCTGACCACATTCCTGCTCTTCACCCAAGTTCAACTAGGAACAGTGGGGGTGCCCAGAACATTTCACTGGGGCCACAGGCTGCCAACAGGCCCACCCCCCAGGCTCAGAATGATCCAAGCCTCAGGCCAGCAGTACTGTCATCTCAAGATACCAAGGTCCCTGCAGAGGCCCAGACCTCCATCTCCTTCCTCTCTGAAAAGACCATGTCACCCAATCCAAAGGTTATGGGAATCGGAGGGTCACAGGAATCTCCTCCCCTCACCTTGAGCCTGTCTGCTGGGCCAGACCCAGACCAAGGGAACTGACTTTCTTCCACTCTCTTCTCCCTCTAGACAGAGAACTCCCTCCTCCCACCTCCCACTGCCCCAACCGCCATGACTTGCAAGCTGGGTTCCCTTTTGGGGGACAGACAGAAATGCTTTGTATTAAAAGGCCTAGGAACCAAACCTCCCTTGGGACACATACCTCCCTCCATTAAGGGAACCCCAGTCCACTAATCCAGCTCAGCATCAGGGAAATGGGGAAGGGGGCTCGCACTGGGCAACACTCACACTGGGTGCTGACAGATGGATCCGGGGCTTGGGTTGAGGGCTCTAGCGAGAATGAGACTATTCTAAGACAGGAGGGTCCCACCCCTAGCTTGCCAGGGCCTGCCCTCCCGCCCACAGAGCCCAGTTCTCCACGCCTGCCCAAGCACACAGCCCTCCCAGGACCAACAAGGCCATATCATAAACCCTGGAACACTCTGCAAAGATAAGAGTGATAGTGGCTAAGGTCAGCCTAGGGTAGCTTCCTTGCTAGGGATGGGTGTGGGGACATTTCTGAGGGCTGTGTCCTGGGACACAGGCGGGTTTCTGGGAAGGGAAAGGGAGAAAGCAGAATAGGATTTCACCCCTTTTTGTTGGAGCCAGAGTAGGTCTGTTGGGCCTCACTGGAGAGCTGGCTAATCTTAAGACAATAGATTCAGGATCCAAAAGAGATCTAGACGGGCCTGAATATGCGGTTATCAGTGTCCAGCCTGCTGTGCACGAACAGCTAACATCAGCTTGAGATGCCCTAACAGGGGCCTAACAGCCAGGAATGGGAATGTAATGGTACTGCCTTTGCCTCTACTGCCCGGGCCGTTTGAAGTCCTATGCCCACATCAGGGCCTTGTAAGGAGAGAACAGCGACCAACTGGAACAAGTCTAGGGGCGCATGTCCTGTGAGGGTTGCCCGAAAGAACTGGAGCTATGCTACCCAATAAGGGTAAACTCAGGGACCCCCCCCCCCACCAATTACTGCCGTCCCATCTCTGTAGGACTGGCTGGATGCCAGGAGGAGAAAGTAGCTCTCAGGCTCCCAAAGCAGAGCCAGTGCAAAAGCAGAGATTCACCAGAAAGAGAATGTATGCTCACTACAAGGAAGAGCTTGCTAATTGTTAGTTACTAGGCCTCCTTGGAATAGGCTGCCTGGAGGGGAAGCTCCCCATCACTGGGGATGTGCAAGCAAAGGCAAAGTCATCTAATGATAGATGCAGTAGACTAAGGTTACTTCTTTTATTCCTAGGATTGGCCATTCCTGGAATACTCTAGGTGAGAAATTCAGAGCAGACATCCCACCTGGACTGCCCCTAGGAGGCTCCAACATGGTCATCCCAGGGAGCGGGGACAAAAATCACCCCCTGGGTCACTAAGCTCAGTCCTGCCCTAGAGTGGCCAGGTACCTGTGCCACTATGCCTAGCTCCCTAACTTAGTATGCCAAGAATGGGGTATAGGTACGTCAGGTGTGCCGAGTTATTGATCCCATTAGCCTTCAGAAGCCAGCCATGAGGGGCGGAGCAAACAGCCTACTCCATTTAACTCCATATGCCATACAAATATTAAAATTTTCTGTATGGATTACATGGTACGAGGTATTCTTTTTCCCAGGGCATTGGGCTGGTGGGGGGGGGTCCTGTTTATTTTTCAACAAATTCTTTCTGATTCAGATGTAGTGCCCACCTTGAAGGAGCTCCAGGTCTGGTGGGGAACAGAGACACAAACACGATGTGATAGAACTGTAGGAAAGATAAAACAGGGAACTCCCAGAGGAGGGAGTGATTAAGTTGGCCCCCAAGGAGGCTAGGGAAGGCTTTTCAAAGGAGGAGTCACTTGAGAAGGGTTTTGCAGGATACAGAGGAGTTGACCAGGGTGAGAGAAACATCTGAAGCATTATCTAAGGTGAAAACGAGCTCAGAAAAGGCCATTGGTTGGACCCTTTCTGATCCCCCACAGATCACCTGGTCACCCCCCTTTCCTTCCAGTTCTGTTCTTTCTTATAGCTCCCAGCCCTGGGTCTCATCACACTGGCTGCCCAGAGCTCAAGGCCGACATCTATCCGTTGACAAATCAAGGAGAGGGAAAACTTCAAGTCAAATGAACAAAGGAAGCAGGCCCCACTCCATACTGCCAGCCAGACCCCAGTCCTAGTCATAGCCCTATTTCTGGAGCAGATGCTCTTTATAGGGAGGCAGGAAGCTGAGCTGAGTGGGAGCCTTCAGAGCTCTCTCTGACGCTACTCCAACGGTCCATGTCCAGGCCCTGCCTCTTCTCCACCTCCAGCCCCTAAGCTCTTCCTCTCCTGCCCTGCCTTCCAACCTGACAAACTCCTTTTCCTCCTCTTCCTTCTGCTCCTCACCCTTCACATTTCCCAAACCACCTTCCTATTCTTCCTCTACCTGGAGCTCTACACTGGCCCTGAGAAGGAGGATGGGAATTATCAACCCCATTTTAGACATGGGGAAGCTGAGGCTCAGTCTCTGTGTCTCAGGTAATACAGAGTCAGTGGATGAGCGTGGAGGGTAAGAGAGGTCAGCACAGGCCTCACTCTCTTTACTCTGATATACTACAGAGAAAATGCACGTCTTTCCTCCTGGCCCAGCACGCCATACCCAGTCTGGAGGGTGCATGGCTGCCTATGGGAACGTAGCCCATACACACATATGGAACACACACACACACATCATCAGGCCCCCATCCAGACCTGCACAGACACAGTCTCGCCCACACACACATACAGTCGTGTCCCTATACACAAGTACACATAATCACATTCCCACAGAGACTGGCACAGCCCACAGTGCCACACTAAGAGGCTCCAGCACCTTCGAGCTCAGGCCTGTTCCCTCTCCATCCCTCACAAAAACCTGGGGCTCCTGAATCCGCCCCGCTATGAAGTAAGGATTGGGTTCTGGGTCCTAGGGCTGCCCAACTTCAGTGACTGCAGGCCCTAGTGACCTCCACAGAAAGTGGCAGAAGGCTAATTCCTGAGACCCCAATTTGCAGGCACCTTAACCCCCAGCAGCCCAAACTGTTTGATGGACCTCACGGGAGGGCTCACTAATCCTGTAACAATAGAATCAGGATCCAAAAGAGATCCAAATGGGCCTGAGGATGAGATATCGTTCCCCGACCCCGCCCCTGTGCAAGCCCTACCCCACAGTGTGTGGCCGTAGTCTCCTTGAAGTGGAAGAGCAGGGACCAGAAGATGCAGAAGAGGAAGGCGACAAGTGGACAGCAGACCGTGGCCAGGGCCACCAGGGTGAAGCGGAGCCGGACCAGGGTCCCATCCCGGTCCAGCGGCAGTGGGACCTGGTACATCTTGTCAGACCTGGGGATGAAGTAATGTGCTGTCAAGACCCAAGGCAGCAAGGTCGGGCCTCAGTGGCAGAGCCAGCCCTTGTGCTCAGTCCTCAGCTTAGCTGTGCTATGGGGTGAAGGGTCTAAGAAGAAAGCCATCTAGCCCCTAAGTTTGGACAGCTCACGCCCTGAAGAAGACTGAGAATCCCAAGAGAATAGTCATCCTCAATTTCAGAGTAAAGACAACAAACCCAATCTGTGCTAAAACGAAGCTTGAACAGATTGGGAGAACTTCTTCTCCCTTATAGCTGGCTTTACAATAACAGCTGGTTTAACTGGTCTCTCTTGTTTCAGGAACCAACCCTAAAACTTCTCCGTGGACAGAATGGCCCATCTCCTCCCACCGGCCTTTGAACCTCCAGGCTTCAGGGCCTCCCATCAGCTTTCCCTGCTTCACCCACTGGCCCAGGGCTTTCTGTACCTTCAGTCCCTTCCCAGGCTCTGTGTGCCTGCACCCTAGCGCACAGCAGCAAGGACTCCATGGAAGCCAATAGAGCCCGGAGCCCCTGCTCGACCCCGCCTGCTGCCTCACGTGCTCTGAGGGTGAAAGGCTTTGCAGAATCAGGCCTAGTGCTAGCCTGGGCTTGCTGTTTGCTGGAAAGAGCTGCCTTGTCAGCTTCTGGAGGCTTCCCAGTACCCATAGGGCCTGTCCATCCCCCTCCAGGGATGAAGTAAAGGCTCCTGAGGATTGTGACTCCCCCTTCAGATGAGGATAGGAAGGTCAGCAACTATAATAACCAAGTACACACCAACAATCCCAAGCTCCCTCAGTGCACCGAAGGTGAAATTGAGGCCAAGAGAGGAGGAGGACCTGCTCAGGGTCACACGACAACTTGAAGGAAGAGCCAGCAGTGGGGAGATGTGGGGCCCACAGGGTCACAAACTACAACCCCAGCCTTCTTTGACTCCTTCCTCTCTGGGCCAGCAGTCTAGGCAGAAAGGTCAGGTTAGGTCAGATTAGGAGGGGAGAGAGAAGGGGTGCCTGTCCATAAGAGAAAGAAAGGCAAATCAAATCCTATATAGATGAGTCAGGGAGCCCTGTCCCCACTGCAAAGACAGAGAAACCAAGATGCAGAGAGAGAAAGGTCCTTCCTCAAAGCCTGATGCTGAGCCTGACGGACAGCCATCCTTGGAACTTAGGCTTCTTGTGGCCAAACTAGGGCTGGCTCCAGATTCATAAAGAACCTGCCCTTCTGGGCTCAAAGGTCTTGCCAGATCAAGCCCCAACTCTTCCTGGGCCCGGCCTCAGGAAGCACCTCCTGGCATTCCAGAACCAGGTGAATAAGCCTCTGTGTTTTCCATCTTCCCCCACCTGCCTCTCTGCCAGGCCCAATTAGGGCTGCCTGCTCCAGTGGCCCAAGCTCCTTTCTCTCTTCAAGGGCCAGGGATCTCCCAGGGGAGTTGGAAGCGGCCCTGGTGACAGCCAAATCAAACACGTTTCTTGGAACATCCCCAAATGGACTGTAATCCCCAGAGGCCCCAGAAGGGGAGCAACTTCCCCACCCAGTCCGAACCCTGATTCTGTGCTTATAGCATCACCAGCCCCCTCCCGGAAGCCAGCGGCTCTAGATCCCTCAGGAACCACTGGGATGCCCAAACTGAAGACCAGATCCTCCGGGAATGAACAGGCACTGCCCAAGGCAGGGGGTGGGTAAAGAGGCTGGAGGAATGGTCTCTTCCACAGCTTGGAGGTATGCCTGGCTTCTCTTTTAGCTGTGTGACCTTGGACAAGCCATCTAACCACTCTGGGCCTTTTCCCACAGCTGTGCAACATGAAGACCATGTGGTTTAGATTACTAATAAGGCCATTCCAACATGGCCATTTTACTCCTCTGGGCCTCAGGACAGGGAGCTCACTACCTGAAGGGCAGCTGTTGAGTCCCAGTCAGCTCTTAACTTCTTCACAGGGACTACTCGGCTGGCTACCACTTTCTCAGGAGTACCCCTACCTAATCTCCAAAGGTCCCAGAGATCTTCTCAGCCTCCAGCACCTTCTGAGTCTGAGGCACCCTGAACAGCACTTGATACACTTGATATACAGTGTTTCTTGTAACCCTGACTATAATTCTATGAGGTAGGCCCTATAGCCTGTGTATTTCCATTTTACAGCAGAGGAAACTGAGGCTGAGGGAGGTTTAAAAGACGTGCCCAAGGTCACAGGCTAATAATTGGCAGTGGTGGGATTTGGAATTACTTTATGGGGTTCCAGGGCTCCCCCATACCTCCAACCCCGGCACCTAAAGAGAAATCCCAACCAGGAGTCCCTGTGAAGTGAAGCGAGAGCTCAACCAATGCACACCTAGCCACTCTATGGGGGAGCAGGGAGTGGGGGAAGGGTTAGTTCAGAAGTCGGCACAGCAGAAGATCCTGGGCAGGCACCAGCACCGCCAGAACGTGGGGCTGGGCCTTGAGGAGACAGGACCGCGTGGCGGAGCTCCCCCAAGTGGGGCTGCCCGGCAGTCCGGCACACCCATCCCCATACTCACCCAGGATGTGGCGGCGAGGAGGCCGCGCTAGCGCAGACCGGGCGCTGGGGGAACCCGAGGGGAGCCCAGGCCCAGCCCCCGGGCAAGCGGCGGGGGGGTGGGGGGGAGAGGGCGGGCGGGAGCGGGAACGGCGGGGGCGGGGCCAGCGCGCTTGGGGAGGAAACTGCGCCCAGATCCTCCGTTGGCCCCTCCCCCTCCCCCACCTCTGCGGACCTAGACCCTTGATCCGGCCTCCCCTGGTGCCATGTCTCTCCAGCTCTCTTAGTCGGCCCCACTAATTCCCGCTGCGTGGGGGCAGCCGGAAGAGCCCCGGACCCCTGGGTTTGACACGTTGGATAAGCCACCTTGTCACCTTACCTCTCAGCTGTGTTCCATCACCTGTTGGAAGAACATAAAATTAATTCAACAGGGCCCCGAATTCCCTCATTTCCTAACCTCAGTCCCTCCTGCCCACGCCCCCATTCTAGCCGAATTATCAGCCTCGCCCTTCTGAAACATTACAACAGTTTTGCCCCAGCCTCAGCGCCCGTCCCCCTAACTTTGCTCCCCAGAGCCGATTCGCGCAAAGGGAAGAGAACCTTTTGGGTAGAGAGATCAGTGAGGCCCACCCCAAAAGCTCTGGGCCAGAGCTGTTCCCGCCTTTGATCAGGAGAGGGCGCCCTGTCCTGTCCGATATAACAGAGCAAGGATCTCCTCCACCCCACTTTTCCACTCACCCCGGGTCTCTCTCCGCCCAGAGAGGGCTGATCCCCAGGAACCCGACGAGGGCTCTTGGGGTTGTCAGGGCACCTGCAGGGGGTGAAGGGCCTCTGAGCTAGACATGGTCACCATCACATTTTCCTATTTAAATCCCCACGGTAATAATTAGCATATTTTGAGCACCCTCTGTCTTTCAGGGACTTTTTTTACTTTTTATGCATTATCCCATTTAATCCTCATAAAAACCCCATGAGGTACGGGCGCCTGGGTGGTTCATTCGTTAAGTATTTGCCTTCGGCTTAGGTCATGATTCCAGGGTCCTGCGATGGAGCCCCACATCGAGCCCCGCATGGCCTCCCTGCTCCCTAGGAAGCCTGCTTCTCCCTCTCCCACTCCCCCGGCTTGTGTTCCCTCTCTCGCTGTGTCTCTCTCTGTCAAATAAATAAATAAAATCTTAAAAAAAAACCCCATGAGGTAGATACTATTAATATCCCCACTTTACCAATGGAAAACAGAAAAGGTATGTTACCTATTCACACAGTTCTAAATGTCAGAACCAGGATCGGGGTCTGACACCTGAGGCCATTCTCTTAATCCCTATACAGTTGACCCTGGAACAACAGGAGTTTGAACAGCACAGGTCCACCTTATATGTGGATTTTTTTTTTTTTGGTACAGCACAGTATTGTAAATGTATTTTCTTTTCCCTATGACTTTTTTTATAAAGTGTAATTCCATTTTTTTATTTTATTATTTATTCATGAGAGACAGAGGGAGAGAGAGAGAGAGAGAAACAGAGGGAGAAGCAGGCTCCCAAGGAGGGGGGAGCCCGATGCGGGACTCGATCCCAGGACCCCGGGATCGTGACCTGAGCCGACGGCAGACGCCCAACCATCTGAGCCACCCAGGCACCCTCCTTATGACTTTCTTTAAAATATATATATATATATATATTTCAAAGTAGGCTCCACACATGGGGCGCCTGGGTGGCTCAGTCATTAAGCGTCTGCCTTCGGCTCAGGTCATGATCCCAAGGGTCCTGGGATCAAGCCCCGCATCAGGCTCCCTGCACCTCAGGAAAGCCTGCTTCTCCCTCTCCCACTCCCTCTGCTTGTGTTCCCTCTCTCGCTGTGTCTCTCTCTGTCAAATAAATAAATAAAATCTTAAAAAAAAATAAATAAAATAAAGTAGGCTCCATATGCAACATGGGGCTCAAACTCAAGGCCCCAAGATCAAGAGCCACATGCTCTACTGACTGCACCAGCTAGGCACCCTCTCTTCCTTATGATTTTTTTTTTAACTCTCTTTTTTAAATTTTATTATGTTATGTAAATCACCATACATCATTAGTTTTTGATGTAGTGTTCCATGATTCATTGTTTGCGTATAACACCCAGTGCTCCATTCAGTATGTGCCCTTCTTTATGATTTTCTTAGTAACATGTTCTTTTCTCTAGCTTACTTTATTGTAAGAATACAGCATATGAAACATATACAAAATATGTGTTAATCGACAGTTTGTTATCAGTAAGGCTTCGGTCAACAGTAGGCTATTTGTAGTCAAGTTCTGGAGGAGTCAAAAGTTATACATGGATTTTTGACTGTGCCAGGGTTCAGCACTCCTCACCCCTGTGTTGTTCAAGAGTCAACTATATAGGCGCGCCTGGGTGGCTGAGTCGGTTGGGCATCCGCCTTCGGCCCAGGTCGTGGTCTCGGGGTCCTGGGATCTGGCCTGCATCAGGCTCTCTGCTCAGCGGGGAGTCTGCCTCTCCCTCTCTCTCTCTCTCTCAAATAAATGAATAAAATCTTAAAAAAAAGGAGTCAACTTATAATGTTAACCCCACAAGGTAGCTATAATCACCACCGTGGGGATACAGATTTGATGAACTTACCAGAGCTCTTTTTCATGCATTCACTCTTCTTCATTCACTCAGCTTAGGCCCTCTCTGTGGCTGGCCCTAGCTGGGCAATGGTGGGGACCCAGAGATATCTCACTCCTGGGGGCTCCAAGTCTGGAGGGGCAATGTCTTTTTTTTTTTTTTTAGATTTTACTTATTTACTTGTGGGGCGGGGAGCACAAGCAGGGGGAGCAGCACGCAGAGGGAGAAGCAGGCTCCCCGCTGAACAAGGAGCCCGATGAGGGACCCTGGGATCATGACCTGAGCCAAAGGCAGACGCTTAAACGCTTGAGCCACCAGGCGTCCCTGGAGGGGCGATGCCTTATTCTAAAAACTTCTTTTGTCAACCTTGAACTCACCTTCACCCTGTCCTGTAAGGCTCCAGGACAAATGAACAATTAGTAAAACTTTACTGAAAGAACCACCTCTTTTTAGTTTCATTAACTAGATGTAGGTTTCCTACCTTAGGGTTTCGTGTCATCCCTTTTTGTCTAGCTCCAACCCACAGATGCCTGCTCCTGGCCTTTATTCTGTCTTGACACCTGGTCTGTTCCTTTGGCTCTAAATACCATTCCCTGAGGCTGGGTCCCTTCTCTCTGCCGCCAGACTACCCCCAAACCTGAAACTCGAGGTGCATTAATCTTGCCTTTAATTCTTTGGTGACTGGGGCAATTCACCATACAGTCCTGAATCTCGGTTTCTTCACCTGTAAGATGGTTTTAGGAATATCCACAGCACAGGGTTGCTGTGAGAATTAAATGAAGTAAAAGAGCAGTGTGCCAGGCCTGCAGAAGATACTCACTACATCATGGCTCTTAGGACCCGATGTGGAAGCTACAGCCTGAACTCTCCTGACTGAGCCTTTTCCGAACCGTGTGACCACAGCTGTCACTGACCCGCTCTGAATCCATTTATTCCACTGCCAGTTCAAAAGTCTATCACCTACCTTGATTTATGTGAGGAAAAGTAGAAGAGAAGAATGAGTTCTTACTATGTGCCAGGAACTTTCTGTACACTTTCTTTTTTTTTTTTTAATTTTATTTATTTATTCATGAAAGACAGAGAGAGAGAGGCAGAGGGAGTACCAGGCTCCCAAGGAGCAGGGAGCCCGACGCGGGACTCGATCCCAGGACCCTGAGATCATGACCTGAGCCGAAGGCAGACGCTTAACCATCTGAGCCACCCAGGCGCCCTTCTGTACACTTTCTAATTTGATCCTCTTAATAATCCGCTGAGGTAAATTTGATGGAATCTATTGTACCGATAAAGAAGTTGAACAAGCATCTAAGCCTCCAGTCTCGCCTTCATTCAGCGGGCACTCAGTGTTTGCCTAATGGGCATTTGCCCATTGTCCGAGTAGGGGCTGCTGCTGTTGAAGCCTTCTAGTGTCTCCTGTCCTCCTGGTTGGTTTGCCTGGGGCCTGGACATACCCCAAAGAGGCCTGTGCTGAAACGGCACCACAACTTTCCAGCTCTGGCCACATCACTGCTCCACTCCCCCTGTCCACACACACATACCAGATAACCCAAAGCTGACCAACCATTTATTTACAGGGATGTTCCAGCCCCCAGTAGCACAGGGACAGTGTAGAGGTGGGAAGTGGAAGAGAAGTGAATGTGGGATGCAGTTGTCAAGGAAAGCTCCCTGTGGATCTCCTTCACTGGCCTCCTTGCCCTTCTAGCTCTTCATCATCCTCCACTTACAGCCACATAGGCTCTTGAAACGCAGATCTGAGCATGTGCCTCCCTTGCTGCAAACTTTAGTAACTCCCTACAGCTTTTAGGATCAAGAGCAAATTCCTTAGTGTGGTATTCAACTGTCCTTCATAATCTGGTCATCCTCTACTCTAGCAAACAAATATCTTACATTCTAGCTACACTCACTTCTTCCATGAGCTTTGCTCAACTTCCTCCTCTCTCCCTAGGCACCATGATTTGCCCATCTCCCCACTCCACAGGAAGCTTTAGAAGTCCATCACACCTTTATTAGCACTGACCGCAATGTAGTGAAATCATTTGTTATGTGTCTGTTTCCCCCACCTTCCTGGGAGCTCATTTAAGGATGGAATTCTCACCCATTTCATTTATTTCTGAATCTCTCAGCTTGGGCCAGGGACAGACACAGTAGGAGCCCAGAAAATATTTATTGGGTTGATTTACTTGAACTGGGTTTTGAAGGATGGGCAGGATTTAGATATATCAAGAAGAGATTTACAAACTGTAAGAAAAGTCTTTGAGGAAAGATTGTTGTTGTAGGGGGTAGAGGCAGAGTAGCATGGCTGGGGGTAGGTAAGTAAAGAGGGAGGGACACAGTGCTCAAGACATCCAGTTTCAGGCCAAAATCTGCCCCTGCCTCCTGGGCAGCCGCAGGAAAGTCTTCCAAGGTTGAAGTGGAATTGTTCTGTGTTCTTTCTAGAGATCTTTCTCACTGTAGAGACATCTTTCTTGGATGGCTTCAAACTACCCACCCCAGGCTCACCCATCTTGCCCTAGGCCCATTCTGCCTCAAATTGTAATAAATCTTCACCTCATTCTGTTCTTCATTGTTCAACTTTCTTTGGATCAACTTTCTAGGATGAAGTCCCAGTTTTTACCTCTGGATATACTGAGCTCTTTCCTGGTCCTACATCTTTGTTCTTTCTGTTCATCTGGCCTGGGATACTTCTTTTTCTCCATCTCAGCAAACTGTACTCTGCCTATAAAGGTATTAATTAGCGTCACACTTAGGAATGCATGTGGTAACTTCTAGAGAGATGACAAAATAATATAAGAAGAGGATTTAATTTCTAAACTGGTACAGGAGGAAAAACGAAATAATCCAAAGAATGTTAAGAAAGCAGAGATTTAAATGGAAAATAAGCAATTGGAAAGATGGTTAACATCATTGGTCTTTAGGGAAATGTTTATGAAAACCACAATGAGATGTCACTTCATAGCCCCTCGGATAGCTATAATAATAATAATGAAAGGAAAATAGCAAGTGTTGGCAAGGACATGGAGAAATTGGAACCCTCATCTACTATTAGCGGGAATGTAAAAGAGTGCAGCCACTTTGGGAAACAGTCTGGCAGTTCCTCAAAAAGTTAAACATAGAGTTACCATAGGACCCCAAAAGTCCACTCCTAGGTATAAACACGAGAGAATTGAAAACATACGTCCACACAAGAACTCATACACAAGTGTCCATAATAGTATGATTCATAGTAGCCACAAGGGAGAAATTCAAATGTCATCCAACTTTTGGATGTATAAATGAAATGTGGCTTATGCATAAAATGGAATGTTATTCTACCATAAAATGGAATGAAGTTCCAATAAGTGCTACAACATGAATGAACCTTGAAAACATTATGTTAAGTGAAAGAAGTCAGGCACAAAGGCCACATGTTGTATGATTCCATTTATAGGAGATGTCCAGATAGGCAAATTCATTGAGACAGAAAGTAGAATAGTGGTTGCCAGGGACTGGGGGAAGGGAGAGATGTGGAATGACTGCTAATGGTCTGGGGTTTCTTTTTTGGGCTTATGAAAATCTTCTGGAATCAGATAGTAGTGATAGTTGCCAAACTTTGTGAATATAGTTGACCCTTGAACAATACAGGTGTTAGGGGTGCTAACCCCCCAAAGTCCAAAATCCAAGTATAACTTTTGACTCCCCAAAACCTTAACTACTAAGAGCCTACTGTTGACCAGAAGCCTTAACACATATTTTGTATGTCATATGTATTATATACTGTAGTCTTACAGTAAAATAAACTGGAGAAAAGAATACATTACTAAGAAAATCATAAAGGAGAGAAAATACATTTACAGTACTGTACTGTATTTATTGAAAAAAAATTCTCTTATAAGTGGACCTACCCAATTATATGCTATTTATAAATATCATTATTCCTTATCAAGTTGTAGGAAAAGAAGAAGGAAATCAACATTTACTGGGTGCTTACTATGTGTCAAACATGCGCACAGTCCTTTGCAAATTCCCTTATTTGACCTTTACAACAACCTTACAACATGGGAATTTTGGTGCCCATTTTATAGACAAGAAAGCTGGGTCACAGAACAGTTCAATAATTTGTGCAGGGTCTAAAAAGTAGTGAGACTGGTACTTGAACTTAGCTGTTTGACTCCAATTCTGCCACTCTTTCCAATGTACCACATAAGAAATCTAGACCATCATTCTGAAAGGAAGTCTCTTGCCCTTCCTTGATTCTGTGGTCCATAAGGGTCCTGTCTCCTCCCTGAGCACCAATGCTTCAAAGCTGCATAGGGTGAGTTCTCAGAGTATGTTTGTGAGAGACTGTGGGTTCCTAGGACAGACTTGCCTTTGCTTTGTCTCTCTTGGCCAAAGCAGAGTGTTGAGCTGTGGACCTCTCTGGGCTTCTGATGCCCAGGAGAGGGCCTGGCTCAGCAAGCTTTTGTGAGCATGCACCAAACTCCTTTTCTTTAGAGGGGAAGAAGGAAGATGATGATAATCAAAGGGGTTCAGGGGTGCCTGGGTGGCTCAGTTGGTTAAGCAACTGCCTTTGGCTCAGGTCATGATCCCAGGGTTCTGGGATTGAGCCCCACATTGGGCTCCCTGCTCCTTGGGGAGCCTGCTTCTCCCTTTCCCTCTGCCTGCCGCTCCCCCTCTTGTGCTCTCTCTCTCTGTCAAATAAATAAAATGTTAAAAAACAACAACAACAACACAAAGGGGTGTTATGTGAATTGGGCAGAGGAAGAGTATGTGGTCCACAAAGTCCTTCCTAGGACAGAGAACCTAATGAGAAGTCCTCCTATGTAGAAATCACCAGAGTTATAGGAAATTTCTCCCTGTGGCACCCCTCATCCAATGTCTCTCCCTCCAGTCTTCCCACAAGTACGCATTATTTAAGGATCCCAGCTCCTATATACCTGCTAGTACTTTGGACTGAATGTATTTACTTATTCATTCATAACAAACTTCTGAGCCCAATTTCTGTGTCAGAATCAATGTCAGAATATTAAGAATGGGAACTCCTTGGTATTTTATTTATTTATTTAATTTTTATTTTTGAGAGTGTCCACGCATGCGCGTGAGTGGGGGGGGAGGAGGGGCAGAGGGAGAGAGAGAATGTTAAGCAGGTTGTATGCTCAGTGTGGAGGCCGATTCAGGACTTGATCTCAAGACACTGAGATCATGACCTGAGCTGAAATCAAGAGTCAGATGTTTAACTGACTGAGCCACCCAGGTGCCCCAGGAATTCCTTGACATTTTTAAAGAATGGGAAAAATTATCATTTATAGAGGGCTCACTGTATACTGGGTACCATACTAGATGCTTTATCTCGTTTAATTCTCTCAACAACCCTAAAATTACAGTTGTTACCCTCCTTTTACAGACAAGGAAACTGAATTCAGGTGTTAAGAAATTTGCCCAAGTTCACACAGCTAATAAATGGTTGGGCTCAGATTTAAACCCAGGGTTCACTGACTCAAAAGTCTCAACTTGTACTATTATTCTACTTAAGACAATAATTCACTCATTCATGGGTCAAACATTTAATGTGGACCTATACTGTTTGCCTGGCGTTAGGGACACCAGAATAAATAAGTAGTGGAGAGGCTTAATCATAGTTGGGTTTCAGGACTGGAGGGTGAGAAATCAAAGTTTCAGTAGGGCAGTGAGGAAGCTACAGTAAACTATCCAGGGAGAGCTAATGACTTTCTAATGTAGAACACAGGCAAGTGGAGGAAAGGAAGGGATGTTTGGACGCAGAAGCGGGGGGAAAGTGGCTGGAGTCAGACGTTTAAACTAGCTTTACTATTTGACCATCCATATATTTATTTTTTTTTTCCTTTGAGCATCTACTGAGCACCTACAATGTACCAGATTTCTCCTATCCATTATCTTATTTCATCTTTACAACCATTCCACTTCTTGACAAATTAGTCAATTATTTCTAATCCCTTGCTACCGTCCAACACTCAGAGGGATTTAAATTCATCTACTTTGGGGCAGAGCCCATTTCAGTTTTGTACTGATGTTCCAGGAGAAGGTGGTGGTGGAGAGGTAGCCTGAATAGGTTTTGCTTTCTGAGCACAGTCCCTGCTATTCTGTGTGGGACCCTCAGTCACTATGTCTATTTTCTAGAATATGCTCAACCTTCCCGCCCTGTAATATCAAGTGGGGGAGGGGGAAGAAACCCAAATGAGTAAGATGCAGCTCTGACCTCTAAGAGCCTGGGCACAGAAGACAGAAAAGTAAATAACAGGATACAAAGTGACAAGGCTGTAACAGAAGCCTGCCCAAGCATTAGCCCAACTCTCTCAGAGAGATCCGGTAATGTATCCCAGAGAAGGTGGGAAATATTTGAACCTGGCCTTTAAGAATAAATAGGAGTTCCTAAAGTGCAGGTGGTTAAGAAGTTGCAAGAATCCTCATTTGTAACATAGCCTACGCTGAGCCATTTCCTTAGGGCATGCTTATAGCGTCTATCCTAGGGATTCAGAGAGGGAAAGGTTGTGATGGGGCCGGCATGGGTTGGGAAACCAGGAGGCCAGGTTTTGGGGCCTCAGAGCAGCTGCAGGCAAGCTACTCAGAGAGACCTCCCAGGAGGGCCCTCCAGCTCCGCACGTGGTCTGGCCAGGAAGTGCGGGCAGGACTACGGGGAAGCCTTCCCATCACCGCCCGCGGACTGGGGCTAGGAAAGGGTAGAATAGTTACCATGCCATCCTGGAGCCTCCCTTCTGATTGGCCCGAGTTTCAGCAGCCCGACTGTCTCGGCTCCAAGGCAGGGGGCGGAGCCTGGGTATAGCGTCACCACCTTTCTCCCACACCCCGCCCAGTGCACCCCAACGCAGCCACTCACAAGCCCACTTCTAGGGGGCCCTGTATGACATCACGACCCTCCCCCAGCCAATCGCGGCAGAGAGGGGCGAGACTCCATGTCCCTCCCACCGCCCCACCCCTTTCCTCTCCGTAACTCCATATGTCCCTCCTCTTCCCCCTCTCCCCTTCTCCCAAAGACCGCCCTCACGTTCGGTTTCAAAAGATTCGTTGCCCAATGAATAACAGGGCGGGCTTAGAGTGGCGGAGGCGTCTGCCAATGCGCAGACAGCGAGGGCGGAGCGCCCGGAGCGAGCCTCTGACGGCGGGCGGCGTGTGACGCAGTCGGGCCCTGTGCGCGCTGCGCCCGAAGCGGCGGTCGGTGGCGGTGGCGGTTTCGTGGCGGCCGCGCGCTGCTCTCTGAGCGGCGGGCGGCGGACGGGCCTAGTCCTTCACTCCTGACACTTCCCTTCCCCCGCCGCACCGCGGTAAGTCGGGAACCCAGGCGGTGGCGGCCCCGGACCGACAGGCTCCTCCTCCCCTCAGGGCGGGCGGGTGCGCGGGGCGTCCCAGGCCCTCAGCGCGGAAGTCTCGCGCCCCGGCGCGCACCTTCTGCCCTGAGGGAGGGGGCGGGGCCCGCGACGCTGCGGCCCCGAGGCTGGGCTCTTGGGCGATGGGAGAGAAGCGAGATCCGTGGAGTCTGTGCCGCGGGGTCTCCCCTGGCAGCCTACGCGGAGGGAGCGTCTGTGTATCTGGTGGTACTCTTTCGTTTGCCCGGCGGTGATGAGGTGAGCGGGCCCTTTGCGGGGGCAGCGTCTTAGGACCCTGAGTAGAGTCTCCCCAGCACTTCTTGACCGTCGTGCTGGATGGGCTTTGATTTGCCTTTGGCGTCTCCACGGGGGAAATTTGCAGCCCGAGGTTTAGGGTGGGTGGGTCGGGAGTTTGTTAGCTTTTTTTTAAAATAATATCTGAGAATTAAGGTCGGTTTAGTGGAGTAAAAGGTTATTTTCTGTCCTTCCACGTGTTCCATGTAAAACTAGATGAGAAAGATGGGATTTCTGGATTACTATAGCCATAGAGACCTTAGAAATTAAGCTAATCCTCCTACCGTACATCACGTGCAAGTTTTATAGATGGAGAAACTGAGGTCCAGAGAACGGACAGGATTAGCCAATACCAGATGTGACTCAGTCTAGGAATTTTTCTCCTGTATCACCCTCCCTGGGTGTTCCAGCCTCCCATTATTTGAAGGTTCTCTCTGGAGTTTGGGAGGGGGGGAGCATTCGGTAGTGAGAAGCAGTCTTCGATAGCGTTTCTGATCTGGTTGGTACCACTTCTGTTTGTGTAAAGGCAGAAGCTTCATTTGCGGTACCGTAACCTAAACCGTGAGAACTAAAAAGTTGGCTGAAGAAAGTGATGTAAATGTATTGGAAACAAATCCATAAGACTACATGTCTGGCTAATTTCCTATTCCAAATCTGAAATTTTTATTTGTGTCACCTGCTGGGGACTCAGAAGAAAGAATCCAGTTCGTGACTCATAACAGTATTGGAATAGGAAGCAGGAAATACAAAACTTTGGAAGATAGGGAGCGGTAATTTTGTGGTTCTCATACCTTGGAACTCATGGCTCCTTTGGTAGTGATTTCAAACTATTGTAGTAGGATCAGGTGAGAAAGTGAAACTATGGAAGAAGAAACTAACTGGAAGAAAGAAAAGAGCAGTGATCATTCCCTGTGACAGTCTTATAAATTCAGAGAGAAGTGCTTGTTAACTGGGTGACGGATGATATGTTTACTTGGTGGAAGAAGTTAGGATATTAAAAAACAAAACCAGAACTTGGACAAATTGGAGGTACTGGGAAATACTTTGATAGAATTATTTTTTCACTCTTCATTAAGATTTGAGGAATCTGAATTAAAAAAATGCCACTTTGCTCTGTTCACACTGGTCATATCGTCACTTTGTTCTTGTTTAGATGACAAAGCAAAAACTGAAAACTAGTGTGGTAAGAGCAGAAGAGTACGTATAAAACAAATGTGAACAGAGTATATTTTCTGTGACATTTTCTCAGTTCAAGCATCACCCTCTTCTGGGAAGCCTTTCCTGGCATTCTGTCTCCTGCAAGCTTCCATAACACTTATTTGATACTTCTATTTATAGCACAAATCATTTTGTATTTTAGCTGTTTATCTTATTAGGCTGTGGTAAAATATATTTGTCTTATCTTTTTTAAAGATTTATTTATTTTAAAAAGAGGGAAAGAGAGGGAAGCAGGGAAAGGGAGAGAGAGAATCCAAGCCGACTCCCTGCTGGTATGGAGCCATGTGGGGCTCAGTCTCACAATCCTGAGATCATGACCTTAGCCGAAATCAAGAGTTGGATGCTTAACCAACTAGCCTCCCAGGTGCCCCTGTCTTATCTTTGTATTCAGGTTGCTTGGCACATAGTAGGCATTCAGTGTTTACTTGAAGGGATAAACAAATATGGAACAGCTAAACCTAAAAATAGTCTATAAAAAGACTGGGTATATGTGTGCTCCGGAAAAACAGGGCCTAGATAAGAGGACTCATACCGTTCATACATTACATGGTACTTTGGTACCTGACTTTATTCATGTCTACTAGCTTCTAGATAGCTAAAAGCAAAAGAACTTTTAGGGAACCAAATTCACAGCTTGGAAGAAATTGGGTATATTATTTTATTGTGGTATTTTTATTGTAGCAATTAACCTAAGAAATAAGGGATACAGGTTGTGATGTTTAATTTCTAACAGAGTGCACATCTGTAATTACGCAATTTGTCGAAAGATTAGGGGACTAAGAAATTTTAGGAGATTTAACAATATAGGTAGTAGAGGTAAGGTATGTATACAGCGTTTCTTGAGAATTTGGTGCATTTCTTTGGGTTTGGAATTGAACCTAAGTATTTGGCATAGCATGTCTCTAGAGAGGATTTTTCAGCCTCTGCGCTGTTGACGTTTTGGGCCAGATAATTCTTTTTGTCTGGGAGCTATGTTTTGTATTGTAGGGTGTTCAGCAGCGTTCCCCACATCTACCCATTAGATATCCATAACACCCCCTCCCCGAGTTGTAATGATTAGGAAGGTCTCCAAATGTTGTCATATGTCCACTGGGAGGCAAAATTGCCCTGATTGAGAGATCACTGCTTTTGAGAAAACATTACCAATATTTCAGTAACGTCATAACTTTATCTTGCCTGGTGTATGCTTGTAAAGTCAGCTAATAAATTGCATCTTTTTTTTTTCAAGATTTTATTTATTTCACAGAAGGGGGGGAGAGCAAGCACAAGCGGGGGAGCCACAAGCAGAGGGAGAAGCAGGCTCCCTGCTGAGCAAGGAGCTGGATGTGGGGCTGTGGGGCTTGATTCCAGGACCCTGGGATCACGACCCAAGCCGAAGGCAGCCGCTTAACCGACTGAGTCACCCAGGTGCCCCTAATAAATTGCATCTTGATAAAATATCCTTGAAAAACCCTTAAGTTATCAAAATCTGGAATTGTTTCAGGAAGCTGAAAAGTTAAGAGTCCTAGAGTCTCTTTATTTTTGTGGTAGCTTCCCTTTCTCTGGGATAGAAATCAAGGTCTTGTTTGAAAGGGGATAGGCCATTGGGAAAATAAAGCAATATCTATTTCTCTTTTTGTGGAAGACGGCAAAAAGAGTTTGTAGTTGAATTGATGTAATTAAATGTGGTGCTGTGGGATTCCATTATCTTTCCATTTCACTGATACAGTTATATGCGTTGATCGGAGTCTTGTCCCATTTTACTGACACTGTGAATTGTCATATTGAAGAGTTTGTACTTAATTCAGCATAATTGAAGATTTGTAGTAGAGAAATAAAAATTATTAAAATACAGCTTTAGCTAAGTCTGATACTAAGAGTGAGTTTAAGCTGGTGGGTAGTAGGGTAAATTGGAAGATGTGAAACTCGAGTTTGGCAGATAAATTAGAAAACTATAGCAATAGTCTAGTATAGCAGTTGTCAAAATTTGAGGTCTTGGGGCGCCTGGGTGGCTCAGTCGTTAAGCGTCTGCCTTCGGCTCAGGTCATGATTCCAGGTCCTGGGATCGAGCCCCGCATCGGGCTCCCTGCTTGGTGGGAAGCCTGCTTCTCCCTCTCCCACTCCCACTGCTTGTATTCCCTCTCTCGCTGTGTCTCTCTCTGTCAAATAAATAAATAAAATCTTAAAAAAAAAAAAAATTTGAGGTCTTCGGACTCCTTTATACTTTTAAAAATTATTGAAGATTCCAGACAGCTTTTGTTATGTGGGTTATATCTACTCATGTTTACTATACTAGAAATTAAAGTTTTAAAAGATAATATTGACTTAAAAAATAAACTCATTTGTTAATATAACAATTTTATGAAAAATTACTAAAAAATTTAGTGACAAGGGTGGTGGCGTGTTACATGTTTGTAAATCTCTTTGATGTCTGGCTTAGTAGGAGATCACTGGATTTGCAGATCTTTTGCATTCACAGTAGATAAGTTGTTTTGGTTGAAGTATGGGAAGAAAATCCCAGCCTCATACAGATAAGTAGATGGAAAAGAGGATTTTTTTTTTAACATTTTATTTATTTATTTGACAGAGAGATAACCAGAGCAGGAACACAAGCAGGGGGGGAGTGGGAAAGGTGAGAAGCAGGCTTCCCGCGGAGCAGGGAACCCTGTGCGATGCCGGGCTTGATCCCAGAACCCTGGGATCATGACCTGAGCCGAAGCAGATGCTTAACTGAATGAACGACTCAGGCACCCCGAAAAGAGGAATGTTTTAATAACCTTTTCAGATAATTATAGATATTCTCCTTTGACACTACGCTCAAACGTTTCCTTCTTCTTTTTTTTTTTAAAGATTTTATTTCTTTCTTTTGACAGAGAGAGACACAGCGAGAGAGGGAACACAAGCAGGGGGAGTGGGAGAGGGAGAAGCAGGCTTCCCGCGTAGCAGGGAGCCCGACGCGGGGTTTCTTATCCCAGGACCCTGGGATCACGACCTGAGCCGAAAGCAGACGCTCAACGACTGAGCCACCCAGGCGCCCCTGAAGCCATATTCTTTTTTTTTTTTTTAAGATTTTATTTATTTATTTGACAGAGACAGAGATAGAGATAGTGAGAGCAGGAACACAAGCAGTGGGAGAGGGAGAGCAGGCTTCCCACCGAGGAGGGAGCCCGATGTAGGACTCGATCCCAGGACCCTGGGATCATGACCTGAGCTGAAGGCACATGCCTGAAACCATATTCTTGAACTTAGTCCAGTGTTACATTAAAATTCATTGGTTTGTCTTGCACTTTGAATGGATATTTACTCATGCATGATTTTATGACATCATATATTGGTTGTTTAGAAATCATTGGTTCACTGGGTTATGTAGCTCTTCCCAATATTGACAAATTTAATTATACAGTTGTTAACATTTCCACCCATCTCATCAGATAAGTCTTTTAAGAATGAGCTGACAAGGGGCGCCTGCGTGGCTCAGTCGTTAAGCATCTGCCTTTGGCTCAGGTCATAGTCCCAGGGTCCTGGGATCAAGCCCCACATCGGGCTCCCTGCTAGGCGGGGAGCCTGCTTCTTGCTCTCCCACTCCCCCTGCTTGTGTTCCCTCTCTCGATATGTCTCTATCTGTCAAATAAATAAAATCTTTAAAAAAAGAATGAACTGACAAGCTCATAGTGGCAGACATAATTCTAATTTTCCTTTCAAATCTGAATAACCGTAGTTTTGTCATTTATTCTCTGAAGTAAAAATGGTGTTCCATGAAAAATCAGCTGGTTCAGCGTTCTACAAAGTAATCACACAGGTGTTTTTCTTTGAGATAGCCCTTGTATTTCCATATACTGAAGTTCTTTTGAGTAGTTTCCATTTCATCAATAATCACAGAATATTTAAAAAATGTGTACTGAAATGTCAAGAATTAATACAATCGCTAATTTTTACAACTTCATCAAAGGCATTCAAGTGAAAGTGTATTTTTTGTGTGTGCTGTGTGTGGCAGTGAAGAATTCAGTGACTGTTTTATAGTTTGGGTCTTGTCCTGATTCATGCTCAAGGTCCAGCAGTTTTATACACCATTGCTTTTGGACCCCAGTGCTGAGGTTAGTATAGTTTAAAAAAAAAAAAAAAGGTAAATAATGTCTTAGTATTATTATGAGAATAGTTTTGACTTCATGGAAACCCTGGAAGAGGATTTAAGGACATTTAGGGGCCTTCAGACCTCACTTTCAGAATCGCTAGGAAGGACAGTGATTTTTCACATTGGTTCTTTGAAAGCACTCAGCTGGTAGGATTCTACTGTACCTGTTCCTCTTTACTTCAGCCAGAGCCACTTCTGCTTATGTCTGTTTTATGTATTGGGTTCCATAGCTAAAAATATTTGAAAACCACTAATTAAGGGAAGAAAGAATTGACTGAATTAGGACTCTTGTTCAGGAAGGGAACAGTTCAATCCTTCATGAATGCATGTTGCACTCACTCATCACATCATACCTTATTTATTTCCACATACTCTTTTGACAGAGACTTCTGGTGTCTACACACCTAAGCTTTCTTTTTTTTTTTTTTAAAGATTTCATTTATTCATTTGAGACAGATACAGAGAGAGAACACAAGCAGGGAGAGCAGCAGAGGCAGAGGGAGAAGCAGGCTCCCCAGCGGGGAGTCTGACGCCGGGCCCTGGGATCGTGACCTGAGCCGGAAGGCAGAAGCTTACCCATCTGAGCCACCCAGGCGCCCCCACACCTAAGCTTTCTTGGTGGACTAAGCTTCTTAAGAAATAGGTGAATGGATTTGTAGATTAAAGGTGACTTGCTGGGAATGAGACTAGGGATGTGAGATGAGTGGAAGAGAATGAATGATCAGAGTGACTTCAGTGGGTGTTTGTTTTTGTTGTTTACAGTGGTATTTTATGGTTGTATTAAATGGTCAGTAGAGGACATTGAAGTATTGGGAAATCATTTTATGTATGGTGTTCTAGCTAGGCATTGAGCAGTCAAGGCTTAGAGCGAGGGGAAATTAATGTACATTTTTCTAACAAAATATTGTAAAAATATTTGTTGAAAAGCTAAACAAAAACCTGCTTTTGGGTGTTGAGATTACTTTAAAAGATTTAAAAATCTTTAAAAACAAACAAACCTTTTGAGGAGCTGTAGTTAGAGGCATCTTTGTCCTTCAGTGTAGGCCGGAAAATCCCTGTTCAATTGTAGACATAGAGGTCTAAGAGATTGAATATCATGACAAGTACAGTTACACAGTAGCAAATGGCAGGGTTTCTTAAATTCCTTTTTAACTTTTTATTTTGAGTTAATTTTAGATTTACAGAGAATTGCAAAGATAGTAAGTGGTGGAGAGTTTTAAATAGAGATTTGTCTTGCTCCAAAGTTGATGTGCTCTTTTCACTACTTCTGTTTGTCAAATGAAGGTTATGTTAAGGGAATGAAAATACTACTCAGCACTCTGAGGAAAGGAGCTGTATTAAATAATACAGATTATTTTAAATTAATTTACACCCTAATGGAAGAAATTGAGCAAAATCCAGATGCTTTTGACCAGAGCAGCAAACAGTTCATACACTCAAGTGACAGGTATGACAACAAATATATTGCATAACTAAAAGCAGCTGGGAGGCATTAGTTTACGTAATCGGTTTGGAAAGGGGGAGGGGAAGGGGATGTGTTTTTATACTGATAAGAGTCTGAAGGGTCTAATCTGGGACACTGTGGAATAGTGAGGCTTGAATGGCAATTTTTTTTTTTTTAAGATTTTATCTATCTATTTGGGGGAGAGAGCATGAGAAGGGGAGAGGGTCAGAGGGAGAAGCAGACTCCCTGCTGAGCAGGGAGCCCGATGTGGGACTTGAGCCCGGGACTCCAGGATCATGACCCGAACCGAACGCATTCGCTTAACCAACTGAGCCACCCAGGCACCCCTTATTTTTTATGTTTATTTGTTTTTTTATTTTTAAGTAATCTCTACACTCAGTGTGGGGCTTGAACTTACAACCTCGAGATCAAGAGTCACATGCTCTACCCAGGTGCCCCAGCAATTTTTCTTTTCCTTTTTTTTAAGATTTGATTTATTATTGAGGCGCCTGCGTGGCTTGGTCCGTTAAGCATCTGCCTTAAGCTCAGGTCACAGCCTGAGTCCTGGGATCCTGAGTCCTAGGATTGAGCCCCACGTTTGGGCTCCCTGCTCACAGGGAACCTGCTTCTCCCTCTCCTCCCTGCTCCTGCTCTCTCTTGCTATCTCCCTCTCTCTCAAATACATAAATAAAATAAAATCTTAAAAAAAAAAAAAAAAGGGAGAAGCAGGGAGTCCGATGTGGGGCTTGATCCCAGGACTCTGGGATCATGATCTGAGCCAAAGGCAGATGCTTAACCGACTGAACCACCCAGGCGCCCCAAGATTTTATTTTTTTTACGTAATTGCTACACCCACCTCGGAGCTCAGACTTACAATTCCAAGATCCAAGAGTCACACACTCCACCAATTGACCCAGCCAGGTGCCCCTGAACAGCAATTTTTAGAAAGAAAAAGGGGCACCTGGGTACCCTAGCTCAGCGGGGAGCCTGCTTCTCCCTCTCCCTCTGCTTCTCCCCCTGCTTGTGCTCTGTCACTCTGTCTGTCAAGTAAATAAAATAAAAATCTTTAAAAAGCAAAAAAAGAAAAGGATATAGTTTTTAGAGAAAAGGGAATGTTCTAACAAAGGGAATGGCTTGATCTGGGATTGCTCATAGGAAGGACACAGTAAAACAAGAGGATAGGTGGTTTTGCTGGGATGTGATATTAGGTGATTAGGACTAAGCTAACTTGGAATTCTGCCTAACTCTCCCATCCCTCTTCTATTCAAGGCAAAAATCAAGTTATTTTTCCATTCAGTTTAACTGTGGATGATAATTCCTGCCTATTCTAGTATTTTTGTGAAGATTAGGTGAGAGGATATATGAAGTACTTCGGGAAGTACTAGTTCATTCATCTAACATTTATTATCTTTGCTCTTTACTGAGTTTGGTACAAAGGAACTCAGTGAAGTAGAGAGGAAAAATTACTTCCCAGTTGTGTAACTTTCTGTTGTCAGAGAGCAGCAAGCTTGCTTAGTCATTCAGATAGTGCTTAAAGTTCGCAATTGCTGGGTTGTTACCATCTTTCAGGGTCTCTCCACCACTTTTCTGGAAGAAAACTAAGGTTTGTCATTGTTCCCAGAGTTCACAAAGTGCACAAAAGTTGGATGTATATCAGTTTATTAAGCTTCATTTGGGATTGTTGGGGAATACTGGACTACTGATGTCTGTTATTAAGGCTACCTCTTTTTCTTATAGCTGACATTTTTTTGTTTTTTTTTTTTTTTTTAAGATTTATTTGCTGAGAGAGACACAGTGAGAGAGGGAACACAAGCAGGGGGAGTGGGAGAGGGAGAAGCAGGCTTCCTGCCGAGCAGGGAGCCCGATGCAGGGCTCGATCCCAGGACCCCGGAACCATGACTTGAGCCAAAGGCAGATGCTTAACGACTGAGCCACCCAGGCGCCCCAGGTTTTTTTTTTTTTTTTTGTCTTTTTTTTAAGATTTTATTTATCGATTTGAGAGAGCGAGAGCTTGCAAGGTGGGGGGAGGGGCAAAGGGAGAGGGAGAAGCAGACTCCCTGGTGAACTGGGAGCCTGTTGCAGGCTCGGGGCTCCATCCCAGGACCCCGAGATCACGACCCGAGCCAAAGTCAGTTGCTAAACTGACTGAGCCACCCGGGCAGCCCCTCTTGTATCTGACTGCCTGAATTACTAATTAGAAGATCGAGCACAGGGACTCCTGCATGGCTCAGTGGGTTAAGTGCCTGACTCTTGATTTGATCTCAGCTCAGGTCTTGATCTCAGGGTGGTGAGTTTAAGCCATATTGGGCTCCATGCTGGGTGTGGAGCCTACTTAAAAAGATCTGCAGAAAGAACAAAGTAAATTATTTAAGGGCATTGTCTCTTCCTGTATAGGACTATTTCATTTTAATTTTTTCTTTCTAAGAATTTTTTTTAAGATTTTATTTATTGATTTGACAGAGACACAGCGAGAGAGGGAACACAAGCAGGGGGAGTGGGAGAGGGAGAAGCAGGCTTCCCGCCGAGCAGGGAGCCTGACACAGGGCCTGGGATCATGACCTGAGCCAAAGGCAGACGCTTAACCGACTGAGCCACCCAGGAGCCCCTAATTTTTTCTTTCTTAATATGTCTTACAAAAAAATTTTTTTGCAGTGAGTATAAGTACATCCATCCATAAAGAAAATGGTTAATCTTTTCAGGAAAGTTCATCTAGGCCACATAAATTGTCATTCCATAAGAGTGAGCAGTTACCTTTCTGATGATTAGAACTGTTGTGTTTACCAGAGAAGTGTCTCTTTCCCCTGATAGTGCTGGATTAATACTGCCAAATTTTGGTTTTATAGCTTTCTTTTTTTTTTTTTAAAGATTTTATTTACTTGACAGAGCACGAGCAGGGGGAGAGAGAGGGAGAAGCAGACTCCCCGCTGAGCAAGGAGCCCGATGCGGGACTCGATCCCAGGACCCTGGGATCATGACCTGGGCCTAAGGCAGCCGCTTAACCGACTGAGCCACCCAGGCGTCCCTATAGCTTTCTTATTTATAGTGAATGTAAAGTCATTTTTCCCTTTAGTTGTCAGTGTGCTTTCTCTAGGAGTTCTGGGATCTGTATGCACAGCTAATAGTCAAAAGTAGCTTTGTGATCATGCTCAGTTTCACCATTTGTAAGATAGGGATCAAAATACCTACCTTTTTGGATTCTTGGGAGGTTTATATGAGATAATTTGTAAAATGTACTTAGGCCAGTGCCTGGGACATAGTAAGAATTCAAATGTTAGCTGGTATTTCCGTTTGGGCCAGGTTAATATATTTAAAAGGATAAAGATTTGAATGTGTGATATGCCTTAAAACTTTTTTTTTATATGCCTTTGAACTTGAATGGATTTAGAAGTTCCACACATAGCAATCTGTAGGATTACTCCCCCCTTTTTTTTAAGAGAGAGGGGGAGATTGCTAGCGTGAGGGGGGTGGGGCAGAGGGAGAGAATCTTTTTTTTTTTTTTTTTAAAGATTTTATTCATTTATTTGACAGAGACACAGAGAGAGGGAACACAAGCAGGGAGAGTGGGAGAGGGAGAAGCAGGCTTCCTGCTCTGGGAAGCCTGGTGCAGGGCTCGATCCCAGCACCCTGGGATCATGACCTGAGCCGAAGGCAGTCACTTAATGACTGAGCCACCCGGGCACCCTGGGAGAGAGAGAATCTTAAGCAGGCTGCATGCCCAACACGGAGCCAGACACAGGGCTCAGTCTTACAACCCCAAGATCGTGACTGAGCCAAAATCAAGAGTCACATGCTCTACCAACTGAGATAGCCAGGCGCCCCTACCTCCCCCCCCCCGCCGGCTACAAATTTATTCAACACAAAACATCTCCAACTTTACTGAGGTGGCTGAGCAGGTCCACGACCAAATCCGCCTCTAAACTGGAACTCAGTTGCTGACCCAGCCCTGGCCTCAGCTTTCTTGTTGGCACCAGGGAGCACAGCACTTCCCCTGTAGGTGTCTCTGTCAGCTTCCCCTCGTGTGAGTCTTGCAGGTCGCTCTCCCTCCAGACTTTTGGGCTGTGGTTGGCCAGTCTCAGGGCGGCTGTGGCGCAGAGTGGCAGGCACAGTATCAGGGGGCAGGTGGAGATAATCACGGAGATACTGGATGCCCTCGTTGGTAAGGTACCAGTAGAAATGTCTCCAGGTAAACTGTTGATTTATGTAGCCTTGTGATTTGAGAGACTGCATGGCCTTCATGACATGAAGGTTGGGCACGTTCTTGTCTGCCAGCTCAGGGTGTTTGGGCATGTGGACATCCTTCTTGGCCACCATCACTCCCTTGAAAAGGAGTTCATAAATGGCAGTTTGGTTCTTCTTGGGCATCAACATCTCGGCGGCTGCTATGTCTGGGGCTGGGGCTGGAGAGCTTTTTTTTTTTTTTAATGGAAAAATAGTGCAGATTATCTGCATCCTCTAGATCTTTTTTGTTGTTGTTGCTGGTAATAGAAGAAATAAACATGATGGAAAAGTTTGGGTCCTCTGAATTCTTTGCCCCAGATATCATTTACCTGCCTGCCTTTCTCCAGAGGCAACCACTTTCATGTATTTTTTCTAGTCTCCCTTTTTACTCTTACTATGAATAAGAGTGTATTGTCTTTTCTGTTTTACATAATCTGCCAAATGTATCTTTTTGCAATTTGCTTTTTTTCATTAAACATCTTTTACTTGAAATAACTCTCTAGGATAACTTTGTCCAAATATTCTGGTGGTGTCCTATTCTTGATACTGTATCCTGGCTACATAAGTAGCAGAGTGCCTTGGTTTACTTCTTTAGTTGGGTAATTTAAGGTTAATGACATCTACCTAATGAACTAATAAGTACATTTATTATATGCTTATCATATGAGGGAAGCTGAGCTTTGGTGTTAAAATACAAGGCCAGATAGGATGGGTACACAAATACCCATTCTTACCTGTGTACCTTATTTATCCTGGTGCTCATTTCCTCTCTTGTCTTTCTAGTCCCCCAAGGTCCAGTTCACATTCTAATTATCCCCACAAATTTTTCCTCATATTTCCTATTCACATTCTGACCTACATTTGACCTCCTGTTGTGCTTCCTGGCACTACTGTTCTTCCAGTTTTAAATGTATGGGTCCTTTCTCTGATTATATCAGAAGTTACAAACTCAAACTCAAAATGTTTTTCTGACCTAGCCCTATTTTAAATGTTATCAGCTAGTTTGAGATAATATATATGCATACGTAAACATTTCTGCATACATGCATACATATATATGCGAAATAGACCATATATATAACAAACCAAACAACTGTTTGCTGGTTGTATCCAGCCATTTTGTGATCTCTTCTTTTTGCAACTTCTTAATTAAATGACAAATTCTACCAAGAATCTTCCCTTTCATGGTTTCCTTTTGTTCTGAGAATTCATCACACTTGATTATTTTAAGTTAGAAGTTACTTCCTAAAATAACTTGATCAGGGGCCCCTGGGTGGCTCAGTCGTTAAGCGTCTGCCTCCGGCTCAGGTCGTGATACCAGGGTCCTGGGATCGAGCCCCACATCGGGCTCCCTGTTCCACGGGAAACCTGTTTCTCCCTCTCCCACTCCCCCTGCTTGTGTTCCCTTTCTCGCTGTGTCTCTCTCTGTCAAATAAATAAAATCTTTAAAAAAAAAAATAACTTGATCATACAGCTTTATTTATTTATTTATTTTTTAAAGATTTTATTTATTTACTTGAGAGAGAGAATGAGAGAGAGAGCACATAAGAGGGGGGAAGGTCAGAGGGAGAAACAGACTCCCTGCTGAGCAGGGAACCCGATGTGGGACTCGATCCCGGGACTCCAGGATCATGACCTGAGCCGAAGGCAGTCGCTTAACCAACTGAGCCACCCAGGTGCCCATATAGCCTTTGTTTAAAAAACACATTAATGGTTATTGTCATTAGTTTAGAAAGTGAGTACACTTGACCCTCCAACAACAAGGGTTTGAACTGCACATGTCCACTTACATGTGGAATTGTTTCAATAAATACGGTATAGTACTATAAATGTATCTTCTTTGTGACCTTCTTAATATTTCTTTTCTGTAGCTCACTTTACTGTAATAATGCAGTACATAATGTACATAACAAAGAAAATTTGTGTTAACTGTTTATGTTATTGGTAAGGCTTCTAGTCAACAGTGGGTTATTAGGTACTTAAGTTTTGGGGGCACCAGGAGTTCTAAAACCTGCATTGTTTAAAGGTCAACTGTATATGTTGCAGACCCTTTGTTAGTTTCTGGGATAGTAAACCAATGATACTGTCTCTATCCTGGAGAAGTTCATTGTGTATTGGGGAGGGTTGGATTTGAAAGGTTGAGCTCCTTGGAAGGTAGACTCTGAATTACAGGTAGTGTTGCATGAGTTTTGTTACAGAGTGCTTTGGGATCACCACCTTGGGAGAGAAGAGGAATGGGCTGAGGGAGAAATTGAGTTGTGATATTATCTTAATGAAGGCCTTACCCAATCCTGTGGAGAATGTGAAGCTGGGAACACCCTTTAGAATTAGATTAAGTTGGGGTGAAGGGCCCTGATTTTGCATATGGGCTATCCTAGGAAGAGGATATGACACTGAGCAAGGCAGCTCTTACAGTGGAGGCAGTTCTGAAGAGGATCAACAGCTGAGTGTTATCTTTTGGTAGTACTGCTCAGCAGCTGGGACTAGAAATCCCAGGTATTTGCTATTATCACAGTGTCCACCATAAAGAGTCAGAGTCAAGATGAATACTTATAAACAAATCATGTGTTGTGTAAGCTCGGAGGAATGACTAATTGCTAGAAGGAGCTATGAAAGCTTATGGAAGGGATGACATTTGAGCTTGAGCTAGGTTTTTTGTTGTTTAAGATTTTATTTGAGAGAGAAAAAGCACACATGCACACATGAGCAGTGGAAGCAGAGGGAGAGGGAGAGAATCTCAAGCAGACTCCATGCTGAGTGTGGAACCTGAGGCAGTGCTCGATCTCATGACCCTGAGATTAGGACCTGAACCAAAACCAAGAGGGATGTCAACTGACTGAGCCATCCAGGCACCCACTGAGCTAGGTTTTGAAGAATGAATTAGTAGGTTTGGAAAGGGAAAGTCTAGCAAATGGGACATTTTTCATTGAGTCACTGAGATTTCATAGCATAGTCAAGAAAATGATTTGTTTGAAGGACAAAAGGTTAACTGCATTAGCCATTCTTTAATTTCTAGCAATTATGATAAAAATCATGAGGCTGTTTCCAAAATCCTAGTTTATTTCCATGGTGATAATTTTTTTTTAAGATTTTATTTATTTATTTATTCATGAGAGACAGAGAGAGAGAGGCAGAGGGAGAAGCAGGCTCCCAAGGAGCAGGGAGCCCGATGCAGGACTCGATCCCAGGACCCTGGGATCATGACCTGAGCCGAAGGCAGACGCTTAACCATCTGAGCCACCCAGGTGCCCAATTTTTTTTTTTTTTTTAAACACTTATATCCCAGTATGCTCAGGCTTGAGACTAAGCCAAGCTCATCATGGCCAAAACCCCAAAAAGATAGGCTGAGCTTGAGTGAGAAGCTTTTTTTCCAGGAGTCCAAATTGGATTTGGTCCCTGCGTTGTCCCTTGTTCTTAGGTCTGGAACAGATGAAAAGAATTTCCTTAATACTAAACATGTTCTTGTTTGTTGCTTAGTATGTTCCCTCCTAGGATTGAGGGTGTCCATGGGAAGTCAGAGGATAGATTAAACTGGGGCTCTACCACTTCTTCTTTGACCTTTGGAAACTTGGTAAACACTTGATCCTGTTTTCTCATCCTTAATATACAGATAGTGATGCATAATATCATCATTTTAGGATTGTGGGATAATGTATAAGAGCTTATAAACTGTTAGGTGTTTCCTAGGATATTTTATTACTACTTAAAATCCCTCTGTGAAATATGTGTGATGTTAGGTTTTTATGTTAGGATAAGATTTTTAAATTTTTTACATTTTTTATGTTTCTTAAGATTTTATTTGAGAGAGAGAAAGAGAGAGCACAAGCAGGGGAGGAGCAGAGGGAGAGGGACAAGCAGACTCTGTGGTGAGCATGGAGCCCGATTTGGGGCTTGATCTCATGACACTGAGATCATGATTTGAGCCGAAATCAAGAGTCAGACACCTAACCGACTGAGCCACCCAGGCACTCCAGGATAAGATTAAAAAAAAAAAAAAAAGATTTATTTCTGTATCTTAGTGTGTACCCCAGAGAGAACATGGGGAGGGGCAGAGGGAGAGGGAGAGAGGGAATCTCAAGCTAACTTCCAGCTAACTGGGGAGCCCAGTGCGGGGCTCGATCTCACGACCCATGAGATCTTACCTGAGCCGAAATCAATAGTTGGATGCTCAATTGACTGAGCTACCCAAGCATCCCTGTTAGGATAAGAATATTAAAAAGCAAATTTTGATTGTTAGGAGCTATGGATTTGGTCTGTAGAACCTAGTGCCCAAATTAATACTAAAATCTTCAATATAAGGATGACTGTCACAGAGAAAAAACTATTACTTAGCTTCTGAATCCTGATGTATCTGCTGTATAGATGTCAGATGTACATGAACAGATTGCTGTTTGTGGGGATGAATAAGAAAATGGATGGCAAATTTAGTGTAATAACTATGACTCCTCACAGTTTTTGCTGCGCTGATGATGGGTCAAAAAATGTAGTCAACAGAGAGTGAAGTGGATGTGATGGGGCTGTGACTCAAGACAGCAGTATGAAAGAGATTGCAGTCAAAGTGAAATGGTCTAGACATCTAATCCCTAGCACAACTGTAAGTTCCAAATGAACTTTTTGAAAAACAAATACATAGATAGAGCCACAGAGGTCTAGACTTCTGTTAAGTACTTCCAAGAATATTTTCCCTGGAAAGGAGAGTCACCAGTTAATAGGGTAAAGGCTCAATCCGTACACTTTGTGACACCTGTTAAATTGAGAAGGCAGGAAACTTCAAGCAGATCTCATTACTAAAAGAGAAATGATGATTATATGAAATATAGCCTCTGGTTCCAAGAGAATGCATTAGAGTCACTTGAAGAGCCTTTCAAAATACAAATGTCTACATCCCAACCCTGGACATTTTGGTCCTCATTTCTAGAATGGGGCCTGGGGGGTTTTATTTTTGAAAACCTTGCTAGCTAATTCTGATATGGCTCTCTTGAACCACTGGTTTCAGTGAGCTTTGTTTAATTGGAATTACTAAATTCCCGGATGTTGGGATAAAGAACTAAGTATTGGAATTTTTTCCTGGGGAAGGTTAGGGGGACAGAATGTTGATTTTTGTAAAACCGTCAGGTATTTAGGGACAGCTTCATCTTTTCCAATGTTGCACAAAATGTTTTGGTTATTAGAATAACTGGAAGTACTGAAGGAACACTAGAACATTGTAGGGAGCACCTCTAAGTGTTTAATTCTATTATATGAATGGGGTATGATTTTACTAGAAGAAAAAACTTTTCCATCAATGTGTATATAATAGAAAAATCATCCTACATGTCACAAAATCCAGATAAGTATGATTGGCTATTTTCTGAGATATTTATTTATTTATTTATTTTTAAGATTTCATTTATTTGACAGAGAGACACACAGGGAGAGAGGGAAAACAAGCAGGGGGAGTGGGAGAGAGAGAAGCAGGCTTCCCGCTGAGCAGAGAGCCCGGTGCAGGGCTTGGTCGCAGGACCCCGGGATCATGACCTGAGCCAAAGGCAAATGCTCAATGACTGAGCCACCCAGGTGCCCCCTGAGATTTTTATTAAAAGTACATAGTTTACTCAGTGTTTTCTTGTCTGCTGGCTAAGTGGTAGCAGATATCTTAAGTTTAAGGAAAATTTATCAGAGGGACAGTGTTTACTTGTGAATAGACTAACACTTTTTTATGCAAATCTGGGGAGGGGTTAGAAACCAAACATTTATATTTGTTGGAACACTTTGGTCCAACTCATTAAGTGCATGGTTTAGATACTGGAGAGGAATCATTCATATGAGGTGGGGAATTTTCACCGAAGGCACTCAACACCTGAGCCACCCAGGCGCCCTTTCATTGTAATTTTTAATGGGTATTGTGGATAACCTCCTAGATCTGGCATAGTGGACCCAAAATCTTCATTAAAAGGGAACTTAAAAAAAAAAAAGTAAAAAAACTTTGTTTTAAATAAGGGATGATTGTTGGTGGGATATGAAGTTCAACCTTAAATTATATGGTACTAATAATTCAGCTCAATTTTAGAAGGTCTTTTATCATATAGAGTTTTAGGATACTGAATGAGAGTGAACATTATGCTATAGTTTGGATGGGACTAAACGTGTACAATGACATTTTTTGAAAGAATTACATTGTATTCTGTGGTCCTTAAAAAGGTGATAATTTTTTCTTCTTTCAGCTTGCTGAAGCAAAGACTCATTTTGAAGATGTTTAATAAGTCATTTGGAACACCCTTTGGGGGTGGCACTGGTGGCTTTGGCACAACTTCAACATTTGGGCAGAGTAAGTTTTACAAAAGAACAAAAGAAGGGGAAAAACTTAAGCTATTCTTATTAAGAACAAATCCATTCTGGTGGCTGAAATAAAAAACACAAGAAATAACAAGTGCTGGCAAGGATGTGGAGAAAAAGGAACTTCCTTGCTCACTGTTGGTGGAAATGCAGACTGGTACAGCCACTGTGGAAAACAGTGTGGAGGTTCCTCAGAAATTAAAAAATAGAATGAGCGTAAAATCCAGTAATTCCACTACTACTTATTTACCCAAAGAAAACCAAAATGCTAATTCAAAAAGATATATGCACCCCTATGTTTATTGCAGCAGTATTTGCAAGAGCCAAGATATGGGAATAACCCAAGTGTCCATAGACTGATGAATGGATAAAGATGTGGTATATATACAGTGGAATATTAATCATAAAGAGGGAGATCTTGCCATTTGTAGCAACATGGTTGGATCTAGAGGGTATAATGCTAAGTGAAATAAGTCAGAGAAAGACAAATACCATGATTCCACTCATATGTGGAACTTAAGAAACAAAACAAATGAAGAAAAAAGAGACCGAAAAACAGACTCTTAAATACAGATTCTGAAACTAATGTAACACTGTGTTAATTATACTTGAATAAATAAATTTTTAAAAAGAACAAATCATTCTGATAGCTTTAGATAGGAATTTTATTCATACTTTGGTCTTATAACAAATTCTCTTTGATCAATGACTGGATAAGATCTTGTTAGAATTTTCTAAGAAAATAGAAATAAGTTTGGAGTTTTCATGGTTTTTTGATCATTCATAGAAGGTACTTGAAGTACTTTTTTTTTTTTTTTTTAGAGCACACACATGAGCCCGGGGGGTTGGGGGAGAGGGGCAGAGAGAGAAAATGTTTTGTTTTTTTTTTAAAGATTTTATTTGAGAGAGAGAGAGGGCACAAGATGCGGGGGTGGGGGCAGAGGGAGAGGGAGAAGTAGATTCCCTGCTGAGTAGGGAGTTCAGCAAGGGGCTGGAGTCCAGCAAGGGGCTCGATCCCAGCCGAAGGCAGGCACCTAATGGCCTGAGCCACCCAGGAGCCCCTTCCTTTTGTTGTTGCTGAACATATTTCCTATCATAGAACTATGGAATTAGAATCTTGGTTGGAACCTGAACATGTGTATTCTGAAAAACCTTCCCAGGTCATTCTGATGTGCTCCCCTAAATAAGGATCATTCATCCCAGTGACTCTGGAATGTATGATGCCTAGAGAGAATTTAACACTTTAATTTTGATGACTTGACTTTTGTCTGTAGCTCACAGTCATTAGTTACCTTGGCACTCTTTTAACCTGTTGACATCTATAACTTTATTGAAAAGTCACACCTCTTCACTTTGTTTTTTTTCTCCTGGGACAACGAATAAAATGTCTGGCTTAATTTTAACTCTGTAGTTTGTAGTCTGATGGAACTTTGAAAAAATTATTTTCAGATTAGACCAGTGATCCTATTCAAACACAAAATGTTAAGAAATATTGAAATCCTTTTCATTAGGTCACCTGATTTAGATTTTATTTTGACCCTGGATTTTGCTTTTTCAGACACTGGCTTTGGCACTACTAGTGGAGGAGCATTTGGAACATCTGCATTTGGTTCTAGCAACAATACTGGAGGCCTCTTTGGAAATTCACAGACCAAACCAGGTAGGGGTTTTACTTGGAATACAGTTGGTTTATTTATAGCTGGTATAGGACTTCATTTAGTGGTTCCAATCCATCTCTTTAACTGTTTTTTTCCTCTCCATCTATCCAGGAGGATTGTTTGGTACTAATTCATTTAGTCAGCCAGCTACTTCCACAAGCACTGGCTTTGGGTTTGGCACATCAACAGGAACATCAAATAGCTTGTTTGGAACTGCAAGTACAGGGACCAGTCTCTTCTCATCCCAAAACAATGCTTTTGCGCAAAATAAACCAACTGGCTTTGGAAGTAAGTAGGACATCATTGGACTTTTGCATCTAATAGTTTGGTTTGCTTATTGAATGTACTCCCTCTTTTTCTTTTCCCTGTGTTCATTTACCTCCATTCTCCACCAGATGGCAAAAACATTGGGGAGAGGAAAACTTCAAAATGTATTTGAAAAGTTTAATAGGCTGGAAAGAAAGGGGCTATATCGCTCCAGGATTGGAAATCTAAGAAGCACTAGTATTCAAAGGATATGCAGAGGAAGAGGCTCCTGACATAGAATGACCAGAGAGTGGATGAAAAGCCAGGCCAGAGTAATGTCATAGGTGTTAAGAAAGGAGAATTTCAGGGAGGAATGCATGTAGTCAGCTATATTGTACTGCAGGGGCATCTTCTTCTTGCCTCTGTTTCACATTGGGTATAAGAGACTAAAGGATGAATAACACACTAGATGTGACATGGTTCTTCTTCCATTCCTTATCCATGGCAGATGTTTTGTTGTTTTATTTAAGTGGGCTCATGGAGCCCAACACAGGGCTTGAACTCACGACCCTGAGATCAAGACCTGAGCTGAAGTCAAGAGTTGGACACTTAACTGACTGAGCCACCCAGGAGCCCCATAGCAGATGTTTTTAATAGGTGATTTCTTTCTCTTTTAAGTCTAAATGTGGCCTGGGGATACTTGTCCACACAGTACTTGGAGGTAGCCACTACTAGTTGAACAGGTGTGTCCTGTGAATTGATACATTCACAGCGCAAAAGCATAGCAGAATGAATAAGTTAGCCAGCTGTCAATATTTCACAAAGGGAAAGTTGTGGGGGGGGCACCTGGGTGGCTCAGTCGTTACACCTGCCTTCAGCTCGGGTCATGATCCCAGGGTTCTGGGATTGAGCCTTGCATCGGGTTCCCTGCTCTGCGGGAAGCCTGCTTCTCCCTCTCCCACTCCCCCTACTTGTGTTCCCTCTCTCACTGTGTCTCTCTCTGTCAAATAAATAAATAAAACCTTTAAAAAAAAAAAAAGGAAAGTTGGGGGGGTATTGAAATATTTAACCATAACAATGTAAAATGCAATCTAACATGCTAATTCAAAAGAGATCTGACTGTTTACTTGAAACCATACATTAGGGCATTTTTTTTTTTAAAGATTTTATTTATTTATTTGAGAGAGCGAGAATGAGAGAGAGTGAGCACGCACATGAGGGGGGAGGGTCAGAGGAAGAAGCTGACTCCCTGCTGAGCAGGGAGCCCGATGACTCGATCACTCGATCACGGGACTCCAGGATCATGACCCAAGCCGAAGGCATTCGCTTAACCAACTGAGCCACCCAGGTGCCCCAGGACATGTATTTAGAAAAGAAATAGTTGGCCAGTGTGAAATCTGATTCCTCTTAAATTGGTGATTAGGATGTCACTTACTATTAAATATTGGCAGATAACTTTATTGCTTACTGACATTTCTGTACCCTGTGTATAACTTCTTGAGAAGTAACATCTCTCTTTGAAAAATACATTCTTTAGATAACAGTTAAATTCACTTTTTTTTTAAAGATTTTATTTATGTATTTATTTGAGAGAGAGAATGAGAGGGAGAGAGCACATGAGAAAGGGAGGAGGATCAGAGGGAGAAATAGACTCCCTGCTGAGTAGGGAGCCCGATGCAGGACTCAATCCCAGGATGATGACCTGAGCTGAAGGCAGTCGCTTAACCAACTGAGCCACCCAAGCGGCCCCAGTTAAATTCACTTTTATGTAATTTTTTTAAATTCAGCTTTTTGGAAAAGTGAGGCAGTCGGGATTTATTCTAAAAAATAACATGCCTACTAATTTTTCTAAATTACTGGGCAATATTTTATAATAATCTGTTTGGTTGCCCTAATAGGATCATTTGTATGTTTTGAACTTTTTGGTTTTGTTTAGGTGTTTGTCTTAATGTATGTAAATAAAATATACTGTGACCCCTTTTGAAGTCTATTGTGATGTTTTCAGACAGACACGTTCATTCAGCATGGAGTCTTATCAAGAAAGGAGAAATGAGATAAAATTTATGATGAAATAGAGTACTGTTTCTTTTCACCTGTCTTCCAGGTTTGCCCAACAAGAACTTTATAATAGACGCCTAGCTGACAAAGGGATTCAGATTTTGTTTCACTTCAAAGTTGGAAACCTAGAATTATGTATGTGTCTGTATGAAGCAGGTTTGAAGGTACTTGCTTGGGATATATGAAAGATAGAAAATTTGAGGATGTGAAAGTAATGCTGCTATGGTTCCAAAGCCCAGTTCCAAAATATCTTATAGATTCTTAAATTCTTAACTGTTGCCATCTCATTTTTCTTTCTAATTTACAGATTTTGGAACAAGTACTAGCAGTGGGGGACTTTTTGGTACTACAAATACAACCTCCAATCCTTTTGGTAGCACATCTGGCTCCCTCTTTGGGCCGAGTAGTTTTACAGCTGCTCCTACTGGGACCACTATTAAGTTTAATGTAAGTATTTTCTCCAGTCTTTGTGGAATATATTACTCTTCCATTTGTATAGCTCTTTGCCAGGATGAAGGGTAAAATTTCTCCTTTTTCCAGTTATGCAGAGTTTAGTCTCACTCTTCTTGAAAAATGTGTTAAGAACAAAATCTGCAAATATTTATATAGTAGGTAGGAAAGTCATGAAACATAAATCTTGATTATGTGTATTTGAATCATGCTCAGTCCAGTCAAATTTATATCCACAAGGTTGATTACGATAGGTAGTATGAGGTTGAACTTGTATTTACTGCATTCATAACTTGGCTCTGAATGGTCAGCATTCCTTATATATATAAAGGAATGAGGGGGCAAACTAAAAAAAAATTATTGAAAATAGGGACTCTTTCAAGACAAAATCAGAGAGGGAGACAAACTATAAGAGACTCTTAATCATAGGAAACAAACTGAGGGTTGCTGGAGGGGAGGAGGGTGAGAGGATGGGGTAACTGGATGATGGACAGTAAGGAGGGCACATGATATAATGAGCACTGGGTATTATATAAGACTGATGAATCACTGAACTCTGCCATCTGAAACTAATAATACACTATACGTTAATGAATTTAAATTAAAAAAATAGTCTTAGAAAAGAACAGGGCCTCTTTAAGGAGATACATGGAATAACTCATCAATATTCCATGTTCCAATGAAAAATAAAACTTCTCTTGATGAAATGGCAAAATGGGGCAATAGAGTTTGATGTTTTCTTTGGCTATTTTGAGAGAACTTGATAGAGGATTAGAGTGGAAGATTTGTTAATGAAAATGTATGGAATACTACTTGATACAAGATACCACTTGATGTGATTGGTTGGGAGATACTTAGAATAGGCTCGAGGTGCAGTAAGCCTAAAGAAAATCTGGCACAAATAGGTCTTGGCTTAACTTCTTGTTAAAATTTACTCTAGGAAATGAAGAATTTCTTAGGCAAGGTGGCGAAGTCATAATTTAAAAACTGAACTTTATTTTTATTTATTTTTAAGATTTTATTTATTTGAGATAGAGCATAAGCAGGGTGGAGGGACAGAGGGAGAAGGAGAAGCAAACTCCCTACTGAGCAGGGAGTCTGATGTGGGCCTGGAGCCCGATGTGGGGCTTGATCCCAGGACTTAAGAGATCATGACCTGAGCCAAAGGCAGATGCTTAACCGACTGAGCCACCCAGGCGCCTCAAAACTGAACTTTAGAATTTAGAAACATACTGAATTTAGAATCCTAAATTTAATATAAAATTAAATATAAATGATAGTGAAAAATACTGTGTGTTATCTCTTGGAAAGTACAATAATTGAGAAAACGACAATACCTGTAGAAATCTTTAGTTACATATTGTGCCTTTTTCCTCATAAAGTTATAGGGAAAAAGCCAGGCTTCCATATTTCTTAAATGCAACACTTGTAAAGCAGACACTTCAAAAAATTAAATAAAATAAAGCAGACACTTTAGAGCAGCGTAGGGGGCAATTAAGCCTGAGTAATACAGGTTTAAATGTACATGTTGGGTAAATTGGATAAAGTTTTTCTTATGCAGGCGATCTTAAGTGTATTTTACTTATTTTATTTCTTTTTTTTTTTAAAGATTTTATTTATTAGAGAAAGAGCACGAGCAGGGGGAAGGGGCAGAGGGAGAGGGAGAAGCAGGCTTCCTGCTGAGCAGGGAGCCACTGTGGGGCTCAATCCCAGAACCTTGGGATCATGACCTGAGCCAAAGGTAGATGCCCAACCAACTGAGCCACTCAGGAACCCCTTATATATTTAAAGATTTTATTTATTTGAGAGTGAGCATGTGTGCATGAATTGGGGGAGGGGCAGAGGGAGAGGGAGAAGCAGACCTTGCTGAGCAGGGAGCCCGACGTGGGGCTCAATCCCAGAACCCTGAGATCATGACCTGAGCCAGAGGTAGACACATAACCAACTGAGCCACCCAGATGCCCCTTAAGTGCATTTTAGTAGATAATTAGATGTCTTGGTTATGGGCTTAATATCTGTAATAACTATTACTGATATTGATTTATTTAGATAACCTTGATGTAAGGAGAGGAGAGATCAGAAATGCAGTATATTTAATTAAGCACCCTTGAAACTATCTCATTTGGCAGAAGACCTACAGAACTAGTTACTATAGAGTTCAGTGGTTAAAGAATTGTGTCTGTGAGAGTAGGGATTTAGAGTTTGGACTTAAACATTTGCTTCAGACTTTCAAATTTGCCTTTATCTTCCTTTGCAGCCTCCAACTGGTACAGATACTATGGTTAAAGCTGGAGTTAGCACTAACATCAGTACCAAGCACCAGTGTATTACTGCTATGAAAGAATATGAAAGCAAGTCACTAGAGGTCAGTGAAATGCAATCCAGAAATATCAGCCTAACCTTTTGATTCTGTTGGAAAGCAGGTTTTAAAAATGTTTTGATTATTTTTAGGATCATGTGGTTCACATTGGGTGTATGTAAAAAACTAACAACACTTTTTTTTTTTAAGTAAGCTCTATGCCCAGTGTGGGGCTTGAACTCACGATCCCAACTGAGAATAAGAGCCACATGCTGTACTGATTGAGTCAGCCAGGCGCCCCACAGCCAAATTATTATTTTTTTTTAAATTTTATTTACTTACTAGAGCATGCAAGCACAAGTAAGCAGGGGAAGGGGAGGGGCAAAGGGAGAGGGAGAAGCAGATTCCTGGCTGAACAGGGAAGCTGATGCAGGGTCAGTCCCAGGACCCTGAGGTCATGACTCAAGCTGAAGGCAGACGCCTAACCAACTGAGCTACCCAGGAGCCCCCCCCAATTATTTTTTTAAATTAATGTAGTATTTATACATATTTTAGGCAGGGCAGTATTCAGCTTGTAAGTACTGCTATAGTTTTTTTTTTTTTATGAAGAAATTTTTATTTTTTTTTAAGGTTATTTATTTATTTGAGAGAGAGAGAGAGAGAGAGAGAATGAGAGATAGAGAGCACGAGAGGGAGAGGGTCAGAGGGAGAAGCAGACTCCCTGCTGAGCAGGGAGCCCGGTGTGGGACTCGATCCCGGGACTCCAGGATCATGACCTGAGCCAAAGGCAGTCGCTTAACCAACCGAGCCACCCAGGCACCCTGGTATAGTTCTTACTAGGTAGTCTATTGTAATAGATTTTATGTTGCTCACATTACACTGGGCAGTGTGTGTGTACATGGCATGCATGTTTTTTTTTTTGTTTGTTTTTAATGATTGCTTTTTTTGCGGAATATTCCACAACTCTTTTTTTTTTTTAAAAGATTTATTTGAGAGAGAGAGAGAGAGTGCACACATACAGAGGGAGAAGCAGACTCCCTGCTGAGCAGGGAGCCCGATGTCAGGCTCAATCCCAGGACCCTGGGATCATGACCTGAGCTGAAGGCGGATGCTCAACCACTAATCTCCCTAGGCACACCCCATGCACATGTTTCTAATAAACTGATGAAAAATCATAAGTGTTCCACATAATGAGTTTTCACGAAGTGAACATACCCATGTAACCAGGATCCAGATTAAGTCACAGAGCATTACCAGCATTCCTGATATCCCCCATATGCCCTGCCTCCCTAGTCATGATTTCTGCCCCCTTCTAAAGGTATCACTATCATGATTGTCCCTGTTTTCCTCATTTCAGACTTTATACAGATGAAATTTTACATTACATACCTTTAAGTCTGTTTTTCCACATTGTGGGATTTATCCATGGTGTTGCGTGAAGTTACAGTTTGTTTCTTTTTTTTTTTTTTTAAAGATTTTATTTATTTATTTGAGAGAGCGAGAGAAAGGGCCTGAGAAGGGACGAGGGTCAGAGGGAGAGGCAGGCTTCCTGCTGAGCAGGGAGCCGGACATGGAACTCGATCCCGGGACTCCGGGATCATGACCTGAGCCAAAGGCAGTCGCTTAACCGACTGAGCCACCCAGGCACCCCAGTTTGTTCATTCTTATTGGTGTGTGATAGTGTCTTGTATATTTTGAGTGTCAACCCTGATTGTAACTATTGCTTCCTCTACATCCCAGACTATACTTGCTTTATTGGAAACACCCTGACTTGTGGCGCAGAACTGTTAATGTTAAACTTCATCCCTTCTTTCCCTAATTTTCTGAGACCTCTCACCCCATCCCAGAATCCTTGATCTTTTAGCTAATTTTTACATTTGGGGTGGGAGTAGATAAAATTATATAGCATTCTACTAAAAGAAAGTACTACTGTTTACAAAAGAAAATTAAAATTAAGATTGGTTAGTCCTTGGGCCTGTAGTGTTAGTGATTATGCTATGGATCTTAATGTCCATTCTACACTATTGAAAGTGTTTTTCTGTAACGATATTAAGTTAATGTTCTATAGTTTTCTGTTTTTTAGTCATGGTTCTTATGTGAACATGGAAATTGAATTCTAAATTTAAGTAGTTTCCTAAATAATTTTTTTTGGTCGCATGTAAAGATAGAAAATATGCTTTCTCTTCCTGTAGGAACTTCGTTTAGAGGATTATCAGGCTAACCGGAAAGGCCCGCAGAACCAAGTGGGAGCAGGTACCACAGCTGGCTTGTTTGGGTCTTCTCCAGCCACCTCCAGTGCGACAGGACTCTTCAGCTCCTCTACCACTAATTCAGGCTTTGCATATGGTCAGAACAAAACAGCCTTTGGAACTAGTAAGCACTTGGCACCATATTGAGGAGGGACAGACAACTGAAACATAATTGTCATTTTGTGATAAATGCTATGGAGAAAAATAATTCAGTGATGTTGGAGGAATAGAGTGATATGTATGTGGGGATGGAGAGAAATAGAGTTGTTTTTTTTTTAAAGATTTTATTTATTTGAGAGAGAGAGAGAATGAGAGCTAGAAAGCACTAGAGGGAAGAGGGTCAAAGGGAGAAGCAGACTCCCTGCTGAGCAGGAAGCCTGATGTGGGACTTGATCCCAGGACTCCAGGATCATGACCTGAGCCGAAGGCAGTTGCTTAACCAACTGAGCCACCCAGGCGCCCGAGAGAAATAGAGTTTTAAATGAAGATGGTTAAAAAGGGCCTCACTTTGATAAGGTAGCATTTGAACAGTGACCCCTCTGAAGAAGGCAAAGGATAAAGCTGTACAAATTGTTGGGGAAGGACAGCCAGAGGAAGCTATAAGTCTAAAACCCTGGGTTTTTTTCCAAAGAGATAAGGACTAAGGAGAAGTATTGAGGGATATAGGGACTATATTTTATAGGACTTTGTGGGCCAATGTCAAGATCTGAATTTTTATTTGATTTGGGAAGCCATTAGAAGTTGTAGAAAGAGAAGTCATGTGATTATGAGTGAAGGATCATCTGAAGCCTGCTCTGTTAAATAGAGTAGATTTTGGTAGCTACATTTAAGAGCATAGCATAACCCAGAGACTTGTGGAATCACTACGTTGTATCAAGGTCAGAAACTCAAGAAAAAGAAAAAGGTTGCAAGGGGCAAGGGTGAAAACATCCGTTAGGAAAGCTATTGCTTCATTCACATGAGAGATGATGGTGGGTTGGCTAAGGAGATGGAAGTGGTAAAAATGTCAGATTCTGGACCCAGTTTGAACATAGAACTGATGGGATTTGCTAATAGATTGCTTTGATGTGGAATGTGAAAGTGCGAAGTCTAGGATGAGGACTAAATTACTTTAATACAAATATTACTTTTGTACAGGTAATACATATATATGATAAAAAGTTCGAGACACAAAAAGTCTGTAACCAAAGCTATCTTCTTTCCCTCCCCTAGCTACCATTTTTCCTCCATAGAAACAAGCTAAAATTAGACTTCTTCGTGATCTTTTAGAGAGATATACACCCACAAATACACAGATAAATACATGTTTAAGTGGCATTTAACATTCATTTCAGTCCTGGTATTCTATGATGTAGCTTAGCCGTATATTCATTATCAAGTACAGTGTATTCTCTGCTGGAATTCTAAAGAGAAAGCCTCTGTTCTCAAGAAAAATTTAGTCTGACAGGGTTAAAATACACATACAGATTTTGAGTGTGGTGTGGTATCTTGTAAAGTAGAAAGTTTTGGACTCTCGAGAGGAAAATTACTTAGCCCAGCCAGGGTTCTTGGGGTCAGAGTATTATTGTAGGAATTAAAGTCTGAACGAAATCCAAGTTAGGTGAAAAAGGATGGGAAGTGAAATGTTTATGTAGTTTGAGTAGTGAATTAATGTAGGGTAATTTAGATATGTAATCAAGAATATTAAGGCTGTTGCAGTAACTGAGTAACGTAAGGTTTGAGGATTTTTTTTCTCCATTTATTTTTACTTTCCTTTATTTCTTTCTGAAAGGTACCACTGGATTTGGAACAAATCCGGGTGGTCTCTTTGGACAACAGAATCAGCAGACTACCAGCCTCTTCAGCAAACCATTTGGACAGGCCACAACCACCCAGAACACTGGCTTTTCTTTTGGTAATACCAGCACACTAGGACAGCCAAGCACCAGCACCATGGTAAGCAGCCAGACGCTTAGTTAACGCCACATCTTACCTTCATAGAGCTAAGTAATGAGGCTTCTAATCATGTCAAACTAGCAAGTTCTACCTCTAGTGTAGTTCTTAAGGGTTGATGGTATGTAGTAAAGGAAAGAGCAAAATGTAAAAAATTAAAACCTAGATTCTAGTACAAGCTCTATTCTTTACTCATTGAGAGGCTGTTGAGCAAGTTAACTCTACTTTCTGAGCTGCTTAGTGTGTTAGAATTGGCTATCCTGAAGGCTACACCGTAGGACATTGGCTCTGCCCATTCTGTAGAATAATAGAGAATACTTACAAATTACTGCCTGTATTTCAGAGTATTCTTTCATCTTTGGGGTCAGGCAAAGGTGTGTAATTCATTAAAATAAATAAGGGAGCGTTAAAACTCAGAGCGATATTGGATACTTGGTACTTCTGTGCAAAAAGCAAAAGAGGAAGTGCTTAGAGTCACTCCCAGTTTATTTCTAAGGACTCCTTTAGGGAAGAATAAAATTAAGATTAATAAGAAGTATGATTTATTGATTCAAATTCTTGGAATTTAGCTGGCCTTTAAGTTAAAGATACTTTATCTGATTAAAAAACAATTACAGCCAGACCCCAAAATCTTAGAAATACTGGCAAACAAAATTCAGTAACATTAAAAGGATTATAACCATGACCATGTGGGATTCATCCCAGAATGTTGGTTCAGCATAGAAAAATTAATAAACCAGAGAAATAAAAAAGGGATGCCTGGGTGGCTCAGTTGGTTAAGCTTCTGACTCGATCTCGGCTTAGGTCTTGATCTCAGGGTCATGAGTTCAAGCCCACATGGGGTGGGGGGGAGCATGGAGCCCACTTAAAAAAAAAAAGGATAAAAGAAAAACAATAAAAAACAAACCACATGACCTCAGTAGGTACAGAAAAAGCGCTTGACACCCTTTCATGATAAAAACACTCAAAAAAGGATAGAAAGGAACCCAGAATAGCCAAAATAATCTTGAGAAAGAAGAAAGCTAGAAGACTTGCATGTCTCAATTTTATTTTATTTTTAAAGATTTTATTTATTTGACAGAGATACAGCGAGAAAAGGGAACACAAGCAGGGGGACTGGGAGAGGGAGAAGCAGGCTTCCCGCCGAGAGCGGGGCTCGATTCCAGGACTGTGGGATCATGACCTGAGCTGAAGGCAGACACTTAATGACTGATCCACCCAGGCACCCCACATGTCTCAATTTTAAAGTTTAGTATAAAGCAATAGTAATCAAGACTGTGGTACTGACATAAGGCTAGACATATAGATCAGTGGAATGGAGTTGAGAGTCCAGAAATAAATCCTCAAATTTATAGACAGATATTTGCAGTAAAATATCAAAACAATTCTCGATGGGGAAAGAATACTCTTTTCAACAAATGGTGCTAGGACAATTGATTTTTCTTTTTTCTTTCTTTTTAAAAAATTATTTATTTTAGAGTTTGTGAGTGGGAGGGAGGGGGAGAAGCAGACTCCCTCCTGAGTGCAGAGCCCAACATGGGGCTCAATCCCACGACCCTGGGATCAGTACCTGAGCCAAAATGAAGATTTGGACGCTCAACTGATTGAGCCACCCAGGTGCCCCTAGGACAATTGATTTTTTAGTGCATAAATACGCAGTTGGAAAAAAAAATGCAACTGAACCCTTTCTTCCCACCATTGTAGCAGCTATACACATTAACTCAAAATGGATCAAATACTTAAATATAAGAGCTGAAGCTATAAAATTCTAACAAGAAAAGGAATTAGATGATCATTTCTTAGAAATGATACCAAACGCAAAAGAAAAAAATATACTGGACTTTATCAAAATTAAAACTTGTGGGTCAAAGGAATACCATCAAGAAAGAGAAAAGAACACCCACAGATGGTAGAAAATAGTTGTAAGTTATATATTTTATGAAGGACTTGCATTCAGAATATATAAATAACTTTAATGATTCAATAAGACGATAACCCATTAAAAATGAGCCAAAGACTTGAAGAGGTATTTCTTCAAAGAAGATAAACAAATGGCTAATGAGCACATGAAGAAATAACTCTGGTAGTCACCAGGAATGTGCAAGTCAATACCACAGTGAGACACTGCTTCATATCCACGAGGAAGGCATAAAAAGCTAGATAGTAGTAGTTTCAAAAATTTGGAGAAATTGGAAACCTTATACATTGCTGGTAGGAATGTAAGATAATACAACCACTTTGGAAAACAGTTTGGTGGTTCCTCAAAATGTTACACACAGAGTTACCATTTAATCCAGTAATTGCACACCTTGGTATTTCACCAGCAGAAATGAAAACACAAAAATTTGTACACAAATGATTATAACATAGCCAAAATGTAGAAACATCTCAAATGTCCATTAATGAATGAATTAAAAAAAATGTGTATTCATACAGTGGAATATTACTCGGCCATAAATGGAATGGTAAATGTTACAACGTGGTTGGACCTTTTATACATGCCAAGTTTAAACAAGTTAAGCCATCCACAAAGGACCACATTTTATAGGATTCCATTCATACAAAATATTCAGAATGGACAAATCCATGGAAACAAAAAGTAGATTCGTGATTGATTGCCTAGGAATCGGTGGTGATTCTTAACAGGCCTGGGGTTTCTTTTTGGAGTGATGAAAATGTTCTAAATTTAGAGAATAGGGGTAATTGCTTAAGTCTGAACATAGGAAAAAAAACCTGAATAGTGAACTTTTAAATGGGTAAATTTTATCGTATGTGAATTATGTCTCAGTAAAGCTGTTTAAAAACACTGTTTGGGGCACTTGGGTGGCTCAATCAAGCGTCTGACTCTTGGTTTGGGCTCATGTCGTGAGCTCAGGTATGTCAGATCGAGCCCCACATCAGACTTCATGCTCAGTGGGGAGTCTGCTTGAGACTCTCTCCCTCTCCCTCTTCTCCTCACCTCCCTACCCCCAACATGGGCTCGCACGTTCTCTCTCTCTGTCTCAAATAAATAAATAAATCTTTAAAAACAAACAAAAAACCCAACACTGTTGAATTCTCAATTCAGCAATAATAGTCCATTAGTGCAGTAATTTTTTTGTTGTCGTTAACTGATGCATAAATAAAATACCTTCTTAAACATTGGATATGAACTTTGCTTATTTGAAGTGAGTGTAGTTTCTTATCTCAAATTAAGACGACTTTGGGATGCCTGGGTTGCTGGGTTAAACGTCTACCCTCAGCTCAGGTCGTGATCCCAGGGCCCTGGGATCAAGTCCCGCATCAGGCTCCTTGCTCAGTGGGGAGCCTGCTTCTCCCTCTGCCTGCCGTTCCCCCCTGCTTGTGTGCTCTCTTTCTCTCTGACAAATAAATTAATAAAATCTTTTAAAAAAAAGACTTTACACTCCTGCCTCTGTCCAGATTGATTATTTCTTCTGATTGATTTCAGTCACTTGATTCAAAATCCATTCCACAGCTCAGTATTGATTAGTTCTTTCAGCATAACTCTCTGAAAATGAAGCATTCTGTCATACTGTTTTGTTTTCAGTGTTGCAACCCTGCTGTTTCTTAGAGCATAAGAGTTAGTATAAAGTCTTATTACCTGCCCAGGACCTTGGAACTCATTGGGCTTAGATGTAGGTCTGAATTTCTGGTCCTGTCAATTAGGAGCTGTGACATCTTGGGCAAATTTTTAACTGCCCCGAGGTGGGATTTTTGTTTTGTTTTGTTTTTTTAAATGGCCCTCCTCATCAGGGTTGTTGTGAAGAAAAGAAATGCTCTATGTATTTAGCATAATATATATCAAATAAACTTTTTTAAAATGGCAACTATTACTAATCTAAGATTCTTAAAGGAAACAGACTGTTGTAGGATATCTTTTAATGTAGATTACTTTTTGCAGGGTTTATTTGGAGTGACCCAAGCCTCACAGCCTGGAGGTCTTTTTGGGACAGCTACAAACACCAGCACTGGGACAGCATTTGGAACAGGAACAGGTCTCTTTGGGCAACCCAACACTGGATTTGGTGCTGTTGGTTCGGTAGGTTTTTACAGTTGATTCTAATTTGAAGATATGTATACATTTGTTAAAGGAATTTCTAAGAAAGATTTTAACTATCTTTCAAGTATTTTTACTGGGTACATTATATGACTTGATACTGATATAACTAAAGCTATTTGGTGCAAAAAAGAATAACCAGGTAACTTCAGTAGGTTGATTTTCAAGTAGTAAGTTCTTTTGTAAACTTCTTTGCCTCAATGCTTATGTACAATTTACTTCTGATAGCAAAATATCACTCCAGTTGGTTAAATTGAGTCTAAATTGAAGTGCTTTATTCTTAAAATCGGGTGCTTTTTAATTCCTATATCTAACCTCTTTTTGGGGTGATAAGTTGGTATGATACTTGAGAATTAAACATTCTAAATTGCTAAAATTGTTGGCGGTCTCATTGTTTTCATGCAATGGAGGCTTAACTAAATTGTGTTCCTTGTTAAGTCATTTAAGTAAAAAACTATTTAGGAGAGCACTTGACCTAAAAATAATAGTAAATTCTGTATGGCCACTTAACTATATGAGAATTAGTATGAAACAGCCAATCTGTATTATGTACCCATTAAAAAAAGCTTTGAACGTGCTGTTGTGGCTAATTAAAAAAGAAAAGAAAAATTCCAAAATGTGATTTTCATGGAAATTAAAATATATTATTTCCTGATTTTTCTTTGTGCAGCTAATTGAGATGAGAAATTGAGAAAATTATATAATACTTCAAAAAGTTCTTTTTAAATAACCACTTTATTGAGATATAATCCATATGCCATACAGTTCACCCTTTCAAGGCTTATAATTCAGTGGTTTTTAGTATACCAACAGATTGTGGAACTATCACCATAGTCAATTTTAGAACATACTCATCACCTTAATAAAAAGAAACCTAATGCTCATTAGTAGTCACTTTTCATTTCTCCCTAGTTACCTCAGGCTTACTGTCTACAGATTTATCTATTCTGGACATTTCATGTAAATGGAATCACATAATGTGTAGTCTTTTGTGACTGATTTACTTAGTGTAATATTTTGAAGGCTCATCCATGTTCTAACATGTTTAAATTTTTTATTATAACTGTTTATACTGGCAAATTAAATACATGATACTTTTCTGTTACCAGGTAAAGAAATATTTGATTACTTTGTTTTCTTTGCCCCGCTGTAATACTGTGTTTGCTGAAGGGTTGCCATTAACTTCTTAGGCTAGGAGCATGCTCTATAAAATTAATCTTGCTCAGATTAGTATACTTTTCTGATAGTCTTTATTCACATTACGCCTATTTTTTCATAAAAGTTATGACATCTTCTCTTGCTTACCTCATCCTCAATCCAGTTTACCTGAGGTAACCTCTATTTGTTGTTTGGAGTGAATCTTTATAGTACTTAAAATTTTCCTGTGTTTTTATTCTTTTTAGACCCTGTTTGGCAATAACAAGCTTACTACATTTGGAACCAGCACAACCAGTGCTCCTTCATTTGGTACAACCAGTGGCGGGCTCTTTGGTAACAAACCAACCCTGACTTTAGGAACCAATACAAACACTTCCAATTTTGGTACATATAAAAAGCAGGTTTGGCTCTCTTAAAGTTACACTGACTATACCACACATCATTCTCCTGATTCATATGATTGGGAATATTTAAAAATTCTCAGGTAAGCTGTGGCTTGATGTGAGGTACCAGAGGGAAAGATTTAAAATCATGGACTTGGGTTGACATACTTAGAAAAGATGTAAATTGCCTTACCTCATTATTAGTCTCTTACTTGCCTGCTTTGGATAAAATGGGCCATTCAACACATGCAGTGGTACCTTGTAGAAAGTTGCTTCTCTAATGGAGATAGATTTTTTCCAAAATAAGGAAATTTTCTTTATTTTACCTCACCAGTAGTTGAGAAACCAGAAATGAAACACATTCGGTTGAAAGAACACATTGTTTTAGGCCAGGTTTCAAACAGGGAAGTAGTGTACAAAAGAGATTTGATGATTTTTTTAAAATGTTTTTGTTGTCATTTTTGTTTTGATTTTTAGTTGATTTTTGAGATTTCAATAATTTTTTTTGAGATTGTATGATTCTTACTGAAAATTGAAGCTTTCCCTCAAGCTGCAAAAGTATATTTTTGATTGCATGTTCATTTTTAAAAATTTGGGAAATACAGATAAGATTGAATAATAATTAAAAAATAATCCTAAACTATTCAGAGATATGTTGGAAAAATTAAACTTGTTTCATAGAAACATTATATTATTCTAAATGTCTTCTGTAACTAAGTTCTTAATCAAATTTTACACAAAGAAAGTTCGTTTCATGACCAATATCTGTTAAGGATTTTATGTGCCAGATATATTATTAGGCACAGGGGGTATTTAGTGTGAAATGAATGAAAAGACATGGTTATTGGAGTGCCTGGCTGGCTCAGTTACAGAGTTTTACAGTTTTTCAGTGTTTTTGAATGGTCTTGTAGTGTACTAGAGAAAGAGACTACATTAAGCATCTGTTAGAAGGTGATATGTTTTTACAGAAGTGCATATGTGAAGGAAATAGGTACCAGTTCCTAAATTTTTGTACTTAATTTTATTAATTATTATTTTTAAAGATTTTATTTATTTGATAGAGATCATGAGCAGGGGAAAGGGGCAGAGGGAGAAGCAGACTCCCCGCTGAGCAGGGAGCCTGATGTGGAACTCGATCCCAGGACCCCGGGATCATGACCTGAGCTGAAGGTAGACGCTTAACCGACTAAGCCACCCAGGCGCCCTTGTTTATTTTTTTAATAAAGATTTTATTTATTTATTTGAGAGAAAGAGGGAGAGGGAGAAGGAAGCTCCCCACTGAGCACGGAACCTGATGTGGAGCTCTATCCCAGGACCCTAGGATCATGACCTGAGCCAAAGGCAGATGCTTAATCGACTGAGCCACCCAGTCGCCCCCGATTTGATATTTTAAAAGATTTATGTATTTATTTTAGAGAGCATGAGCGCGGGGAGAAGGGTGTTGAGGGAGAGGGAGAGAGAGTCCCCAAGCAGACTCTGTGCTGAGCGACCCAGACAGAGATCATGAGCTGAAGTGAAACCAAGAGTTCACGCTTAACTAACTGCACCACCCAGGTGCCCCTTTAATTTGATTTTTTAATCTTTTTTGTTGTGTTGCTCACTCACTCCTAGTAGTGATTATCATTTCAGCTATTCTTTTTGATTATGGAAGAGTGGTTTTTAGGCAGTGGGCTTGGTTAGCATGGGTATCTATTTTGAGTACTTGTTTATTTTATAAAATTAAGATGGGAAAGATACTTAAAGGTTAAATTAGAGTTTTTCAGTCTTTTTTCATCACTGTCACTCCTTCCCCCAAAAGCTTTGTAATCATCTCACCCTGTGAGATTTTAATACCACATGTGTTCTGTTTATCTGTTTATGTACTGTGGCCCTGTGGAGGGCCATAAGCCATTGTATAGCTATGATTCATTTAGCCCCTCAAGAACCAATTTTCCCTTCCTTTGAAAATGCATGTTTTTTGGTAGCATGCTTCATGCTCAGAAAAACAAACATTGTTTTTAGGTGGGTGCTTATATAGGCTAAAGTGATAAAATGGGCTGGACTTCTGAAATATACTTTATGTTCTTCCATCATTGCAAATTTCTGATTTGTTTGGAGATTTTTTTGTTGTTGTATAAATACATTTATATTCATGTTTGATGTTTTGAAAGTGAAAGATTTCATTTTTATCTTATATGCCTCACTAGCTTATGTGATGAATCTTACTTGTCCTAATTTTTTTTCCTTTTTTAATCCCCATTGTTGACCTAGTGCCTGGCATAGAATAGGTACTCACTAAAACTTGGTTAAATGAATTAATGAGTGAATAAATGGGGCCCTAAGAGTAAGGATTCCCTCTAAGTCAGATGGGGGTTGCATGGCAGCAAGTTTCGTTCTACTCTTGGGTGAATTTAACATCCCATTACTAACCTTGAGGGATCCTATCTAAGTAAGGCTTTCTTTGATATTCTTGTTTTCTTGGGAAGCTGTCAACTTTTGAGTTTGTGGACAGAGTCTTCTGATTTGGAAATAAGCCATATAACAAATCTGGAAATGGGGTAAGATTATACAAAGATTTAGAGCATCATTATATTGTTAGTCACACATCCATTATGGGATTTTGTTTCATTTGGCTGCTGATTAATTCACAGAGTTAAAGGTTAGGGTACCTGCTACTACAGTTGGTGTTGTGAGATCCTTAAGTCATTCTTTAGAGTCATCAGCTCATTTTCTTAGTAAATGATTATTCCTGGGAGGGACGGGTTTAAGATTAAATGAGTATAAGATAGTGTCTGAATTTCCAAATGAATGGAGGAGTAGAATTGTTTCAGGAGAGGAATTACAGACAGTATGTCAACACTTGTGAGCAACAGTTTAAAAAGATTGATTCTGGGACACCTGGGTGGCTCAGATGGTTAAGCGTCTGCCTTCGGCTCAGGTCATGATCCTGGGATCGAGTCCTACCTCGGGCTCCCTGCTCTCAGTGGAAAGCCTGCTTCTGCCGCTCCCCCTGCTTGTGCTCTCTCTGTGTCTCTCTGACAAGTAAATAAAATCTTTAAAAAAAAATAAAAAGATTGATTCTTTGGGTATTGATAAGATGGTGCTGGGCAATAAATCAGTGATTCTTCCATACTATATGGTTAAGTGGACAGTTAAGGAGCTATTTGTATACTTAAACATCTTTTTTTTTTAAAGCTCATTTTTCTAAATTCCGATATAATTGAAATACAACATTAATTTCAGGTGTAGAACATATGATTTGGTATTTCTGCTGAATCATATAAGACTAGTTTACATGTTGCTAACATGTTAACAGTAAGACTAGTTAACATGTTACCATATGTAGTTACATGTTTTTTGTGTGTGTATGATGAGAACTTTTAGGATTACTATTTTAGCAACTTTCAGATATGCAAGACAGTATTAACGATCGTCACCACGCTGTACATTACATCCCCATGACTTATTTATTTTATAACTGGAAGTTTGTACCTTTAGATCCCCTTTCACCCATTTCACCCATCCCCCCATCACCTTCTGGCAACCACCAATCTATTGTCTGTATCTATAAGCTGTTTTTTTGTGTGTGTGTTTTATAAGATTACACATACAAGTGAGATCCTGCAGTATTTGTCTTTCTCTGTATGGCTTATTTCACTTAGCATAATGCTTTCAAATTCCATCCATGTTGTCACAAATGGCAAGATTTCATTGTCCTGTACAGCTGAATAATACTCCATTATATGTATATATCACATCTTTACCTGTTTATCCATCAATGGCTACTTAGGTTATTTCCTGTATTTTGGCTATTGTAAATAATGCTGCAGTGAATATGGGGGTGCATGTCTTCCCGGGTTAATTTTTTAGTTTTCTTTGGATAAATACCCAGAAGTGGGATTGCTAGATCATATGGAATTTATATATTTTTTTTTAATCTTTTTTTTAAAGATTTATTTATTTGAGAGAGCAAGAATGAGAGAGAGAGAGAGTACATGAGAGTGGGGAGGGTCAGAGGGAGAAGCAGGCTTCCTGCTCAGCAAGGAGCCTGATGTGGGACTCGATCCCAGGAATCCGGGATCATGACCTGAGCCGAAGGCAGTCGCTTAACCAACTGAGCCACCCAGGCGCCCTGGAATTTATATTTTTAATTTTTTGAGGATCCTCCATATTGCTTCCCACAGTTTCTACACCAATTTACATGCTCACCAACGGTGCACCAAGGGTTCCCTTTTCTCCACATTTTTACCAACACTTGTTATTTTTTGTCTTTCTGATAATAGCCATTCTGATAGGTGTGAGGTGATACCTCGTTGTGGTTTTGATTTGCATTTCCCTGATGATTAATGATGTGGAGCATCTTTGCATATGTCTTTTGGCCATCTGTATGTCTTCTTTGTAAAGAAAACAACTCAGATCCTCTGCCCATTTTTAATTAGTTTGTGTTTTTGCTACCGGATTGAGTTCTTTATGTATTTTAGATGTTAACCTCTTATCAGGTCTGTGATTTGCAAATATTTTCCCCTTTTCCGTAGGTTACCTTTTCATTTTGTTGATGGTTTCCTTTGCTGTACAGAAGCTTTTTAGTTTGATATAGTCCCAGTTTTTTTCTGCTTTTGTTGCCTTTGCTTTTGGTGTCACATCTAAAAAATCATTGCCGAGACAGATTTTTTTTTAATTAACATATAAAGTATTTGTTTCAGGGGTACAGGTCTGTGATTCATCAGTCTTTACACAGTTCACAGCGCTCACCATAGTACATACCCTCCTCAGTGTCCATCACCCAGCCACCCCATCCCTCCCACCCCCGACCACTCCAGCAACCCTCAGTTTGTTTCCTGAGTTTAAGAGTCTTTTATGGTTTGTCTCCCTCTCTGGTTTCGGCCAAGACAGATATTAAGGGCTTAATGCCCATGTATTCTTCTAGGGGTTTTATACTTGCACGTCTTAGAGTTCAAGTCTTTAATTTTTGTTTATGGTGTAAGATGGTGGTCCAGTTTCATTCTTTTGCTGTCCAGTTTTCCCAGCACCATTAATTGGAGAGACTGTCCTTCCCTATTGTATATTCTTAACTCCTTTGTTGTAAACTAATTGACCATTACTTAATCGTCCTTAATTTTCATTTAAAAATTGTTTTGAAATGACAGAGTTGATCAACTTTTGTCAGTTAGAATCGGAGGAAATGTGTGGTATAAACAGCGTAAGTTGGGACTTATTTCCCTCGTGTGGGTTTGAGGTAGTTCACAAGTATCTTACTTTCTGCTGTTTACTGGGCTGGAAGATCCTTTCTGGTTAAATTTTAACTCAAAAAGAAAAAGAGTATCTCCAAGTACATTTTTTCCGTTTTTTTTTTCTTCTTTAAAAAAAATTGTGCTTGAGTAGCAGTACTCCCATTTTGTGGCATAGCTATTAGCACAATTGAAGAAAATTTTTAATGAATGTATGATTTAAAATGTATCAGATTATGTCAGATTCCATGCATTTTTAAGTGACAGAAATATATTTTCCAACTGTTTAAATTCTTTGCTTTCATTGAGATAATCCGGATATTGGCATGACTAACTACAACATTCTTAGTTGGCGATAGTGTCCTATATTTCAGGATACTCTCTTTACTCTGTTACCTTTTGTACTTGATCCCCTCCATGATACCTTTTAAAAAGACTTCTGAGTGTTCCATGAATAAGGTTTGCTGTCCAGTGATTGATTTTTTTTTTCCCCCTCTTATCAAAAGAGATTAATGATGGGATGCCTGGCTGGCTCAGTCAGTAGAGCATGCAACTCTTTTTCTTTTATAAAGATTTATTTATTTATTTTAGAGAACGAGAGAGAGCATGCGTGCATGTGCACTCCAGTGAGTTGGGGGAGGAGCAGAGGGAAGAGAATCCTCAAGCAAACTCCCCTCCGAGTGCAGAGCCCAATGCAGTTCATGAGTTCATGACCTGAGCCAAAATGAAGAGTCAGATGCTGAACTGACTAAGCCACCCAGGTGCCCCTGGAGCATGCACCTCTTGATCTCAGGGTCTTGAGTTCGAGCCCCATGTTGGGTGTAGAGATTCTTTAATGATAAAAATCTTTATTTAAAAAAAAGATTAATGATATGCTCATTGGATATTTTGTTGATATTTAGCTCCAAAAGGAGTGCAGAAACTTCGTGGACATATCTGAACAAAAGGGAAATAATAGCAATAATGCAGTAGAGGTGTCTTTTGGTGAAACCTCTGGATTTTCAAGGGGAATCATAGGATTTTCTCTAGATGGGAGGTCATAGTGAAGGAGGATGATTTGTTTAACTCTCCATCATCTCTGATAATGAAACAGTTCAACCCAAGAAACGTTATTTATAGATTATTTTCTCTTTTAATATCAGCTAGTTAAGTCCTTGAGTGCTCCTATGAGTTGATTGAGTATGACACCATTAAAGTTCCTCCTGTGTGATCAGCCAGGCACACATTACTGCCCATACATGGTTCATCTGTTCAAAACCAAAGCTACTGTAGAGATTTTTTTTTTTTTAAGATTTTATACATTCATTTGACACAGAGAGAGAGATAGAGTAGGAACACAAGCAGGGGGAGTGGGAGAGGGAGAAGCAGGCTTTCCGCTGAGAGCAGGGTCCCAGGACCCTGGGATCATGACCCGAGCCGAAGGCAGACGCCTAATGACTGAGCCACCCAGGCGCCCTACTGTAGAGATTTTTATAGGTAAATTTCTATTAGCAAGAACCTTTAGCTTCAGTAAAGTGTCTTTGAGATTGTCTTATTTTTAATATATGTATATTTTAAGGTTTATTCAAGTAATCTCTACCCATTGTGGGGCTCAAATTCACGACACTGAGATCAAGAGCCACGTGCTCTACTGACTGAGCCAGTTAGGCACCCTGACTATCTTATTTTTAGTGAAAGTTTGAGGGAATGCATTTTTCTTCCATTAATTAGACATGAAAAATAGGTTTGAGGCTCTGAGTCTTACAAAGGGAATGTATATGCTCAAGCACAATCACTTTAATGGATATTATCTGGTATTGAATATTTCAAGTCTGAAACAATTAAATAGGAAGATTTTGGGATCTGTTTATAGGCATCAAAATTAAAATTCTTTAAAAAGGTTAAGTTAGCTTACCATTTACGATTTCTAAATAGTAATAACTGACAGGATGCAAAGCTTAGAGTCAGCCTTTTTAAAAATTCCCTTGTATAGGAAATTGAGAGTTGTGTTAACAGTACAGTCCACTCATTCTTTTGTCCTTCTAGGTTTTGGCACAAACACCAGCGGGAGTAGTATTTTTGGAAGTAAACCAGGACCTGGGACTCTGGGAACTGGGCTTGGTGCAGGATTTGGAACAGGTAAGGAACTGTACCATGACATTTAGGAAGTGACACAGCTTGGCTCTCTAATTGCTGGAACTTAAGACCTCTGTTTGATCATATGCCTGAGAATAAGAGGACTAGATTTGCATTTTCACAAATGGACTTACAAAACATTCCCAGCAGTTTTGCTTTACCAGGTTTTAAAACATTTGGACGTTTTATCTTAAAAGTTGTGTGCTCCCTTTCTATAAAATGTTTTTCTTCTGATAGTCCCAGTCTATCTGGGATTTTTAGTATTTAATGTGAGACTTGTCAGTATGATGGCATTATTAACTTTCAGTTCCCTTGTGCTACCTTTGTAACAGGCAGGCATTTGAGACTTTGAACTGTTAATCAAGTAAGCTTTATTACCTTAATAGTAAGAGAGAGCAGTAAGAGCATTAGTTGAAGTAATTAGCAAATACTCTGAGGTTTTAATAAGGTCTGTGCATACCTCTCAATTCTTTCCACCTTGATGTAGAGCTGTCATACCTTTGTCTCTGTTCCTACTATTGATAATTTATTTTTTAGTGCCTTTGAAGACGTTGACCCTTCTGCCTGCCAAACTGTTTTAAAGAATATGAGAGTGGTAGTGGTCATAAATGAATAACAGCATGTATAGTTTCAACAAGGTTGTTAAAGCATATAGTTTTGTCTATTTCTCAAGTCATCTGACCATGGGTGTGTGGTCATTTAGTTGCAAACCATTTATTTCCATAGTCTCTGCTCCCACTATCCAGTTATCTGTTGTCTTTGCTTGTATGCTCTGATCACTTATCTTTCATCTCTCTCTCTTTTTTTTTTAAGATTTTACTACTCAGCAATCCCTATACCCAGTGTGGGGCTTGAACCACAACCCTGAGATCAAGAGTTGTATGCTCCACCAACTCAGCCAGCCAGGCACCCCTGTCCTTTCCTTTTTAATAGAACCTCATTTTATACTCTATGAACTATTTCCTTCCATTTTCCTTTTTAAATAAAAGATATAAGTGCTTTAAAAAAATTCAGCAATACAGAAGTACCATGATAAGTCAACGTATATCACTTGTGAAGTAACAGCTATTGAAAGTGTGGCATGTTCTTGTCAGACTCCTTTATGTACATTTTGTACATTTTTTTTTCATTTTTCAAATGTGTACAAACACATACTGTTGTACATGTGTGTTTTATGTATTTTCTATTATCTTCTTAAATAGAAACCATATCCTGCATGAGTGGTTTTTTTAAACCAAAGGCTGAGGTACGTTAGTTGGATGTAATAGTTATATAGTGGGCTGCAAACAGCATTTAAGGAAAAAAATATTAGAATGGAAAACTCATTGTACAAAGTAAGGTTAAATATCATTTAATTTTTGTTTTAGTTGTGTGTGTGTGTGTTATGGGTCTCCGTGTATTTCATATTGTGTGCTATAGTCAAAAATGTTTCAAACTGAAGGCAACTGCCTTACATGGTATTCTGTATTTCATTTTTTCATTTCCCATGACATTTTGGGCATATAGTTTTTTCTTTGGTCAGTATATATATAGATCTGACTTATTCTTTATTTTATTTTATTTTTTTTAAAGATTTTATTTATTTGAGAGAGAATGAGAGAGAGCACGAGAGGGAAGAGGGTCAGAGGGAGAAGCAGACTCCCTGCTGAGCAGGGAGCCTGATGTGGGACTCGATGTCGGGACTCCAGGATCATGACCTGAGCCGAAGGCAGTCGCTTAACCAACTGAGCCACGCAGGCGCCCTGACTTATTCTTTAAAAATAACTGTTCGGTATTCCATTGTGTATATATGTGCATATATACACATGACACATAAATACATACACATAACATAATTCAGTTTTCCCCTTTTAGTAGACATTTGAGTTATTTGATATTAGCAATGCAGTAGTGAATATCTTTGTTACATAATTTTGTATGTGTTAGTATTACTATGGGATTGATAGCTGGAATTGGGTCAGAAGATGCGCACATTTTGAATTTTGGTCAGTCTTGCCAATTTGCCTTCCAAAAAGAATGCCAGTATGAATTTTTGCTCTCATTGTATTAATGTGCTCATTTTTCCCATACTTTTCCATATTGTTGGACTTTTTCATCTTCACATGCATGATAGTGGAAATTGGTGTATTCTGATTTGCACTTCACTGATTACTGATGAAGGATACCCTTATGTATGTTTACTGGCCATTTGAATTTTAATTCCTTATTCATAATATTTGATCATTGTTTCTTCATCTATTTTTGAGAGTGCTTTATATATTGTGGATATTAACTCTTTTGGGTTGTATGGTAGAGTTTTATTTGAACTTTTTAACTTATCCAAATTCTATCACATATATTTTACAAGAAATAAAAATTAAAAAGCTGTAGTTTTTGTGTAGTGTGAACCCTAATTTTAAGCAGAATATATCATCTGACATCAGTGTTCTCTTCTAATCCTGGAGGTAAAATTAGCTTTGGTGTGGGCACATTACAAGCTTTTTCAAGGGTAGTTTTGACCCTAGACAGTTTGTGAACCATAAACCTAAAGCTCAGGTAAGATGCTACTTTAATGTCTGTTACAGATATTTCCACCAAGTGTTTAAGTTTACCATTTAATTTTATGGTATCATCATGTACAAGTTTTATTTTTATTTTACTTTTTTTTAAAGGTTTTATTTATTTATTTGACAGAGACATAGCGAGAGAGGGAACACAAGCAGGGGGAGTGGGAGAGGGAGAGAGAAGCAGGCTTCCCGTGGAGCAGGGAGCCCGATGTAGGGCTCGATCCCAGGACCCTGGGATCATGACCTGAGCCGAAGGCAGACGCTTAACAACTGAGCCACCCAAGTGCTCCACAAGTTTTATTTTTATGTGGTTAAAGTTGTCATTCTTTCCTTTTTGGCTTCTAGGTTTTGCAGGTTATTAGCAGTGCCTTCTCCTATAGTCCCAAGTTATATAATGTCATATAGCTTTTTCTAATGCTATCATCTTCTCTTCCACAATAATGTAATTTCTCAACCTTTTTATTTATTTGAATATGTTCAGTTTTCCTTAAGTAGTTCTACCTCAGAGACAACAGGTAACATTTTTACTGCTGTAATATATTCCTCATTCGTGCTTTGTTTGTATAAACTAAAACCCAAATACAATCAGTAAAGAATTTTATGCCTCCAACCTTAGCAGCAGTAGATCATGTAGGGAAATGAGAGTTCTGTGAACCACGATGCATACACTTTTGGAATTCTTTGATGGTCACCTCTGCTAAAGCAGACTTTAGGCTTTGAGAGCGGTATGTCTTGAGATGTTATATGTAAATACCCACGTTCATGAACTCTGCATTTCATGATGTCACAAGTAGAATTGCACTGTAGCTTTGGGTGATGTCTTTTTGGGGCACTAGCTAAGTGGGTATTCTGTGCACCTTTTTTTTGAGTGATGGAGATTCATACTCCTTTTATTTTGAGAGATGGAGATTCAGACTCCTACCTCAGCAAAGGTAAAATTTCCTATAACAAATTTTCCTGTAAAAACATTTTGTGTTATTCTTTGGCGTGTGATATTTTCCCACCTGATGTGCTCGGACTAAGGAATACTCATTAAACCATGGGAGTATAAGTTTCTGATTTGACAGTGATATTAACTGTCATTGGCACTATCAATAGTATGGCATTTTCTCGGTAGTTACTTGATAATATTAAGAAATTTTAGTTCTTAAAAATTTTCCATGAAGTAATAAGTTTAAGGGTACATCTAGTAAAGTTCATTGTTACTAAGGTATACGCAGAAAAATTTACCCAAAGTAACAGATACCATAAATAAAATTAAATTTTAATGTTTATTAGAAGATCTCAAAAGGAATATAACCATTTTCGCTTTTCTCTTGAGTATCCTTGGAGTTTCTAGGGTCACTATTACCATGGTGCTCCCCATATATCTGCTTTATGATTCCTACAACTAATTATAAATACACTACATTTTATAAATTGACATTATCTTCCATCAGAATGTCCCTTAACTTGTGGACTATTAGTAGGTCCTTTCATTAAGCATAAAAATCCATTTGCATAATAGGAGATAGCTCTGGATAAAATGCATATTTTTCCTTTAATTGCAACAGTGTGCAGACAGGTCACTTTATGACAGTCTCTTTCCAGGTCACCTGAACCTCCCAATGCCTTTTTTATTCTTTTTTGGCTTACTGAAATAACAGTGGTTTTTAGACTGTTTCATGGTTCTTCATCAAGGACTGCTACAAAGGTGAGGAAAATACACCCATCCAGATGATAAATTTTTGTCCATTTTATCTTTTTATTTTTTTAAAAAGATTTCATTTGTCAGAGAGAGTGCGCACAAGCAGGGGGAGCAGGCAGAGAGAGAAGCAGGCTCCCCACTGAGCAAGGATCCTGATGCTGGACTTGATCCAGGACCCTGGGATCATGACCTGAGCCAAAGGCAGATGCTTAACTGACTGAACCACTGAGGCGTCCCTGTCTGTTTTATATATTTGGGTTTCTTCTAAGTTTTTGTTCAGGGGGTAAAGAGGTATTTGTTACCTGGAAAAATAAAGAATTCTGAAATTAATGCTATAAACTATGTCCTTCAAGGAAGTAATTTCAGTTTTTCTTGGAATTTTCACCAATTTCTAATGGTTTGCAACTTCTAAAGGAGTCTTATTTCCTATTCTAAAGCTGGGCTTTGGGAGAAGTAATCCCTTTGCTACATTGTTGTCTTCTTGTTATTAATGAGGTTATACAGTTAAGGAATGTTTTGTCCATTCAGTAGTTGCCCTCACTAATTTATATTGTATGGATTCTCTGAGTATAAACTTCCTGTTTTTTTTTTTTTATTGTAAAGCAGTTCATATTCGATTTTTTTTTTTTAAGATTTATTTTAGAAAGAGAGTGCAAGCAGGTGCAGAGGGAGAGGGAGAGAGAATCTCAAGTAGGCTCCACACTGAGTGCAGAGCCCAATGGGGGGCTTGATTTCACAACTCTGAGATCATGACCTGAGCTGTGAAATCAAGTTTTGGAAGCCTAACTGATTGAGCCACCCAGGTGTCCCTCCATATTTTTGACCTCTAAGTATTATATCTTTGAAATGATTTTATCTCGCTCAAGATGCATTGTTGCGTTAAAAGGAACTTTAGATCTTCTGAATTGCCAGTAACTTTTTGAGGAGGAGGTGATGGAAATTTTTAAAGAATTTTTGTGCCAATAATTTATTCTAAATAAATTCATCCCATTTTCACTGCCAACAACAAGATCCATAAGCAAGATTCATTAGGCTTTAAAACATAAGTTTCTGCAGTGGGTTTCCCCTTGGTGAAAATAAGTTTTTATTCCATCCGGTCTGATTCATGGTGAAACCTGAGTCTGCTCAGTAAGCACGTCACAAGGCATTTAGCTTTTTTTTTTTTTTTAAAGTTTTACTTATTTAAGTAATCTGTATACTCCAAGTGGGACTCAACTCATGACCACAAGATCAAGAATCACACTCTCCTCCAACTAAGCCAACCAGGTGCCCCCATTTAGCTTTTTATAAAACAAAACGTTTGTCTTGGTGTAGTTTGCATGAGATGGTATATTTGAAAGTGTTACTTTTGCTATTCAAAGATGTATTGGGTTTGATTTTCTATAGTTTAGCCTATAAGTTAGTCAAAAAGATGACATTGTGTTTGGTTCATCTGCATATTTTGATTTGCAAATACTGAAATTTAAGGAGACTTGATTATTTTTTAATTCTTTCAAACTCTGTATTACTATAGTGTAGCAGTTAGGAACCCTGATTGTATTGTCAGATGCACCAACGTTTGAACCTCATTTTCACCATTTACTACATTTGTGACATTGAGCTGATTACTAAACCCTCAGTTTTCTCATCTGTTAAATGTGGATATTTCCTACTTCAGACTTACGAAGATTAAGTGAGATACTAGCTAATATTTAATGAGTATTAGTATCTACCAATCCTCTTGTAAATATTTAATATGTGTTTATTCATTTTAACCTTAGGATAGATATCTGTGTATTACTATCTCATGTTATAGTTGAGGAAACTGAAGCACAGAGAGGTTAAATATTTTGCCTCTGATGTATATAATGTACTCAGCACAGTGCCTGGCAATAATTAGCATTTACTGTATTACATACTCTTGTTGAAATGAGTGGTCATTATGAAGTTTCCAAATGTATTATATTTTTAAATAACTGACCTCTGGCATAACATTCAAAGGATCTCCTGTGGCGCTTTTTCTTTCCTCTTGTCTCCATAGCTCTTGGTGCTGGACAGGCATCTTTGTTTGGGAACAACCAACCTAAGATCGGAGGGCCTCTTGGTACAGGAGCCTTTGGGGCCCCTGGATTTAATACTACGACAGCCACTTTGGGCTTTGGAGCCCCCCAGGCCCCAGTAGGTAAGTGTCAGTCACTTTAGAAGGCTTTGCTTAGTTTGTTTCTTGCTAATACTTGACTTGGTGACCTGATTTTCCTCCCAGTCCATCCCACCCCTACCAAAGCAGTACACAGACGCACATCATTAAACAGTCATGTGGTGCAGAAGGGCTTGTGATGGATCCTGGCCTTTTCCACTTCCCCACCCACGCCTCGTCCCCTAAAGAGACTGCTTTGTTATGGCCACTTTGTTTCCTGGTATATAGTTAAGTTCCTATCTCTAAATGATGTGCTTATGTTGCTTTGTTTTGCTTTATTTATTAAGCCTTAAATAAATTAAACTTGCTAATGGTAGATGAGAAATAGAGCTCACTTATCACCTACCTCTGTGTTCTTTATTCACTTTTCCTAATATACCTATGTTACTAAATACCCTAAGTTTAGTTTTATCTACTGGAGTATTTTTCGTGTTTCATTCATTTGAATACCCTTTCCTAGTTTTTGCCCTCTCTGCCTCCTACGTCTGTTATTATTTTTAACTTAAAATTAACTTTTTAGCTTAAATGTCTTTTTAAAAGAAATCCGTTGTATTGGAGATAAAAAACTGTTACCACCTGGCATAAATTAGAGTAAGTGAATGAGAGAGAGCAAGAGAAAGATGTACCATTGATATCATGATCCGCGTACCACATTTGGATAAGCCCTTTGCAAATTTAATATCATGATATCCCATACTATCATGATCCGTGTACCACATTTGGATAAGCCCTTTGCAAATTTAAGCCGGGTCCCTTCATACTTTTTCTTGTTCTGTCAACTGAGAGTATTTCTTGAGTCCTCTTGATCAAGTAAGGGTATTAGTGCCCTTTCTTATCCTTCTTTTTTTCCTCATTTCTTCTTTTGCCTTCTTTATATTTTCATATTGAAAGTGATGATGATGTATTCTGTCTATAATTATTACCTTCATCTTTTCTCTGATTAAAGAATAATTTAAAAGTTGTAAAGGCGAACACAGCATATTATTACAACTATGAAAACATTGCTGCCCAGCCACATACACCTTTTTTATACAGCTTTTTCTTTCTCCTAGAATTTCTAATTCTTTTTTCCCCTTGGATTACCAGTCCTTATCACCTTCCTGAACTGGTCCAAATTCTTAAGGGTGGTATCAGAATTCTTTTACACTGGATGTCACTCATTGATCCCTCTGTCCTTCCTCCTGCAGCAGTATGAACTCTGATTATTCCCTAGGCCTTCAGCATTGCTCCCAGTATTCCCTTCAGGGCTACTCAGTGGGAACCGCTCTGTCCTAGGTGTAGGTTTTTCCCTTTTATTTATTTCCTGAATTGTCTGGAATGTGTTTTTAAGTAAAGTGTATATGAAGGGTAAACTTTGATCACTTATAGGTCTGAAAATACCTTTTTTGTTCCTCATGCTTTAATGTTATGGAATTCTAGTGTGAAAATAATTTATCCTCAGAACTTGGACTGTATTTCTTGCATTAACCATTATGTGCTGTGAAGTCTAATGCTTTTCTGATTCTTGAGATGTGTTCAGCTACTACCCCCACAGGCATTTAGGATTGTCCCTTTGTCCTGAAATTTCACTGACTTGCTTATACCCTTTTTTTTTTTTAAGGTTTTTTTTTTTTGAGTGGGGGGAGGGGCAGAGGGAGAAGGAGAGAGAATCTTAAGCAGGCTCCACACCCAGCCCAGAGCCCGACATGGGGCTCTATCTCACAACCCTGAGATCATGACCTGAGCCAAAATCAAGAGTTAACCAGCTGAGCCACTCAGGTGCCCCCTTTCTAAATGCTTGATTTTTAAGCTGTGTTTCTACTTTTTAGGAGATTTCTGAATGTCTTCTAAATCATCATCGTTTTGAATTTTTATTTTCAGTTTAGCAAGAATTCTTTCTTATTCTCTGAAAGTTCCTTTTCTCAAGCATCTGGTTCTTAGATGCAATTTTTTCTTGAAACTTTGTTAATTGGCTTTAAAAAAAATTTTTTAGGACTTTTCTGTGCCTTAAATCTTCAGGATTATTTTTGCTTTGGTCCTACTCTTTAATGCTCTGTGATCTTTACCATTCATATTCAAGAATAAAATAATAAAAAGCTCACTGGCAGTTTATGTGTATGAGTAGAGCTTGTTTACCAGTTAAGTTTCACTTTAAGGTAAGTAGTCCAGGAACCACCTATTATCCAAGGGTCCTCTGATTGTTATATTCTTAGCTCTGGGATGATGCAGGTACTGAAACGAGTTGCCCTTGTTCTTTCCATATGTAAATTTGGTTTCATCAGAGGCACACTCTGATGTTTGGCTTATCTGTTGAGGATCAGGGATTAGGAAGGATGAAGGTATGGGTGTTTATATATGTACTTTGCATTGGTTCATCTCTCCTGCTTTCAGTCTCACTTCATCAAACTTGGTATCATTGAATCCCTAATCTTTCTGGGATTTTACAGGGCAGATATGCTCCACTTTGGGCTGTAATCCCCTATGAATGTACTCTAAGCTATCCTTCGCTCTATCCTGCTTTGTCACTCCTCTGTCCACTTCTTTCTCCTAGAAATTTGTTATATTTTCTCTTCTATTCATTTGTTATGTCCCATTCTTTGTCATTGTGGGTTATATAGATATATTTTAATTTGTTTTAAACATAGATTTTACATAGGGGCACCTGGGTGGCTCATTTGGTTAAGCATCTGCCTTTGGCTCAGGTCATGATCCTGGGGTCCTGCAATTGAGCCCCGCATCTGGCTCCTTGCTCATCAGGGAGTCTCCTCCCTCTCCCTCTGCTCCTCCTTCCCGTTTGTGCATGCACACTCACGTGCTCTCTCTTTCTCCCTCTCACTCACTCTCCTCTCAAATAAATAAAATCTTTTTTAAAAAACAGATTTTACTTAGATCTTTGGTGTGGAGGTGAATTAGAATTGTAATTTGAACATTAGAATAAGCTTTATCATTAAAAGTGATATTTTCACTTTTATTTCTTTTCCTTAGTTTTAGTTGTTTTCAGTAGGACATACCATAAATATTGTAACCTACCATTTTTACTTGGATAGTGTTTTGAATAGTTTGGGTTTTTAAAAAAATTTTTTTAAGTTTTATTTATTTAAGTAATTTCTACACCCAGCATGGGATTTGAACTCACAACCCTGAGATTAGGAGTAGCATGATCTTCTGACTGAGCCAGCCAGGCACCCCTTGAATGGTTTTTGATAATCCATCTTTTTCTGAAGTCAATTAAAAGTTCCTGAGATGAGCATTTAGTATTACAGTTACATATGGTACTGTTACCACACATTTAAAAGTAGCTGTATTGCCTTTTAGAATGTACATCTTTGCATCATAGGATGTTAGTTGGAAGGTGCTTTAGAGCTTATGTGAGTCCTCTCTTACTGTGGGAGTTCCTCAGTTACCGTTTTCCAAGTCAGTCTGGTCCATTGTTTAAGGTTGTTTAGAAACCAAAACATGCCTCCCTAGAATTTCCACTCAGTGATTCTACTTTTACCTCCTAAGCTAAGCAAACCAGTTTGTTACAGTTTCTTTGCAGTAACCCTATTGTCTTTCTTCCAGATAAAATATCATCAGGCTTTTCTATTCTCAGACTTTATTTTTTATACTTTTTCCTGTGCCTTTAATCATTTGGTCATGATGTGGCTTTTCAGTATGTTTTCAAATTACTGTGACCGGAATTGACTAACACAAATGGTAGCTTAACTAGTGCTTATGTTTGATTGTTCTCTTATTTTTGCTAACATATCAGCTCTCTTATCTATATTTTTAAATAATACAGTCAACTTAGAGAATATTTCATATTTAAGCATACAAAAATAAAAACATCCTATTCACACACTTTTCCTAATTACGTTTGGATTTGTTAAAGGAGTTCTTATTCTTTTGAGTAAGCCCAGATGGGGTGACCTATTATACTTGTTAATGATGGGATCAGCTGGTACGTGTCAGTGTTATTTTTAATGGATAATTGCCTGTCAAGTAACTGACTAGTGAATATTAGAATTCTTACAAAAACATCCAGGTTTTCTTGAGTCTCCTTGAATAGTCCGTAGAATAACATTTATGCTGTTGTTGTGTGGCATTCTGTACTGAAGCTACTTTATTATATTTTTTTTCCTCACTGATACTTAAATTGGATTTAGGAACATCATACACATGATTTGCTGTGTGCTCTTTAAATTGACATCTCTGGGTTTCACAGTCTTGAGCAAACTTGTACTCTCCCCTTACATATTAGCATACAGTTTTAGTATTTAATTAATACATCTGATTTTAAGAAAGCTTAATTTGACTAAGGTGGATTTACCCCCTTTTTCGTTACTTAAGCTTTAGCTCTCTGTTCTGGGTTTGTTGTTGCTGCTGTTGTGTTTTTTTTCTCCCTGTTGTATCAAAATTTTCCAAATGTTTTGTTTGAGGGATTCCTTCAATGTGGATTATCTTATTATGTTTTGGCATTAGCCTTGTTTTAAACACTTATAAAGGAAAAAAGTGTTTTTATCTCTAAAATTACTTAGGTGTGATTTGATTTTTTTTTTTAAATGAGTATTTTTGGAACTATTTTGCCAAGAGGTTTCTTCGTCAATCAGGGTATAACGCAGATAGTTGTGGGGGTTTTCTTGTTTATTTTTTACTGTGTGTGATTATAGATCATTCCTTTTCTGTTCCCTAAATTCTCTGTGACTATTGACATGTTTTTACACTTTAAAAGAAAATTAGACTAATTGGAGTGATATTTTTTCTTTCAATTTTTACTTGAATATAATATGAATATTAAATGTAAATAATAAACATAATAAGGACACCTTTACAGCCATTTTCATTTTTTGTTTTCCACTTTCTTCCTCAATAATCTTAGTATACTTAATATTTTTCATTCTGGAATTTTTACTTACTAAATTAAATCAAAGGTATTTCCTTATTTCCACCGTGAAACACATTGTCATTATTTTTAATAACTATTTAACCCACCATGTTGATGTATCATGATTTTTACAGCTATTAATATTGGGTATAGGTTGTTTCCAAGTCCTAACAATTACAGATAATATTTATTGAATATTTACAAGCATTTCTTTGTTTCTAGTTTATTTAAACCCTTGGGTTAAATTTCCATGATTGAAATGAGTAGGTTAAAAAATAAAAAAACAGTATTTGCTTTATGTACTGTCCTATTATTTCTTTTAGGCAGAGTAAGTCAATTTATAATGTGTCTAGAAGTTAAAGACTATAATTCTTTTGCTATAGCTGATACATATACAACTAATAGATACTGAGGTAGATAGAAAATATTTCTTCAAGGTTGTTTAAATTGCATTTCATTGATTATTAGTGACAACGAACACCTAAGTAAAATTTTTTGTGTGTTGTCTTTTATGAAATGCCTCTTCATATCTTTTACCCATTAGTTTCTTTGGTTGTTGATTTTCTTCACAGTTTGCTCCTCTGCTCTCCACCAATAATGCCATTGAGTGAGTCTGAACATTTTGAAGACGTCTCCAAAATGATTCTGTGTTCTCTTGCTATAATTGCATTGGATCCCTGGACTGACATCTTCCTTTCTCTTTTCTTTTTTTTCAAAAAGCTTTGACAGATCCCAATGCTTCTGCTGCCCAGCAAGCTGTTCTCCAACAGCACATCAATAGTTTAACATACTCACCTTTTGGAGACTCTCCTCTCTTCCGGAATCCCATGTCAGACCCTAAGAAGAAAGAAGAGGTAATTTTTTTTTAATTTTTTATTGTTATGTTAATCACCATATATTACATAATTTGTTTTGGTGTAGTGTTCCATGATTCATTGTTTGTTCATAACACCCAGTGCTCCATGCAGAATGTGCCCTCTTTAATACCCATCACCAGGCTAACCCATCCCCCTACACTCCTCCCCTCTAGAAACCTCAGTTTGTTTTTCAGAGTCCATCATCTCTCCTGGTTCGTCTCCCCCTCTGACTTACTCCCCTTCATTCTTCCTCTCCTGCTATCTTCTTTTTCTTTTTTTTTTTCTCAAAATATGTTGCGTTATTTGTTTCAGAAGTACAGATCTGTGATTCAACAGTCTTACACAATTCACAGCGCTCACCATAGCACATCTTCCCCAATGTCTATCACCCAGCCACCCCATCCCTCCCACCCCCGACCACTCCAGCAACCCTCAGTTTGTTCCTGAGATTAAGAATTCCTCATATCAGTGAGATCATATGATACATGTCTTTCTCTGATTGACTTATTTCACTAAGCATAACACCCTCCAGTTCCATCCACGTCGTTGCAAATGGCAAGATCTCATTCCTTTTGATGGCTGCATCATAATCCATTGTGTATATATACCACATCTTCTTTATCCATTCATCTGTCGATGGACATCTTGGCTCTTTCCACAGTTTGGCTATTGTGGACATTGCTGCTATAAACATTGGGGTGCACGTACCCCTTCGGGTCCCTACATTTGTATCTTTGGGGTAAATACCCAGTAGTGCAATTGCTGGATCGGATGGTAGCTCTAATTTCAACTGTTTGAGGAACCTCCATACTGTTTTCCAGAGGGGTTGCACCAGCTTGCATTCCCACCAACAGTGTAGGAGGGTTCCCCTTTCTCCACATCCCCGCCAACATCTGTCGTTCCCTGACTTGTTAATTTTAGCTATTCTGACGGGTGTGAGGTGGTATCTCATTGAGGTTTTGATTTGGATTTCCCTGATGCCGAGCGATGTTGAGCACTTTTTCATGTGCCTGTTGGCCATTTGGATGTCAAGAAGAGGTAAATTTAAGGATGCTTTTGTAAAGTTTATTCTCAGATCAAGAGGAACTAAATGTGGAGAATATAATTTCTTAATAAGCCTAAGCAGAGTTAGGTGTAATTAAGTTTTTAAGACACATTATTTGTGCTTTTCACTGAGCCAGGAGATAGATTTTGTTTGCTGTATCTGGAAGGCAGCATGACTAAAATAGTGAAATGAACACTGGACTGAAGGTGAGGGCTGAGACTTTTCATTAACTCTGAAATAAGGCATATATTATTATTCCCATTTTATAGTTGAGCAAACTAAGGCTCAGGCTGATTTTCTGAAAATCATAATATTCTTAAGTGGCATATCAATATCTTTTCTCCTGGTTTCTACAGTTAACTTTCTCTTAATTTTTTATGCTCTAGTGTCAGAGAAATGATCTTCTGCTCACTGTGGTGTGGGTTAAAAGTAGGCTTTGGTCTGTTTAATCCTTGTGTTACCATGTACAATGAGCATGTCTTCGCTTCTGAATGTGTTTCTTCATCTGTAAAATGGGGATAGTAATACTGTTTAATCTTGAGAATTAAGTGAGATAATGCATACCTGGTTTATTTATAATAAGTTGGTCAGTCTACAGATACTATTGCTCAGTTATTTATGTCATTTCATTTCTCCCTCACTGGTTTTTTGAATTAACCCTATAACTAGATATAAAGAGAAGTAAGATAGGAATTTAAAGTGCTTTTTAACATGCTGCATAAATATAAGTTTTGCTTAGATGAAAATTTTGTGTGGGACATCCAGGTGGCTTGGTCAGTTAAGTGTCTGACTCTTGATCTCAGCTCAGGTCTTGATCTCAGGGTCATGAGTTCAAGCCCTGCCCTGGGCTCCATCCTGGGCATGGAGCCTACTTTAAAAAAGAAAAGAAAATTATGTGTTATTTGTGCAGCATAATTACAGGCCTAAATATGTGCTAGTCACTGTGTTCAGTACTGAGGATACAAAATGAAAACAACTTATCTTCTAAGTTATCATCTTGCTATTTATTTAGTCAGGAAGATTGGATCTGTTAATGTGTTTTTTTTTTATTATTTTTATTTTTTTAAAGATTTTATTTATTTGACAGAGAGAGACACAGCAAGAGAGGGAACACAAGCAGGGGAAGTGGGAGAGGGAGGAGCAGGGAGCCTGATGTGGGGCTCGGTACCAGGACCCTGGTATCATGACCCAAGCCAAAGGCAGACGCTTAACGACTAAGCCACCCAGACGCCCCTGTTAATGTGTTTAAATTTACTCAAGCTCAATATAGTAAATACAGTAATAAAATAACCCATTAGCTGATGAATGGATAAACAAAGTGTGTGTGTGTGTATGTTTATGTATATATATGATGAAATGTCAGTCATAAAAAGGAATGAAGTACTGATAATGCGCTACATACAACGGGTGAACCTTGAAAACATTATGCTGGGTGAAAGAAGACAGACACAAGAGGCCACGTGATTCCATTCATATAAAATGCTTAGAATATGCAAATTTACTGAGACAAAGTAGATTCATGTTTGCCTAGGGAAACTGGAATTGGAGGCACAACATTTCTTTTTGGAGTGAGGGGAATGTTCTGCACTTATATAGTGGTGATTCTTGCACAACTTAGTAGATATACTAAAGCCCCCTGAATAGTTTGCTTTAAAATGGTGAATATTATGTTAAGGAAGAGTGTAGATTTTGGGGTGAGTTTGATAAGGCTTTGCAAAAGAGGTAACATTTAACTTTTTTTGAGTATATATGGAGAAGTTGGTAGATCTAGGTTAAGACATTCCAAGCAATGACACACAATTGTGAGAGATCACTAAAAAGATCTAGGAAGGTTCATTGTTGCTGAAGTGTAAACAGTCTGCATTGTAAAGAGAAACAGACTGTGACAGGGTTTTATATGTTAGACATTGTTGTTTCAAATGGTTATATAATCCCATGTATAATGTTTAGTAGGAAAACAAATCTATAACATCCAGCAGATGTTATAGAAAATAATAAAGGTGCCATCAAAATCAACCTAAAGTCTTATTTTAGTTGTATGTCTCTTCTACTAACTTGTAATTTCCTCAAAAATCAGGGAAAGTGATTTCATTATTTTTATTGCCAGTACTTAGTGTTTGACTCATGGCAACTACCAATGTTTACTAAATGCTGAATAAATGCCAGCTAATAACCATTTTTTAAAGAGTGATTTGGATTGGACAGAAGTCGAGTATTAATTCATGGGTGCATCTCAGTTTATTTTGAAGTTTAAGATTTTTGGTTTAGTTGAAAAATAAACAGAGGTATCTAATTGGATAAATGGCAAAGATATTTGAACTCTGTTCTTAAGATTTTTTTTTTTAAGGCCAAATAATGCATTTGAGTTAAACTGGAATTTTCCTTGATGCTTTTGTTTTTCAGAGATTGAAACCAACAAATCCAGCAGCCCAGAAGGCTCTCACTACACCTACTCATTATAAACTAACACCCCGCCCTGCCACCAGAGTTCGACCAAAGGCTTTACAAACAACAGGCACGGCCAAGTCACATCTCTTCGATGGGCTAGATGACGATGAGCCATCCTTAGCCAATGGAGCATTCATGCCCAAGTGAGTTTATTTTTGTTAACATAAATTAAAAGTAAATATTAATTTAAACTAAGTACAAAATAATATGTATTTACCTAAATGTAGTACAAATGATGTAAGCTTAGGTTTTTGTTTGCTTAAAGATTTATCTATTTATCTATTTATTTTAGAGGGAGAAAGAGAGCATGGACATGCTCGAGTAGGGGAAGGGGTGGAGGGAGAGAATCTTCAAGCAGACTCCCCACTGAGCACAGAGCCCAAACCCTGGAAGCTCGACCCAGGGCTCTATCCTGTGACCCATGAGATAGTGGCCTGAGCCAAAACCAAGTCAGACCCTTAACCGGCTGAGCCACCCAGGCACCCCTGTTTTTAATTTGAAAAATAGAGAATATCACAAATAATAAAAGTGGCCTGATAGTTCTTCAAGGATAACCATGGTTAACATAAAAATATTTTTACTGTTTTACTAATATGCATGTTTTTTTGTTTTATTTTGAGATTTTAGTGCTTACATAATTTTAAGCAGAAGACACTTTTTTCTTAAAACTTATATTGGCCAAACCAATTAAGAATATCTCTACATAATTTTATGTACGGAGCCTGTTTTCCTCTCACTCTCCTTCCGGCTCACGCTCACTCTCTCTTAAATAAATAAAATCTTTAAAAGAAATATACATACACACACACACACACACACACACACAGTGGACTGGTGCTTCAGAAAAAATGGAAAGTCCAATTTTATATATTTCTTAGCACATAATTGGACTATTTTGAAGTCAGGGACAGTGTATTATTCATGTTTATGTCCCAGTATTTAGGAATTTTTTTGGCACAGAAAGGATTAGGGTGGGAAGGTATACATTTTGCTAATAATACCACCTCTATCCCCTTCCTGGCTTCCACTTCTGCATTCTTCCTCTCAACAGTCTTTGCTTCGTGGATCAGAACTATTTTAGAAGAGTTCATCTCTCTTTCCTTGATTCTTCAATTGGCTTGCAGGAACCCCATAGCCCCCTGATTTTCTTCCTACTGTATTGGTTGCTCCTTCTGTCTACTTCGCTGGTTCCTCTTCTCAGCCTTTTAAAATTGGAATGCCTCTGAGCTTAGTTCTTGATCACATTTTCTTTACTGTCTCCCAGAGTGATTTAATTTAGTTTCATAGCTTTATATGTCATTTATAGTCATTTATAGTCTGATGATTTCTAACCTTTTATCTCCACCCCAGACTTTTCTCCCAAACTCCAGATTTTTATACCCAGCCCCACCCAACATCTCCACTTGGATGTCTAAAAGATATTTATTTCAAAATTAACATGGCCAACACTGAACTCCTCATCTTCTACCTCACACCTGTTCCATCCATAGCCTTCCCTATCTCAGATAACTGTGTTTCCATCATTCTAGTTGTTCAGGCCAGAAACTTTGGAATCATCCTTGACTTCTTTCATATATCCCACATCTGAAGCATCAGCAAATCTTCTTTGTTGAACCTTCAAAAATTACCTAGTATCTGACCAATTTACCACTTTCACTGTTACTAACTACCCTGATCCAAGCTATCATCATCTTTCTTTTTCTTTTTTTTCCCCCCAAGATTTATTTTTAAGTAATCTCTATACACAGTGTGGGGCTTGAATTCAACCCTGAGATCAAGAGTCACATGCTCCACCAGTTGAACCAGCCAGGCGCCCCTCAAACCCATCATCATCTCTTGACTGAATTACTACAATATTCTCCTGATCTTTCCAGCTTTACCCTTACCCCTTTGCGTTCTGTCCTAAATATAGCCAGCACAGTGGTCTCTTTGAAGTGTAAGGCATATCATGTCACTTTTCTGTCCAAAATCCTGTGGTGGTTCATATTTTACTCAGAGTAAAGGCCAAATTCCTTACAGTGGTGTGTAAGGTGCTGTAAGATCTGATCTTGTTTGGTAACTTCCTTGTGAAGACATCTACTACTCTCTGTTGTTTACTCCACTCTGATTTTAGTGCTTCCTTGCCACTGTTAGGACAGGAAAGGCATGCTCTTGCCTTTCAGTCTTTGCCATACTTGTTCTCTTTGCCTGGAACACTTCTCCCCGTAAGTCCATATATTAATTCTCACTGTTTACTCACATATCCCCTCAACGAAGACTACTCTAACCCGTCTGTTTAAAATTGCACCCATCTTTTCTCTTGTCAGCATTCCCCACATTCTTATCATCTTTTCTCTTTTTTCCTCCTACCTTCTAATAAAATTTATTTTTTTTTATATTTTTCATCTGTTTTTTCCCTCTGGAACATAAGCTCTATATAGGTAGGTACCTTTGCCCCATGTTGGGTATAGAGATTATTTAAAAATAAATCTTGGGTAAAAAAAGAAAAAGAATGCATCTTAGGAGGCATAAAGGAGCTAAGTAAGAGTATAGAATCCCAGTTATAGGATCGAGGGGCTCCCTATAAGAGATGGAGGTCATCTAAGCCAACAGATAAGAGGGGATGGAGATTGGAAAAGTCTTTTGAGTTTATCCTCTCACCTTGTTAGAATCTAGAATTTAATCTTAACTGTATTTAACTATCTAAAGGAAATGGCATATGCCCCTATTCACTTCCTAACCAGGCCTTGGGCTATCACTTTATAGCTCTGTAAACAGTTCCCATATCGTACCACAGAAGGTAAAGGATTCATGAAGGACTTTAGGAGTATGGCTACCCCTAGAACAGTATTCTGTTTGCTCTGAAAGATGAATTTGGTAGATTGACAGTGTGAGAACCTTATCAGTGCCGTGTCTTTTTCCTTCTGCCTTTTCATACTAGTCAGAGGAAAGTTACTATAGAGCAAGCCAGTATTTTACTTACTCTGAATGGTAATTTGAAAATATTCTTTGATTCATCTGTTCCTTCCTTCATTCAACAAACATTTATCAAGTAACTACTAAGTCCCAAGTGTGGTAGGCATTGGGAATGCAGCTATTAACAAGACACATTCCTCCATCACTGAATTCAGTCTGTGAGGGGAGAGAGATGTTGACAGCACAAGTGAGACAAGTGACAGAGAGGAGTGGTAGAGATTGCCACTGTGGGGGAGAATGATGAAGGAAAGCTGCTCTGAGGATGTTTAAAGTGAGGAGGGAGGGGCACCTGGCTGGCTCAGTCAGTCAAGCATGTGACTTTGGATCTCAGGGTTGTGAGTTCCGAGCCCCACGTTGAGCATAGAGATTATTATTATTTTATTATTATTTTAAATATTTTATTTATTTATTTGACAGAGAGACAGCGAGAGTGGAAACACAAGCAGTGGGAGTGGGAGAGGGAGAAGCAGGCTTCCCACTGAGCAGGGAGCCCAATGCGGGGCTCGATCCCAGGACCCTGGGATCATGACCTGAGCTGAAGGCAAGACGCTTAACAACTGAGCCACCCAGGCACCCCGAGCATAGAGATTACTTTAAAAAAATAAAAATAAAAAAGAGGGATAGGGAGGACTGTTGGGCAGAGGGAATATTTTGCTATGTTTCTGGTTTTAAGTATGCCTATTTTTTTTAAGTGGATATTTATTTTCCAGTATTCTTTTTTTTTAAGATTTTTATTTATTTATTTGAGAGAGAGATTGAGAGAGAGTACGAGAGGGGGGAGGGTCAGAGGGAGAAGCAGACTCCCCGTGGAGCAGGGAGCCCGATGCGGGACTCGATCCCAGGACTCCAGGATCGTGACCTGAGCCGAAGGCAGTCGCTTAACCAACTGAGCCACCCAGGCGCCCCTCCAGTATTCTTTTGAATGATTGTTTCAGACACAACTTAACTTGACCGAATGGTATTCTATCATGTATTTACCAAATTAGAGCTCTTTTCCATTTACTTAAAATACTAGAAAATACAAGTCATTGTCTGGCGATGGTAGAGGAAGAGATTTTGGAAGGTTCATACAAGGAGTATGAGGAAACATTTCGGTATGATGACTATGTTGTTTTTCTGGTTTGTGATAATGGTTTCACTGGTGTATACAGAGGTCAGGGCTTATCAAATTGTATAATATAGTATGTGCAGTTTACTGTATGTCAATTATGCACTAGTAAATGTAGCAAGGTTTGTGGGATACAAGTTCAATATATAAAAGTCAATTTTATTCCTGTGTACCTTTATAGCTATATTCCTATAAGCCAGTTGAGGGCAGTGACATAACTGTGGCAAAATACATGAATCTGCCGTTTATTTTTACTTATGAAGTATTTCATTGTGGAAATAAATCTAGTCTTTGAAGTCACATAGGTTTGCTTTACCACAATAGTGTTTCTATACTTCTGTTTGTACCTGTCTAATTTGATATTCCTGATCTGGTCCTCTTCGCTTTTGCCTGGCACTATTCTTAACGTTTTATGTTGATTCCTTGTCTTCTAGTTGTAAGTATATTCTTCATGTGAATTTTTTTGTTGGGGGGGCAGCAAAGCAAGGTTTATTGAGCAATTTATTGAGCAATAGCAAAAGTGATAGTACAAAGCTCCTAAGGAGGGAGGGGACCTGAAGGGATTGCCCCTTGTGAAATATTATAATCAGTCCCCCACCCTGGTTCCTGTGCTTTAGTCCACTGGATCTGGTGTTTTTTATGATTGCCAAGTTGTCCCATCTCTGGCTGGTGGAGGCCCTTTTACGTTTCTCCTAAGTTCTTCCCACACAGGCTCTGATAGTGTTTGGTAACTTCCTTGCTTGTTAGGATTCACTGTGTAAAATTCTGTTCAGGAGTTTTTTGCCATTGTGTTCATCACTTAGATTGGCGTGAATGTTCCTTTCTTACCTGGTTTTGTTATAAAGTTTATGCTGACCTTATAAACAAATCGGGGAGTATTTTTTCTATTTTCTGGAAGAGTTTATGGTAAGATAGGCCCTTTTTTTGGGTTTTTGTTTTCAATAAATGTGGGGTACCAGTGAAGACATAGGGTCCTGAAGTCATATTTGTAGTAAGGCTTGTTTTTGGTTTTGGGTTTTCTCTTAATTATTAATTTATATAGGGTGCCTGGGTGGCTCAGTTGGTTAAGCGACGGCCTTCGGCTCAGGTCATGAGGATCGAATTCCCGCATCGGGCTCCCTGCTCAGCGGGGAGTCTGCTTCTCCCTCTAACCCTACCCCCTCTTGGGCTCTCTCTCTCTCAAATAAGTAAATAAAATCTTTAAAAAAAATTAATTTATATAAAAGTTAATAGGGCTATTAAGCTTTTAATTTTTTGCATTAACTTTTGGCAAATTATGTTTTTATATTCAACTAAAATTTTGAATTTATGGAATAAAGTTAAAAAGTATCCTTACTGTCTTTTTCATTTCAGTAGAATCTATGGAGTTATCCTCATTTTCATTTCTGACAAGGGTTTTTTTTATGCCTTCCCTTTTTCTCAGTCTGGTTAGGGATCTTCCATTTTATTGATGATTTCAAAGAACTAACATTTGGCTTTTATTGATGCTCCCATTTCTGATTGTTTTCTATTTTAGTAATTTTTTAATTTTATATTTTCACCAACATTTCACTTCATTTTGTCTTTAGTTCCTTCCTTTCCCCCTCCCCTTTTTTTGGTATTTAATTTTTTGTCCTTTTTCTAAGTGGATGCGTAGCTTTTTGATTTTCAGCCTTCCTTCTTCCCAGATATATGCATTTAAAGATAAAAATTTTCCTTTAGGGCGCCTGGGTGGCTCAGTTGGTTAAGCGACTGCCTTCGGCTCAGGTCATGATCCTGGAGTCCTGGGATCGAGGCCCACATCGGGCTCCCTGCTCAGCAGGGAGTCTGCTTCTCCCTCTGACCTCTCGTGCTCTCTATCTCTCATTCTCTCTCAAAAAAATAAATCTTTAAAAAATTTTTTTCTTTAGTTCAGCTGTATTTGTATTCTCTAAGTTTTGATACGGAGTACTCTTACCATTCAGATAATGATTATACATGCTAATAAAATTCTTTCTGATTTTTATGGCCAGGGGTGTTGAGCCTTAGGTTATATACGAGTGTAAATTCCTAACATGAGATTTTTTTTTTTTAAGACTTTATTTATTTATTAGAGAGAGAGAGCATGAGAGGGGGACGGTCAGAGGGAGAAGCAGACTCCCTGCTGAGCAGGGAGCCTGATGTAGGACTCAATCCTGGGACTCCAGGATCATGACCTGAGCCGAAGGCAGTTTTAACCAACTGAGCTCCCCTTAACATGAGATTTTTAAGTGATCATTTTGTTAATGATTTCTAGCTTATGGGCAAAAACGGTATTCCAGGTGATTTTGAGTCTTTGGATTTTGTGGCTTGCTTTAATGGTCCAGCATACGGCTAGTTTTCATAAATACTCCATTTTCACTTGAAAAGAATATGTATTTTATAGTTGTTGGGTATGGTGATCTTGAATTAGACCAAACTTGCTAATCATTTAGGTCTTTTATATTCATACTGATTTTTCCCCTTTTTTTGTTTGTTTGGATATTTTGGTTACTTTATTTCCTTAAATTCTAATATAATAAAAAATGAACACATCTACAGTTTTCCTAAATTTATCCATTTTTTAAAAAGATTTATTTATTTGAGAGAGAGCATGAGATGGGGGAGGGTCAGAGGAAGAAGCAGACTCCCTGCTGAGCTGGGAGCCTGACTCCAGGCTTGATCCTGGGGACTCTGGGATCATGACCTGAGCTGAAGGCAGATGCTTAACTGACAGCCACCAAGGCCTCCCTTATTTTATCCATTTTAATATTTAACAGCCTTTACAAACATGTGTCTGAATCACTTGTATTTTACTTAAGGTTTTTTTTTAAATTATTATTTCTTACTGTGGTAAAATGCATATAAAAATGGTTAAAGTGATAAATTTTATGTTAAAAATGCACATGCAGGGTGCCTGGGTGGCTCAGTCATTAAGCGTCTGCCTTCGGCTCAGGTCATGATCCCAGAGTCCTGGGATCGAGTCCCACATTGGGCTCCCTGCTTGGCAGGAAGCCTCCTTCTCCCTCTCCCACCCCCTGCTTGTATTTCTGCTCTTGCTATCTCTCTCTCTGTCAAATAAATAAATAAAATCTTTAAAAAAAAATGCACATGCAGTAATTCTCTGTTTTCTCATTCCAGTCCCCGTTAACCTCTTTATTGCTTTCTGTCTGCGTGAATTTGTTTATTTTAGGGAATACAAGGGGAGTCATACAATATTTATTCTTTTCATGTCTGGATTATTTTACTTGGCATAATGTTCTTAATATTTATGATGTTGTAGCATGTATCAAAACTTCATTTCTTGGGGCATCTGGATGGCTCAGTTGGTTAAGCATCTATCTGCCTGTGGCTCAGGTCATGAACCCAGGATCCTGGGATTGAGCCCTGTGTCAGGCTCCCTGCTCAGCAGGGAGTCTGCATCTCCCTCTCCCTTTGCATTTCCCCTGCTGGTGCTCTCTCAGACATGCTCTTCTCTCTCAAATAAATAAAATATTTTTTAAAACTTCATTTCTTTTTAAGGCTGAATAATATTCCATTCTTTGGATATACCACATTGTGTTTATCCATTCATCTGTTGATGGACATTTGGGTTGTTTCCATCTTTTAGCTATGTGAATAGTGCTGTTATGAACATTGGCGTACGAGTATCTTTTTGACTCCCTGTTTTCAGTTATTTTGAATATATATCTAGAATTGGAATTGTTTGGTCATACATTAATTCTATATTTAACTTTTTGAGGAGCTATCGACTGTTTTCTACAACAGCTGCACCATTTTACATTCCCAACAGCAGTGCAGGTTTCCATTTTCTCCATTTTCTTGTCAGCACTTTATCTCTTTTGTTTATTATAGCCATCCTAGTGGGTGTGAAGAGATATTTCATGCTTATAATTTGCATTACCTTTATGACTAATAATGTTGAATATCTTACCATTTGCTTATTGGCAATTTATTTTCTTTGAAGAAATACCTTGTCTCGTTTTGTGTCTTCTTAAAAAATTGTTTTATTTTAGTTACTATATTTTCATAATTGTTAATGGCAGTAATTAGAGTTCAAAGATGATAATTTCAGAGATTTTTTTTCTTTTTATATTTTATTTATTAGAGAGAGAGAGCATGAGCTGGGGGGAGGGGCAGAGAGAGAGAGAGAAGCAGATTCCCCACTGAGCAGGGAACCCAACCCAACACGGGGTTCAATCCCAGGATCCTGGGATCATGACCTGAGCCAAAGACAGACACTTAACTGACTGTGAGCCACTCAGGCATCCCTGACTTTCAGAGAATTTTTACTTTTTTATGGTAGGTGCTTATTGAGATGAGTGAAAGTTGAACTTGTGATTTTATGTTTTTTACTTTTAGTTCTCTCTTAACTCCGGGGGTAGAGATTTTCCAGGTCCCAACACAGAACAAGCAGCATTCACTAGTGCCCCCAACCTCTTGGTGGCTCTAGACTCCAGTTTCTGTCTCTCTAGTCCTTTAAGACTGTCAAGCAGACCAACTGCCTCTTAACCTTCCTCTTGGAATCAGAAAAGGTGGCAGGAAGAAAGCAACCCTGAATGACAGACACCTTGCTGTGCCAATGCCCTTCAGTGCTGGCTCGGTCCTTTTTTACTATCTTGCTGGCTCTTGACACCTAAGAGAGCTCTGGGTTTTCTAGTTATCCTCTCTGGGAAGATTGGTTGGCATCACCCAGGCTGTCATTAATAGGAAGGCAAGTTTTAATTTTCATGGAAATAACAATTCTTTATTGTCAAGTGCTTATTTCATTGGCTTATTTAATATATATTTATGTCATTATAATAAGTATAACTAGCATGCATGCGTTTGGAACAAATGCTACTGATGATTGTTAACCATATAACTCAGTTGTTGAGATTAGAAATAAACAAGAGTGGTCTGCTACTTGTTTGTTTTTTTAATTATTTTTTGAACAATTTATTAGAGAGAGCACATGCGCAGGAGGGAGGGGCAGTCCCAAGTGGACTCAAGACCCTGAGGTAACGATCCAAGCTGAAGCCAGGAGTTGGACACTTAACCAACTTCGTCATCTAGGTGCCTCATGTAGTTTTTTTTTTTTTTTAAGATTTTTTTAAATTTATTTGACACAGAGAGAGAAATGGAGCGGGGTGGGGGGCAAAGGGAGAGGGAGAAGCAGACTCCCCACTGAGCGGAGAGCCTGATGCTGTGCTCAGTCCCAGGATCCTGGGATCATAACCTGAGCCGAAGGTGGATGCTTAACTGACTGAACCACCCAGGCGCCCCTGTAGTTTGTTTTTTTAAATAGGGAATAGAGCACATTAGTTAATCCAGGGAGCTTTTTTTTTTTTTTTTAAGATTTTATTTATTTATTTGACAGAGAGACACAGCGAGAGAGGGAACACAAGCAGGGGAAGTGGTAAAGGGAGAAGCAGACTCCCCGCCAAGTAGGGAGCTTGATGCGGGGCTTGATCCCAGGACTCTGGGATCATGACCTGAGCCGAAGGCAGATGCTTAACGACTGAGCCACCCAAGCGCCCCAATCCAGGGAGTTTTTAAGTGGAGGTTGGATAAGAGATCTCCTCTATGAAGCTTATATATGATAGAGGTTTTTGCCTTAAGTAAACCTACTGTATGTACACCTGAAATTTGCATCATTGGATGTCAGGGTTTTTTCTCCTTTTCTTTCTCGTCATCTTTAAAAAAGAAATCTTAATCAGCAAATGCCTCTTTCCTATTTTCTTCAAGGCAGCACGCCAGGTTCTGTGAGGAGACAGTCATGAATCCTGACTGTCAAGAAAGGAAGAAAATGTTTAAAGACGAAGAAGTTATTTAAAGAAGTAATTGAAATATAAGACATAGTATGATGGGTTAACTAAGTGTCTGGGTATAATATTCAGGGTTCACAGAAGGAGGACTGTTTTCAAGGAGATTTCCCACTTTTTTTTTTTTTAAGATTTTATTTATTTATTTGAGAGAGAATGAGAGATAGAGAGCACGAGAGGGAAGAGGTCAGAGGGAGAAGCAGACTCCCTGCTGAGCAGGGAGCCCGATGCTGGACTTGATCCCGGGACTCCAGGATCATGACCTGAGCCGAAGGCAGTCGCCCAACCAACTGAGCCACCCAGGCGCCCTCCCACTTTGTTTTGAATATACTTAGGTTATTCTTCCAAACACTAGAGTGTAATATATTTGAGACCTTATATTCTGGTTATGTATTAAACATTGTGAGTTGAACTTGTTAGGTCATTTTTAGATATGTAAGAGCCGAACAAGAATGCTCTTTTTGACTAGTTTTTAAGATAATGTTAGTTATGTAATTATGTGTGCCTGAGGTTTTTTTTTTTTTTTTTCCCCCTTTGGTCTCTTTATAGGAAGAGCATTAAGAAGTTGGTTTTGAAAAACCTTAACAATAGCAATCTCTTCTCTCCTGTTAATCGTGACTCAGAAGATCTAGCTTCACCATCTGATTATCCAGAAAATGGGGAGAGGTAAACCGAATTTTGTTTTGGGTTGTTCTAGTAGAGCACCCTGTTCTCATTTTGAAGAGATTCTGAGCTTGGAATTTATTTATTTTATGAAAATTTATGAAGTTTGGTGAATGTGGCATAGTATTACAGATAATAGCACCTAGAAATTAATCATGTTTTTGCTTTTTGAGTACTTTAGACCTTAAAATTATTGGAGATCTTCTGATTCAGTTCTACGTAATTATTTTGATATCCATGTGTCATTTTGGACAGGGTTCTCATACATTTGACACCCCTTTCCCCCCTTTAAAATAAGGGATGTCTTATTTGTGATAATTATCAAACTGATGCATAGTCATTGTAACTACACCAAAAAAATAAGTATATAAGTGTATAAAGGAGGAAGTAGAAATATACACAATAATCCTTAATAGTTTGATGTATATTCTTACAGTTTAGAAATTTATTTATATAGATACATTGTAGAGACTAGGCATGACAGAATATTTTATAGCCTGCTTATTTCCACTTATTTTAAATGCATTTCTATATCAATATATCTGCCTCTTTTAAAAAAAAAAGATTTTATTTATTTATTTGACAGAGACACAGCGAGAGAGGGAACACAAGCAGGGGGAGTGGGAGAGGGAGAAGCAGGCTTTCCATGGAGCAGGGAGCCTGATGCGGGGCTTGATCCCAGGAGCTTGGGATCATGACCTGAGCCGAAGGCAGATGCTTAACGACTGAGCCACCCAGGCGCCCCTCTGCCTCTCTTTTTTAATGACTTTAATAGCCGTCTTTGTGAATATATGATAATTAGTTCCCCATTGGAGGACATTTAGATTATTTTGGTAATCTTTTTTTTTTTTTTTTGAAGATTTTATTTATTTGACAGAGAGGGAGCACAAACAGGGGGAGTGGGAGAGGGAGAAGCAGGCTTCCCGCTGAGCAGGGAGCCCAGTGCGGGGCTCGATCCCAGGACCCTGGGATCACGACCTGAGCTGAAGGCAGACACTTAAAGACTGAGCCACCCAGGAGCCCCTGTTTTGGTATTCTTATATTCAAAATAATGCCTCAGTGAAAAATTCTATATACATCCTTGCGCTCCTGCGGGGTTTTTTTTCTTCCTTGGATAAAATTCTAATTTAATGTTTCCTTAATGAAGCATAATACCTTGCTGATGATAATATTAAAAATCTAAAATTTTTTTTTTGAAATTTACCACTCTTTGACCTTATATAGTAGAATGCCTTTTTTCTTTCTTTTTTTTTTAACTAAAAATTGGGATGCTCAGATTCATTCATTCATGAAAGTAGATGAGTTGTGATCTGATCATGAAAATAGATCATGTAATCTACAGCCAGATTTCCTGTGTTAAAATCCCAACTCTAGCACTTAAAGAGTTTTTTTAATTTGGGCAAGTTATTTTATTTTTCTCTGTCAGTTTAAATATATTTTTAATATGTAGAATTACTCAGTAAAGGTTCAGTGAGGGTTGGCTGTTATCATTGTTATAAAGGGCTCAGATACCATTTGTTTCTTTTCTATTTTTCAGATTCAGTTTCCTGAGCAAACCTGTTGATGAGAACCATCAGCAGGATGGAGATGATGATTCTCTTGTGTCACATTTTTATACTAACCCTATTGCCAAACCCATTCCTCAAACCCCAGAGAGTGCTGGAAATAAACACAACAGCAGCAGCAGTGTGGATGATACCATTGTTGCATTAAACATGCGTGCTGCCTTGCGAAATGGGCTGGAAGGAAGCAGTGAAGAGACCTCTTTTCATGAGGAGTCACTGCAGGATGACCGAGAAGAAATAGAAAATAATACTTACCATATGCATCCAGCAGGTCAGATACAAATTGATACATGGGTAATGTTTTACCAGTCATTTGAGACCTCTTACTTTTCACAGATTTTCAATTTGCTGGAAGTCAGCTACCTGAACTTTTAATTAAATGTCTTTATTACTTTTTTTTGTTTTTACAGATTTTATTTATTTAACACGGAGAGAGAGAGGGCAGGAACGCAAGCAGGGGCAGTGGGAGAGGGAAAGGCAGGCTTCCCGTGGAGCAGGGAGCCTGATGCGGGACTCTATCCCAGGACCCTGGGATCATGACCTGAGTCGAAGGCAGACGCTTAACAACTGAGCCACCCAGGCGCCCCATGTCTTTATTACATTTTATAGACGTTAACATTTAAACACTTTTCACCTATGTTTTGTTTGATTTTTTTTTTTTTAAGATTTTATTTCTTTCTTTGACAGAGCACAAGCAGGGGGAGAGGGAGAAGCAGGCTCCCCGCTCAGCAGAGAGCCCAACACAGGGCTTGATCCCAGGACGCTGGGATCATGACCTGAGCCGAAGGCAGACACTTAACCAACTGAGCCACCCAGGTGCCCCTGAAGATTTTATTTTTAAGTAATCTCTACATTCAGCTTGGGGCTCAAACTTACAACCCGGTATCAAGAGTCACGTGCTCCACTGACTGAGCCAGCCGGGCACCCAGCTTGTCATTTTTTCTGTGTTGACATAATATCACATTTGGGCTTTGATGAGTGTAATCTCATTCCTTTTTTTTACTGAGATACAATTTATATGTAGTGAAGTAAACAGATCTTAAGTGTTTATTTCAATGAATTTTGACATATATACTTGGTATATATAATGGAAAGTGGAAAGTTTTTTTATGTCCCCATTCCCAGAAGTCGACTGCAGTCCAGTCTCTTTCACATAGACTAGTTTTGCTTATTCTTGAACTTTATATAAATGGAATCATACTATCTATACTCTTTTTGACTCTATATTTTTGAGATTCCATCCCTGATATATCAACAGTTCATTCTTTTTTATTGCTGAGTGATATTCCATTATTATATATATGCTACACTTGGTTTATCTGTTCTCTGTTAGTGAACATTTGGATTGTTTTATAGTTATTCTTGAAGTGTCTGTGAAATTTTTCTGCCTCTAATTATCTTAGTGCCTTCATATAGATCTTCTGGTCACTTGGTGCCCTGAGGAAACAACTGTATATTTTCACATTAAGAATCCAAGTATCTATATTTGTGTATATCTACATGAAATTATTTTGATACTACATCTGTTTTTCAAATACCCAGTCTAGATTTTTTTTATTCTTATTTTTCTCATTGACCTTGTTTGTCACCTTCCAATTTAAAATTCCTTTCGTGGGGCACCGGGGTGGCTTAGCCGGTTAAGTGTCCAACTCTTGATTTTGGCTCAGGTTATGATCTCAGGGTCGTGGGATCGAGCCCACAGTCAGGCTCTGTGCTCAGTGGGGAGTCTGCTTGGGATTCTCTCTCTCCCTTTGCGCTCCCTCCCTCCTGAATACATGCTGGCTCGCTCGCTCTCTCAAATAAATTTTTTTTTTTTAAATATTGAGTTTGGCGTTATAGTTCTGCCTCTACCACTGAATCAGTGCAGGTTTTTTCCACGTTGGGTTTTGTATAGAATAAAAGAAAAATGGATTAAATAGGCTTTTCTCAGAATTCTTCTTATGGAATGCCTTTCATAGTGCAGTATGTTAATGAGTGCCATATGAAAGCATTCTGTGATTAAGTATGGAAAAACACTGGGTTAAGGCTTGATTATTAGACTTAATTATTTTTCAAGTTCTCAGAGCCTGTAACATACTATCATGTTCATGTTTCCCCAAACTTACTTGACTAGGAACCTTTTTCTAAAAAGCGCAGTTCCTCCTAGGAATAGTGTCTCAGAAAACCAGTTTGGTGGGCTCAGTCGATTAAGTGTCTGTCTTCGGCTCAGGTCATGATCTCAGGGTCCTGGGATCGAGCCCTGTGTCTAGCCCGCTGCTTAGGAGGGAGTTGTCTGCTCCCTCTCCCTCTGCCCCCTTCCACCCTGCTCATGTGCTCTCTCTCAAATAAATCTTAAGTAATAGTTTGGAAAGATGCTTTATTCCTATGTATTTTCTCTTAATAATTTAGTTATTGATTATTTCAGATTATTTTAAAAATTATTCTTTTTAAAAAGGAAACTTAAATATGAAAATTCATCTACGTAAGGACAATTACAATTAATATTATATTTTCTGTTTCTTTTGTCATAGGTATTGTTCTCACTAAGGTTGGTTACTATACTATTCCATCTATGGATGATCTTGCTAAAATTACCAATGAAAAAGGAGAGTGCATTGTCTCAGACTTCACTATTGGTCGTAAAGGTGAGTGTGAGCTTAGGAGTTTATAGTATTTAGGCCAAAGATCTGCATCTTATTTTTGTAATTAAGTGAAAGAAGTTCTTGATAGCTGAATCCATTTTTTTTCTGTTTGGACCCACCTTGACCTGCATAGAAGACCCTTTGATTGACAAGTAACAAAAGACTAGAACCATATAACATTCTTTTGTAACTATTTGCTCATTTAAAGAAAATACTATAAACAGCAAGAAAATACTAAGTGAGAAAATTGAGTAATAAGAGATGAATAATATTTAGATTCAGCTTCATATTATTAATTAATACAGATAAATTTTCTTGGGGAAAAAAATCTTACCTTGCTATATTGTATTTTAGGACTCTCCAGCATTTTAGCTCATTCTGCAAGCTAGGTACTAAGTAAGGGTTGTTTATGTAGCAGTAGTACAGATACTCGGAAGAGATTTAAGAAAACTGTTTTGAAGATAAGTGCAGTAGAAATGTAGATATTAAACAAGATAACTGGTTTTGATATCATCCTGTGATACATATTATGGATGAAATAACCCATTGATGGTATTGCTGGGTGATTTGATTAATGTTTAAGGCAGCCTGGCTGGCTCCTTGGTGGGACATGTGACTCTTGATTTTGGGAGTGTGAGTTCGAGCCGCATGTTCAATGTGTAGTGATCACTTAAAAATGAAATCTTTAAAACAATTAAAAAATAAAATATTGATTAATGTTTAAAGTTTTTTTTTTTAGTCGCTGGAAAATAAAATAGATTATTTGCCCTCTGTACAGGATGAGTTTTTAACTATTTGCTTTGACTTACAGGTTATGGTTCAATCTATTTTGAAGGAGATGTGAATTTGACAAATCTAAATTTGGATGATATTGTGCATATTCGAAGGAAAGAAGTGATAGTCTACTTAGATGATAACCAAAAACCACCTGTGGGTGAAGGTCTAAATAGGTATGTATTTACATATTTAGAAATTAATTTGCTAAATCACAAAATTCTTCTCACATTATATACATTTTTCTGCAACTTTTTTGACTTACTGTACAGTATGTGATTATTGTTGCTCTAATTTGAAAGTATAAATGATAAATGCTACATTAGGACTTTTTGACTCCTTTTCCCTAATACAATCAGGTCCAACTGTTATTTTCCAAAAATGTATTTTTTTTAAAGATTTTTTATTTATTTTTTTGACAGAGAGAGACACAGTGAGAGAGGGAACACAAGCAAGGGGAGTGGGAGAGGGAGAAGCAGGCTTCCCGCGGAGCAAGGAGCCCGATGTGGGGCTTGATCCCAGGACCTTGGGATCATGATCTGAGCTGAAGGCAGACACTTAACAAGTGAGCCACCCAGGCGCCCCATCCAAAAATGTGTTTTTTTTTTTTTAAAGATTTTATCCATTTATTTGACAGAGAGAGACACAGTGAGAGAGGGAACACAAGCAGGGGGAGTGGGAGAGGGAGAAGCAGGCTTCCTGCGGAGCAGGGAGCCCGATATGGCGCTCGATCCCAGGACCCTGGGATCATGACCTGAGCTGAAGGCAGACGCTTAACGACTGAGGCACCCAGGTGCTCCCAAAAATGTATTTTAATAGTACCTTTTTTTTCTTGTGTCTGCTGCGACCATTTTTAATTCTTTCTCTATATTTTAGTTTGAGAAACTAGCTTCTGGGGGCGCCTGAGTGGCTCAGTTGTTAAAGCGTCTGCCTTCGGCTCAGGTCATGATCCCAGGGTCCTCAGGCTCCCTGCTCTGCGGGAGGCCTGCTTCTCCCTCTCACACTCCCCCTGCTTGTGTTCCTTCTCTCACTGTCTCTCTCTCTCTCTCTCTCTGTCAAATAAATAAATAAAATCTTAAAAAAAAAAAGAAAAAAGAAACTAGCTCCTGATACTTCTTTGGACAGATGAAAGGGCCATAGTTAAAATAATTTATGTTCACAACCTACCAAGATTGAATCATGAAGAAATAGAAATTCAGAATAGCCCTATAATAAGGAAATTGAATTAATAAACCCCCCAACCAAAAGCCTTTGACCAGATGACTTCAGTGGTAAATTCTGCCATTTATAAAAGAATTAATGTCAGTTCTTAAACTCTTTCAAAAAACTGAAAAGGAAGGGAACACTTTCTAACTATGAAGCGAGCATTACGCTGACTCCAAAGCTAGAAAAAGAAACTACAAGAAAATAAAACTATAGACCAATATCCTTGGTGAATACTGATGTAAATATGTTCAAAATACATTTGATCCTCGAACCACAAAGGTTTGAACTGTGTGGTCCACATCACTGGGTTTTTTACAGTACAACACTATAAGTGTATTTCCTTAGAATTTTCTTTTTTTTTTTTTAAGATTTTATTTATTTATTTGAGAGAGAGAATGAGAGATAGAGAGCACGAGAGGGAAGAGGGTCAGAGGGAGAAGCAGACTCCCCGCTGAGCGGGGAGCCCGATGTGGGACTCGATCCCAGGACTCCAGGATCATGACCTGAGCCGAAGGCAGTCGCTTAACCAACTGAGCCACCCAGGCGCCCTCCTTAGAATTTTCTTAACGTTTTCTTTTTTTCTAGGTTACTTTATTATAAATACAATATATAGTACATTTAACATACCACTATGAGTTAGTTGACTTATGTTATCAGTGAGGCTTCCAGTCAACAGTAGGCTATTAGTAGTTTTGTGGGAGTCCAAGATACAGAGATTTTCAACTGCACAGGGGTTGGTTCCCCTAACCCCTGCGTTGTTCAAAGGCCAACTGTATTAGCAAACAGACTTCAACAGTACATTGAAAGGATTATACACCATAGCCAATTATTATTTATTCCAGGAACACAGGATGGTTTAATATATGAAAATTGATCGGTGTAATACATCACATTTGTAGAATTAAAAAAGAAAATCACATGTCATCTCAACAAATGCAGAAAAGCATTTGCCAAAATACAGCACCTTTTCTAGCGATAGGAGGAAACTACCTCAGGGTGCCTGACTGGCTCAGTCAGTAGAGTGCATGACTCTTGATCTCGTGGTTGTAAATTCAAGCCCCACATGTTGGGTGTAGAGATTATTTAAAAATAATAATAAAATAAAAAGAAGGAAACGACCTCAACTTCATAGGGCCATATTTTCAAAAGAATGTCAGACTCAGTGGTGAAAGAATGAAAGTTTTTCCTCTACGATCAGGAATAAGACAAGGATGCCCACTTTGCCACTTTTATTCAACATAATACTAGAAGCACTAGTCAGAGCAATTAAGCAAGGAAAAGAAATAAAAGGCATCATCCAGATTGGAATGGAAGAAGTAAAATATCTCTTTTCAGAGATGAAATGATCTTGTGCAGAAAACCTAAAGATTTCACTGAAAACAGTTATAAATTCAGCAAGGTAGCAGGATACAAAATCAACACACACAAATCAGTTGGGTTTCTATATACTAACAATGAGCAATCTGAAAGGGAAGTTAAAAAAAATTCCATTTTCAATAGCATCAGAAAGAATAAAATACTTAGGAATAAATTCAACCAGGTAGGCAATAGCTGGAAGAAGTGAAAAAAGACAAATATATGGAAAGTTATCCCATGTTCATGGATTGGAAGACTTTAAATTAATAAAATGTCCATACTACCCAAAGCAATCTATAGATTTAATGTAATCCCTATTACGATGCAATCCGCATTTTTTTGCAGAAATAGAAAAATCCATCCAGAATCTCAAGGGACCTCACATACATAGTTAAATGATTTTTACAAGGCTATCAAGACCATACAATGGGGGAGAGGATAATCTCTTTATCAAATGATTCTGGGGAAACCTTGATACCCAGGTAGAGAAGAATGAAGTTGTATTATGTTACAGAACAATGAACTCAGAATGGACCAAGCACCAAACATAACACCTAAAGGTTATAAAATTCTTAGAATAAAACATAGGGAGGGGAAGGTTCATGACATTAGAGATGTCATGAATTACAGCGTAATTTTAGTTTCAGGTGTACAGTATATTGATTCATCACTTCCATACATCACTCGGTGTTCATCACAAGTGCATTCCTTAATCCCCATCACCTATTTCACCCATCCCCCAACCCACCTCCCTTCTGGTAACCATCAGTTTGTCCTCTTCAGTTAAGAGTCTGTTTCTTGGTTTCCCCTCCCCCCACCCCCCTTTGCTTGTTTGGTTTCTTAAATTCCACATATGAGTGAAATCATACAGTATTTGTCTTTCTCTGACTGACTGATATCGCTTAGCAGTATACTCTCTGGCTCCATCCATATCATTGCAAATGGTAAGATTTCATTCTTTTTTATGGCTGAGTAATATTCCATAGTGTATGGGTGTGTACACCACATCATCTTTTTCCATTCATCAATTAGTGGATACTTGGGCAGTTTTCATAATTTGGTTATCATAGATAATGCTGCTGTGAACATCGGGGTCCATGTATCCCTTTGAATTAGTATTTTTGTATTCTTTGGGTAAATACCTAGTATTGTGATTGCTGAATCATAGGGTGGTTCTGTTTTTATTTTATTTATTTATTTGACAGAGAGAGAGCGAGAGAGGGAACACAAGCAGGAATGGGAGAGGGAGAAGTAGGCTTCCCGCTGAGCAGAGAGCCTGGACGCGGGGCTCGATCCCAGGACCCTGGGATCATGACCCGAGCCAAAGACAGACGCTTAACGACTGAGCCACCCAGGCGCCCCAGGGTAGTTCTGTTTTTAACTTTGAGAAACCTCTGCTGTTTTCCATAATGGCTGCACCAGTTTGCATTCCCACCAACAGTGCATGAGGTTTCCATTTTCTCCACATCCTCACCAGTACCTATTGTTCCTTGTGTTGTTGATTTTAGCCATATTCTGACAGGTATGAGGTGATACTTCATTGTAGTTTTGATTTGCATTTCCCTGATGATCAGTGATGTTGAGCATCTTTTCATATGTCTGTTAGCCATTTGTATGTCTTTGGAAAAAATGTCTATTCATGTCTTCTGCCCATTTCCTAAATGGATTATTTGTTTTGGGGGGTATTAGTAAGTTGTTTATAGATTTTTGGATGCTAACCCCTGATCAGATAGAACTTTTGCAAGTATCTTCTCCCATTCCATAGGTTGCCTTTTAGTTTTGTTGATTGTTTCCTTTGTTGTGGAGAAGCTATTTATTTATTTATTTAAGATTTTTAATTTATTTATTTGACAGAGAGAGGCACAGCGAGAGAGGGAACACAAGCAGGGGGAGTGAGAGAGGGAGAAGCAGGCTTCCCGCAGAGCAGGGAGCCCGATGCGGGGCTCAATCCCAGGACCCTGGGATCATGACCTGAGCTGAAGGCAGATGCTTAACGACTGAGCCACCCAGGCACCCAGAAGCTTTTTATTTTGATGTAGTCCCAATAGTTTATTTTGATGTAGTCCCAATAGTTTATTTTTTATTTTGTTTCTCTTGTGTCTGGAGACATACCTAGAAAGAAGTTGCTACAGCTAATGTCAAAGAAGTTACTTCCTTTGTTCTCTTCTAGGATTTTTATGGTTTCAGTTCTCACATTTAGTTCTTTAATCTATTCTGAATTTATTTTTGTGTATGGTGTTAAGTGGTCCAGTTTCATTCTTTTCCATGTAGCTATGCAGTTTTCCCAACACCATTTATTGAAGAGACATTATTTTTCCCATATCATTATATTTTGATTAGGATTTCCTGGATACATCACTAAAAGCATAGGCAACAGTAGTAAAAGTGAACAAATTAGAGTACATTAAAATCTAAGACATCTAAGAACACAATGAAAAGCCAACCTACAGAATGGGAGAAAATATTTACAAATCATATTTCTGATAGGGGGTTAATGAAGAACTGCAGCTCAACAACAAAAATACAAAAAACCCAAATAAAAATGGGCAAAGGACTTCAGTACACATTTCTCCAGAGATAATATGCAGATGGCCAACAAGCATATGAAAAGACAGTCGTGGCACCTGGGTGGCTCAGTCAGTTAAGCGGCCAACTCTTTGTTTTGGCTCAGGTCATGATCAGGATCCTGGGATTGAGCCCCCAGCTGTCTCTGCACTCAGCAGGGAGTCTGCTTGTGATAGTCTCTCTCCCATTGTCCCTCCCCTCGCTGGTGCTGGTGCTCGTTCTCTTTCTCTTTCTCTTTCTCTCTCAAGTAAATCTTCAAAAAAAAAGAGAAAAGATACTCAACATCACTAGTAATTGGGGAAATGCAAATCAAAACCACAGTGAGCTATCATACCCATTAGAATGGTTACTGAATTTCAAAAAAGAAAAAAGTTTCTGCAAGAGTGTGGGGAAATTGGAACCTTTGTATATATTGTTGGTGGGAATGTAAAATGATGCAGTTACTATGGAAAAGAGTGTGGTGATTCCTCAGAAAATTAAAAATGATCCATCAATTCTAAAAGAATAGAAAGCAGGGGATGTATATAAATATCTGTATATATAGATATATATCCTGGGTATATATCCAAAGGAATTGGAACCAGGGTCTCAAAGAAATATGTACACACCACTGTTGAGAATAGCCAAGAGGTAGAAGCAACCCAGATATCTGTCCATTGATAGATGTATGGATAAACAGAATATGTTTTTATACGCAGTGGAATATTATGTAGCCTTAAAACGGAAGTTCTGACATGGTAAAGCATGGATGAACCTTGAGGACATGCTAAATGAAATAAGCTAATCATAAAAAGTCAAATACTCTATGATTCCACTTACTTAAGGCCTTTTGTGGAGTCAGATTCACAGAAACAAACAGAATAGTGGTTGCCAGTGGCAGGAAGTTGGGGAGTTGTTTTGTAATGGGTATAGAGTTTTAATTTTGAAAGATGAGTAAGTTTTGGAGGTTGGTTGTACAACAGTGTGAACATATTTAACACTACTGAATGATATAGTTAGAAATGGTTAAGATGGGAAGTTTTCTGGTATACCTTTTATTACAATAAAAAAAATAATGTTTAAAGAAGTCACTATTAGGGGCGCCTAGGTGGCTCAGACAGTTAAGCATCTGCCTTCGGCTCAGGTCATGGTCCCAGGATCAAACCCTGCATCTGGCTCCCTGTTTGGCAGGGAGTCTGCTTCTCCCTTTCCCTCTGCCCCTCCCCCTCCGCTCGTGCTCTCTCTCTTGCTTTCTCACAAATAAATAAAATAAAAAGTCACTGCTAAACATTGTATTTTAATTATAGTCAGTTTTTTTAAAAAAAGTGATCTAGGGGCACCTGGCTGACTCAGTTGGTGGATCATGTGACTCTTGATCTTGGGATCATTAGTTCAAGCCCCACATTGGGGGTAGAGATTACTTAATAAATAAAAGTTAGGAAAAAAGTCATCTATTATTAAGTGCTGATCACTCTACTAGGTGCGAGGCATATAGAATGAATAGATTACAGTCCTTGATCTCACATATTGATATTAGAAAGTGTACATTACTGCTGTTATAGTCATCTTCACACTCAATACTTTTACTTAGTGGTTAATAATATGGTGTTCCTGATACCTCATTCTGCAAGCATTTGTTATTAATCAGTGGTAGTTGCTGCTTTATTAATGTTGTTTTTAAGTACAATAGTGCTTTAAGACCTTCACTAAGACTTAGGTCTTAGTATTGGACTATTAGCACTGAATTTGGTCAAGGCTGCATAGTGTGTTAACTAAAATTTCATTGGAAATAATTGATGTGCTATGGTAGTTCAAAATGAATGGATTTTGACTCTTGAACCAGATATTGAGCTAGTTGATGGTGGGGGTAATTCCTTGCTTTTGAGCTTATCTACCCTGGGATGCAAGAGTCAAGTTTATGAAATGTCTGCAGAGTAATTCCAAAGTAACACAGGTACCTTTATTTGCTATTTATATAGATGCTACTTGGGTGTCTGATCTTAAATATGGAACATTTATATTTTATGTGGTTGTACATTGCAGGAAGGCTGAAGTTACACTGGATGGAGTTTGGCCAACAGATAAAACATCTCGTTGTTTAATAAAGAGCCCAGATCGACTTGCTGATATCAACTATGAGGGCAGATTGGAAGCAGTTTCAAGGAAACAGGGAGCTCAATTCAAAGAGTACCGTCCTGAAACGGGTTCTTGGGTGTTTAAGGTATAATAGTCACTTAACCTAGTTCTTATAAACTGTGGTTAGAGTGACAAAATGTGTTATAAGAGGTCCTCTCTTAAATTTTTTTTTTTTTTACAAACTAGGAAACAGATACAGAGATGCATCATGATTTGCTCCAGATTACACCTTTTTTTTTTAAGATTTCATTTATTTATATGACAGAGAGAGCACACAGCAGGGGGAACAGCCGAGGGAGAGGGAGAAGCAGGCTCCTTGTGGAGCAAGGAGCCTGATGTGGGGCTTGATCCCAGGACCCTGGGATCATGACCTGAGCTGAAGGCAGCCGCTTAACCGACTGAGCCACCCCAGAACAATAAGACGCTACTAAAAACTTTATGCTCATGATTCACATCCTCTACCTCATCCTATGAGCATTTAGATACACTTCTTACTACGGAGTGTTTTTTCAATGTGTGGCTTCATTAGAGGCATGAGGCAGAATTTCTGTCTCTTGATACTAACTCTTCCTCAGTTGTCATTCATTTAAAGAATTTCTGGGGATGAAGACGTTGACTTCCTTCCTTGATAGTTTAACTTAATGGTTTCTTTCTCTTCTAAGCCACTTGGATTATTTAACTAGTTGAAGGCCCGACACAAGTTAGTAGCGAACAACTAGGCAGTATATAGATGTGAAAATAGTAATGGCTTTTCTACATTTGGTTTCCTATATTAATAAGTTAGTATTTATATATAAGCAACTTGTACGAAACATCTGAATCTAAGGGTAGCAGTAAATTACATGTGATAGATGACATTTCATTCTGCCTTAAATATTTTGATAGCTCTCTCTTTTTTTTTTAAAGCTAATTCTGCATGATTGCAAGGGCAAGTATTATGGAAGCTCTTAGGAATATAAGTGTTAAAATTGATTTTGTTGGATTCTGGGATGCCTGGCTGGCTCAGTTGGTAGAGCATGCAACTCTTGATCTCAGGGTTGTAAGTTTGAGGCCCACGTTGGGTGTAGAGTTTACTTAAAAATAAAATCTTTAAAAAAAATTGATTTTGTTGTATTCTTCTTTCCTTAGGTCTCCCATTTTTCTAAGTATGGCCTTCAGGATTCTGATGAAGAGGAGGAGGAACGGCCATCTAAAACTAGTACAAAAAAGTTGAAGACTGCCCCTTTGCCTCCTGCAGGCCAGACCACCCCATTCCAGATGGCTCTTAATGGCAAGCCAGCACCTCCACCCCAGGTAGAGACAGGACAGTGAATTTGAATGGAATCCATGATACAGAAGTTGAAAGGAAGTCATTCAGCTAGTACAAAGCTGTTTATGACCCCTGGAACTTTGAAGAGTACAAATGTATTGGCAATCACGTTGAGACAAGTACCAGGGAGGGCATGAGGTGGTCCTGGCATCTATTTTTAAATTGAGAGATTTAAAGAATTCTCATGCTGTTTGGATCATTCCTTCTACAGATTGTCATTCTTAAACACCTCCCTCTCTTTCATTTGGACTTGCTGAATTCTCTGCTCAGTGATCAACTTAAGATAGCATTTTGTTTGTGTGGGTTGATACAAAGTAAATCTTACTTTCCTTGACTACCTGATGTGCAGTTTAATCTTGTTCTTTACCTCCGTGGTTTTTTTAAAAGTTCAGTTAGCTTTCTGCAAGGGTTTTTTAACTCCATTTTTCTCAAGTTGTTTGCTTATACTTCAGGTAACCTCTTGATATTTGTATTTTAACAATACATAATCTTTCTGAAAATAGATCAGGTTTTAGAATATAAATGAATTATTTGGTGTGGGGAAAGAGGGGCTGTATTGTTTATTGCAATTACTTGTGTCATACTTTTTCAGTATTGTTAAGCCAGTATAAACCTTTTGTCCATGTAGGGAAAGGTTTGCAATTTAAATATCAGGTAGTTTCTTTGCGAACTCAAAAGAGTTTTACTTTCCTTTGGATGTTGTTTATATTCAATCAAGTTACAAAAAGTTTTTTTCTTTGCTGCCGTACTCCCTCAAAGAAGAGCACTTAATACAGAATTTCTTTGTAAAGCATCCTCTACCTCTCAGCTGCTAAAAGCAGGACCTTTGGAATTTTTTGTGCTACAATTCTTATGGCTGCTGAAATGTGCGATTTTTATGATTTATTAAATAATTTCTTGGGAGGCATTTTCTGGAGATTGTTGTGTATGTATGTTCATATTTGCGCGTACAAGGTGAGGGAGGGTATGATAAAAGTGGGAACTGGGATATACATCGACTTCTATGTTCATAATCTTTATAGTACAAAACCCCTAAGAAATCTCTTCTAAACTAAAGAAATGCTGTAAATGGACTTGGTTTTCCATGTTCTTTTTTTTCTGAATCATATACTTTGTGTAATCCCTTTCTCTCCGAAATGTTTTTTGATCTTATGTGTATTTTGTAGGATGAGTCAGATAGCCTTCATTTCTGCTAATAAAAGTAATTGTTAGATCCTAAAGATGCAGCTGTGAAAGAAAAGCTTCATCTGTGGATAGACAGAGCAAATTTATGTAATGTGTCTTGACAATCAGTGATTTTTTTTAGGCTATTTAATTTCCAGAATACAGACAGTAAGGGATAACTATACATTTCTGTGATGACACTTCAGTAGGTGAGAACTCTTTAAAAAACTTTTTGAAGAGCACCAAAAAAATTTCAGAAGAACCAGGGTTTAGGAAGAAGAGATGTGGTAAGGATCAAAATGTGCAAAGAGAATACAGTGAGTGGGATCTTTTTCAGATACATCCTTTGATTTAAGAAGCGGGTGGTCTTTGGCTGGGGAAAGCAGAAATGGGAGAAATGGGTTAGTTGTTTAGGTATTAGCCTAACATATTAGAACAGTAATGAAGGACTCTTCCTTCATATTGCCCAGTGACCTGAGTGAGAGAGGTAGGAAATGCTGATGGTTGCATAGTTTTAGTTATTAGCACCAAAGACCTACATTTTACTTGGCATGAGGAAAATACTTGAGCCATCAGAATGAACTGGGAACAGACAACACAGTCTTTTCATCCTAGTGTCAAGATGACTATCTTCACACTGTCACCTGGCCCCCTGGGGAGCTTGATTTCAGAGCACGGTGTTCCTTCAGTCTTCTCTAGCATTTTTTTTTTTCCCCTGTGCACAATCTCAGGTTCTTGGAGTTGAGGGTTTTTTAGGTATTAGGAAGATTGCTATTTGTGTTTAATGGTGCTTTATCCTATTGCCTTTTATGTAATATCTTCATCCCCTCTCTAGTTTGTTCTTAAGATTTGATTTGCTCCTAAAGAGGTAAATCTAAGAAAACAAAACATTTATGTAACTAAATCTTCACATAATCTCTTCTATGCCGTTGAAGTTAAAGAAAATGTTGGCAGAAAAACCTTCATCACACCGGTGAATCAGGGCAGTTGCAGAAACATTTGGTAGTTAGAACATTATTTCCAAAATGCTGATCTGAGATGCAGTTTTCAGCTGACTGCAACACTGCTTTGGTGACCTTTGATTCCATAGATACAGCATTGGGCTCAGGCATATTTATGTTTTAAATGCTTTCCCCCGGGTGATTGAAATACGCGGCCAGGCTTCAGAACCACTTGAAAGACCTCAGATGGCATTCAGGCAGAGAGACCTTTACCTATGGCTTTTTACTTCCACCTCTTAGTGAACTGTAACTTGTGTTCAGTATCATGGAGACAGACTAGTTGACTTGCTCAGAAACTTATCATCACTAGGTGAGTACATTCAAATGAGTTAGAGATTTTTTTTTAAAGGAAAAAAGTAGTTAGGATTTAAAAGAAAATTGATTTTATCTTGTGTATACTTTTTTTTAAGGTTTTATTTATTTAGTTGACAGAGACACAGCGAAAGAGGGAACACAAGCAGGGGTGCGCCTGGGTGGCTCAGTCATTAAGCATCTGCCTTCGGCTCAGGTCATGATCCCAGGGTCCTGGGATCGAGCCCCGCAATGGGCTCCCTGCTCAGTGGAGAGCCTCCTTCTCCCTCTCCCACTCCCCCTGCTTGTGTTCCCTCTCTCGGTGTCTCGCTCTGTCAAATAAATAAAAAAATCTTAAAAAAAATAAACGGCAGCTAAGATTATTCAGTAAGTCAATATATGTATGTTGAATATATAGTTTATATTTTTATGTAATATATATTACATATATATGAAATGTATACTATAGGCCTTTTTGCTTCAGATATTAATGTTGCAGTGTCTTATACTTCTTGTTGTACTATCCCTGAATGTATGTATAGAAACATACACACTTTGATGGGTCCTTGAAACCCTGAGATGAACTTTCTCCGGAGAACACAGTGATGTTGACAGGGCTAATTTTCTAGCCAAATGAATAGAAAACATTCTTTATAGTTAGAAAACAAATTATTTTGGAAGCAGACAACAGTAATAGTTATACTGGATTAAATTATTTTGGAGGGAATAATAGTATGAATTATTTAAATACCTGTTTGACGGTGGATTGGTTGCTCGCCCTTTGTTGAATAAAAGGTGTCATGATTTACTTTACCTACTTGAATTACTTTATGTACTAGATTAAGAGATGCTTTATCTTTAGGGTATTGGCAGCTTTGTATGAGGAAGATTCTCTTGAGATGGAAAGTGAAGGTTTCTAAAATCACTGAAGGTTTCACTCATGAAACCTCACCCTCTTACATATAAAGAAACAGTCATTTTACAGATATTATCTGTGTACTTAGAATTTGTAATGTACTGTGCTGGTTTTAAACATAAATAAGATCTACTTTCAAGAGATTACAGTATATGAAAGGGATATTCTGTTTAGCTGTTTTTCTGAGTATTTGCCTTACTTTTCCATAGATTTCCCAAGGGTTTCCTTTTTTTTTTTCTTTAAACTTCCTCCATTCCTTCTGAGCCATCTTTCTATTAATATTATTATTGTTATTATTAGTCTATTTTTCTTTCCAGGACTGGCTCTGAAGAAGCACCTGATCTCCCAAGATTTCTCTGAAAATAAGTACACAGACATCTTTTGGGGAGTTTATTGCAATTGCTTAGATATACTTTCACAAAATTCACTAATGGGGATCTTAGGAGCCTACCAGCTCCTCATAGTTTCATAGTCATTCACTTCCCCCTTATCCACTTATTACATGATACCTCATAACTTTAAAGTCTGTGCATGAGGGTAGAGCGAATAAAACCTTGATCCCTACCTAGCACCCTTAAAAATACACTGGGTGCATTGGGTCTATACATGAGTTGTTTAAGGCAAAATGGGAGGATTTCATCAAAGTGTTCTAAGTGAACATCTCTTGCTGCTGTTATTTCTTTGTTGAGTAGTGTAAGTTGAAACCATCCTCCCCTTTTTTCCTTTCCTTTCAGCCATCCTCACTCCTTGTTCTTTCATATTAATTGCCCTCTCTAGTGTGTGCCAGGCACTAAACTAGGCAATAGAATTGATGAAGAAAATGTCTGATGAATGTTAACTTTAACGATGTGCTTGGTGGTAGATACAGAGAATAGTAGGTTATAATTTCTGTTTTCAAGCTTTGACAATGTGGTGGAACAAATACATACTGCATATGCAAGAAATCACAATATATCATGATGAATCATAAAAAACAGGTTTAGACAGGGTGTCATAGGAGCCCAACAGAGGGAGGGTATCCTAACTGATAGGTTCACACAGAGGATATGGAGCAGTTTAATAACTTTTCCTAAAAGTGAATTGGTTAAAAACTAACTTATGAGGGAACTTTTGGAGTTAGTGTTCCCATAATTCTTGTAATTAAAATGGGAGCATTGTGACCACGGCTACTTACTATTTTATTTCTTTCCAGAATTAGCATAAGGGTAGCCTCTCCAATAGATAAAAAATAGTATCATTTTTGCCTTTCACCATTAGTTGGCCTTCAGTTTTGTTGGAGTAGTCCTTGGGGATTTTTCATGCCTTAAGGGGCAATTTATTATGTATACAGCAGCTCAATTTTTCTACATTTACAAATGGGAGGAGTATGGAAAGGATACCAAAAAATGGTATCTTTTAGTAAGAATATTTGTTAAAGGAATGCAAGGGAATAATAGCTAATATACCATTAAAAATAAAGTTGTAAAAGTTACACTAATGGATGTTTCTTTGCCCAAAGTAATCATGAAATTATTTTTAAAACTACCTGTTACATAATAGCATCCATTTGAGGGTCAGCATGAAATAGGCCACTTACGAAGATAAGCCCCAAACTTTGGAAGATTAATAATCTACAGATGATACCATGATAAGAAAAATAATTAGTAAAACTTCTTGATTTTGAGAATGTTTCATAAATCGGTTTAGCCACTTGTTAGCATTTTACCAGGTAATATGCAAGTTTAGGACATATTTAATGAATTTGTACTGAACCAGTTATTTTACAGTGTGCTTCAGGTAGATGATACCTTATAACTTTATTATGAGGTATCATAATATGACCTTTTCAAATCATAAACTGTTAGTCATGGGTATATCTTGAAAACTGCTTAATAAATGTAAAGCCAGGGGTGCCTGGGTGGCTCAGTTGTTAAGTGTCTGCCTTCGGCTCAGGTCGTGATCCCAGGGTCCTGGGATCGAGCCCCACATCTGGCTCCCTGCTCCACGGGAAGCCTGCTTCTCCCTCTCCCGCTCCCCCTGCTTGTGTTCCTTCTCTCGCTGTCTCTCTGTCAAATAAATAAAATCTTAAAAAAAAAAAATATAAAGCCAACTCTTGGCACTTAAACATAAAGGAATTATTCCTAGATTAAAATTGTTCCTAGGGAACACCTGGTTGGCTCAATCAGTAAAGCCTGCGACTCTTGATCTCAAGATCGTGAGTTCAAGCCCCATGGTGGGTGTGGAGCTTATTTAAAAAAAAAAATTTTTTTTTGTTTTGTTTCTAGTATTACTTTGTTTTTCTTTTTCAAAATTAGAGTAGACATTCCTCATATCTTACATGATACTGCACATGTACAGCCCAGCTAGCCTTTAGGATTCAGTCACCCAAAAGATAAATTCCAGGCCCCAAATTGTTAACTGGAAATTCATTTATAATTGTTTTTATTTAAAAGAAATGCAAAGTTACTAGAGACTTTGGTATTTGTACCTTTTATTCTCTTTTCCCAATGGCCTCTGGCTACAAGACAGTGTGAGGGGACAGGGTCACCCTGTGTATATCAGGAAATTATATTTGCTAGTTAAATCAGGTAAGGCATAATCTTTGTCTGAAGACCACCATTTGTTCACTGTAGGACTTAGGTTCCAGACCCCAGACCTTAAGATATTACCAAAGGGTGATTTCATGAATCTGTATTTGGACCCCAGTTACATATAGGGGGTATTTGGGGGTAATTATTGTTAAACTCTTTTTAACAAATATGCTACCTCATAGAATTGGCAGAATCTAGTATTGCTGTATCATATTCTGAAAACTAAATATGGTCTAGAAGTTCTATGACTATTTGGTGTAATTTAATGCTGCTTCCCTGATCTTTCTGCTATCTACAGAGCCAGAGTCCAGAGGTGGAGCAGTTAGGGAGGGTTGTGGAACTGGACAGTGACATGGTAGATATCACCCAGGAGCCAGTTTTGGATTCCATGTTAGAAGAGAGCGTGCCTGAGGATCAGGAACCTGTGTCTGCCTCAACACACATTGCATCTTCACTGGGAATTAATCCACATGTCTTACAGGTGAAGTCCTAACCCACCCTTACTATAATAGGAAGCCGAACTAATCTATCTCCCTTTCATAACGTTGGGCTTCTTCTTGATTATTCACTGAAGAGCATTGAGTGGTCATTGGGGTGAGGAAAAAAACAAGAATATGGCCCATATTCTGGGAGGGAAGGGGACGGCTATATTGAGATTCAGAAGACCTGGATTCTAATCCTGGTTTTATAACTATTACTATGTGACTTTAGGAAAGTCATTTAACATCTGTGAGGAGATTTTTCTCTATAAAATATACTCTGTTTCCTTCATAGGGTGGTTTTGAGGCTCTAGAAAGTGCTCCATAAAAGTTTTTTAATAGCCTAGTAGATACAGGTTTCCTTAAACTCTGTCTCAACTTCCCCCTACCTATGCCTTTTGGCATGTTTTAAGTTGAGCCTTTGTCTTGGGTTTGAAGTTAATCATTCAGCAGACAGGTGAGCAAGTGCTGTGTGCCACGTTTTGGCGAGACTTGTCTAAAGAGGAGTGTATTCTATAATTTCTACCCTCGGGCACATGCAGTGTAATAGAGTCAGCCACACAGATATTATACTAGCTCTGGACACAGCTTCAGGCAAAGCGATTTATTGGTTGTTGGAAACTGCATTTTTCTTTTATGGCCTTTGGATTTGGGGGAGCACATTCATTCTATAGATATTGCCTTTTTAGATCATGAAAGCATCATTACTTGCTGATGAAGAAGATGTAGATATGGTTCTGGATCAACGCTTCAGTCACCTTCCTTCTAAAGCAGATACTTCTCAAGAAATCTGTTCTCCCAGACTCCCCATTTCAGCATCCCACTCATCAAAATCCCGTTCTTTAGGTACTGTAACTGATGCTATTTTACGAGACAGCCGTAAAGTCCTGCTTTTCACGTATCTTCTTAGATGAGTCAACTTCTCTCGCGAATATCCCCCTAAAGGCATATGACTTTAGGATGCCAAGAGGAGATGTACTCTTATAAATATGTTAGGTGGGCCAGTTTTTAAAAACCACAATCAGCTTTATTGGTGCAGATGCAGAAGTTGTATGGAGAACAAAGCATTTGTGTTTTGTTCAGGTTATGTTTTTATTTGCTTGTGAGTGGATTAGATAGTAAGCTCAGATTTTCTACTTTTTATCACACCTTAGAGGAGTGAGCAAGTCGCCTTGCACTGTACTCTTTTTGTGCAATCCTCATGCTATCCTTATTTTATAGCCTTCTGGGGGCAAATGTTGCTTCTTAAAATGCACAAAACTTGTCAGATTTCTACCTTTTCCTAAACCTCCCCAAATTCTTAGGGGAGTAATATTTGATTTTAAAGCTTTCCCTTTTTTCTTGTGGGCTTGTAACTGTGTGGGATTAGGGATAGAGTATTAATGTCAACAAATCTCAAAACAAAGCCAGAGGAACTATCAGGAAGAGATTTGTTTATGTTGCCTTAAAAACTTAAGTGTTTCATTTTCAGTTCTTTCAGGTGCCCTTATTAACTTCCTTTTAAAAAATATTTTAACTGATAAACCATCAATTAAACATTCACTACAACCTTTTCCATAATGGGCACTACATGAAAATCTCATACTTCAATAACTGACTCCTTGTTTTAAACAGAATTAGAAAACAGGCAATAGTAATAACTGTCTTTCTGAAGGGCATAAGATGCCACAGTTGGTTTTTGTTTCATTGAGTCTAGCATTGATCATTAGAGTGGTAACAATTTGAATTTTGATCTTACTAAGTTTTTTCTATGGACTAAGAAATGGTTACATTTAGCATTCTGATAAGGGCATGAACATTGGTGTCAGACTTCCCTGGGCTTATCTCTCTAGTCCTGCCACTTAGTAGCTTTGTGGATTTGTACTGAACACTTTTCTGAGCCCACTTTTCCCACCTATAAAATGAGGGTAAAAGTGTTCTTCATCTGAAATTATTGAAGGGTGAAATGAAACTGTATACAAATGGCTTATACAGAATCACAGTTAAGAGCTTAATTATTTTTTTAGAACAGTAGTGGCAGTGTTTGTTATTAATGTTAATATTGTTGTTGGCATCATCATTACTAAAATTCCTGCCTTGATTTCCTGGTTGAAAGAGTATTCCACAGACTCTGAGTTGCTTCTTGTCATCTATATCTGATTTAATTGGTTTGGTAAAACTGTAATTTCAGCCTCACTGATTATTGCTGTTCAAGAAGCAATAGAGACTGTATTTTCTAATAGTCTTTTTTTCCCCCTATTTCAGTTGGTGGGTTACTACAATCAAAGTTTACTAGTGGAACTTTTCTTTCACCAAGTGCCTCTGTACAAGAATGTCGTACTCCCAGAGCAGCATCTTTGATGACTATCCCATCCACATCTCCTTGGTCTGTCCCTCCACCCCTGACCTCTGTGTTTACAGTGCCCAGCCCAGCCCCTGAAGTTCAGTTGAAAACTGTGGGTACACGCAGACAACCAGGCCTAGTCCCTCTTGCAAAGTCTGTCACCTATGGCAAGGGGAAACTCTTGATGGACATGGCCCTATTTATGGGACGCTCATTTCGAGTTGGTTGGGGCCCCAACTGGACTCTTGCTAATAGTGGAGAACAGCTGAGTGGCTCTCATGAACTGGAAAATCATCAGATTGCCGATTCTATGGAATATGGATTCCTGCCTAATCCAGTAGCTGTTAAATCGTGAGTCACAATTTCCTTATGCTTTTTTTTTTTTTGGAACAAGAACCAAGTTTATTTGTTCATTTCTTGCACTTAAAGTCTGTACATGTTCAGAGAAACTTCTCTAGTAACGAACTATAGAAATGATCCCTGAAGGTATAGTCTTTTCTTATGCTTTTTGAGAAAGACAACTTGGTAGCTAAGAAAAACCTTTTCGTTTTCAGGAGACCCAAAGTCAAGGCCCTGCTTTGTGATCTTTCTAGAAATGTTTTTAGTACAACTTTAGATAGCAGAAGATCTTTGTATAATTAAAAACTAAACTGATTGATAAGATAACTCCATTTGTATCATCAAGGTGTGAAGAGTATATAATACTTAGTGGTTAAACTTTATTTGGAAGTGTAACAGACCCAAAGCTGATGCTGCAGCATTCCTTGGTTTTTTTCATCCTTTTTATTACATTAGTCTTTTTTTCCTATTTTCTCACTTAGATATTTGTGTTTTTTTCATATATAAGGTATATTCTCAAATCAGCACATTTCCTGTATCTTGGGCCTTGTAAGGTGAATGTATAAATTGTGTATCGTCCATACATAAAATATTTGGAAGTAAGATGACATCTGGTAGGGGCTCCTGGCTGGCTCAGTCGGTAGAGCATATGCTTGATCTTAGCTTTATGAGTTCAGGCCCCACATTGGGTGTAGAGCTTACTTTAAAAAGAAAGAAAAAGATGACATCTGGTAACTGTATTATGTTATATATTACTACATAATCCCCACCTTTAGCATTTATTTATATATGTGTGCTTACAGTTCTATATACTTTGTATGTGTGTATATGAATGAGTGTGCATGTGTGTGTGTATATATGTATATCTCAGGCAGATGATGTATGTATAGTTCCTGGTAGTTATTAGTATGCATAGTTTTTTTGTGCAAAATGTATAACGTTTTCCTATTTATTTTGTATAACACGTGTTATCTTTATTACAGATTAAATGACTGTGATTACCTGTTATGCTTAGTTTTTAAAAAATTGACTTTGAAGAAATACAAAACAACAGCATCTCTTGAACCTCACAATTAGTAATGTTGATCCTAAACCTAGTTTATGCATGACATCATATTTTGAAAGTTGTTAGTATCAATCTTAAAATCGAATGAAGACCAGATTGATTATATACTCGTTTTAATTTAGAGTCAGTTCTGTAGTGTTTATGAGCTTAGCCTCGTGACTTTTGATACTTTACTAAGTGTAATTTGAGAAATCAGTATCCCTCAGTGGCTTTTGGCCCCTGGATTTCATAGTATCTAGATACATGTTGAAGCCAGTTCCAAATCGAACTGTATTGATTCGCATGCTTCTTATAACCTGGCTTTAAGAAGCCTTTGGATTCTGAATGCATGGGCCAGGTAATTTGTTTACTCATTATATAGCAAATAAGTTCATTATAGTTTGACATTAAGAAACACAATTTCTGTAAAATCACAGGGAAATGTTTGTCATTCCCTTTGTAACCATAAAAAGAAACAAAGGTTTGTAGGAAAATTCTAGCATCTGTCTTAACTTCATTTTCTGTCTTGTTTGTCATTTGCCCTTGTAGCCTTACTGAGTCTCCATTCAAAGTTCATTTGGAAAAACTCAGTTTGAGACAGAAGAAGCCAGATGAAGACCTGCAGCTATACCAGATACCTCTGGAGCTCAAATTAAAACATAGCACTGTCCATGTGGATGAGCTGTGTCCTCTCATTGTCCCTAATCCAGGAGTTGCTGTCATTCATGACTATGCAAATTGGGTTAAGAAAGCATCAGGAGACTTTCTGGAAGCACAAAGTGAGTTTGAACTGTTTCTATTCTAACCTTTGATGTTTCAGGAACTGCCATAGAAGCATGTGTTCATAGGAGGACAAGTTTCCTTAAGCCAATGTAGTGAGCAGATGCCTGAGCTCACAGTTGTTTGTAGTTGAGTTGGAATGAGCAAAATCTCAAGGAAGGAGAAATGATAACATTTTTACAGTTAGTCTTATGGCTTTTAACATACAAGTCCTTGTTTATAGGAACTATAGCCAAATTCCTTGGATTTTTGAAATTGCATTCCTTCTTCCACCCAGAGAGCATAGGGAGAAAAAGCCATTCCTTCTTGCTTTTCTAAATCCTGCCTATTCTTGGGCGCCTGGGTGGCTCAGTCTTTAAGCGTCTGCCTTCGGCTCAGGTCATGATCCTCAGGGTCCTGGGATTGAGCCCCGCATCGGGCTCCCTGCTCCGCGGGAAGCCTGCTTCTCCCTCTCCTACTCCCCCTGTTTGTGTCCCCTCTCTCGCTGTGTCTCTCTCTGTCAAATAAATAAATAAAATCTTTAAAAAAAATAAAAATAAATCCTACCCATTCTTCCATGTCCAGCTTAAGTACCACTTGGTTTTCCCAACAATTTAATGTTCATAACTTCCCTTCCTAACCTCTCCATTACCTTTCTATTACCATTGTGACCATGGTTTTCTAAACCAATACTTTGATAAAGGGCTTTTCTAATTTGGGAACTTACTATTTCAAATCGTAGAAAAATTATATTTTACCTTTCACAATATTTCACCATTATTGAAGAATGGCCACTATTTTAAAGTGTTCCATGCCACACATTTTGAGAATTGTAGATATTCATTTCTTTGTGTTTGCTTCAGTTGTCTAATCTTCTTTTCAAGCATGTGTGTCATCTTCTCAATGTATACTTGTATTTTGCTTAGTGGTAAGCAGTGCTTCCATTTTGTTTTCCTTCCTGAGGAGCAATATGAATAGTAGTTAAGAATGTAGAGTTGGACTCCGATTACTTGGGTTCAAATCTTGGCTCCGTTACACGTTGCCTATAACTTTGAGCAAGTTAATGCTCTGTACTTCAGTTTCCTCATCTGTAAAATGAAGATGGTAACTCCTGTATGGTTACATTGTGTAGTTTAGAGTTGGCTCTACTCTTAAGTGCTTTCAGCAGTGTCATTTAGGCTCATTAAATGTTAAGCTGTGCCTACTACAGGAGAGAAGACTCCCTCACAAGTTTTTAGAGCACTTCATATTTCTTAAAGCATTTTGTAAACAGAATTTAATCAAATTGGAGGATTTTTCTCTCATTTGAGACTATATTAGCCATAATGCAGCTTATAAGAACCTGTTTAAAGGAACACAGGGCTAACATTTGTTATATAAGTACCGCAGGAATATGGAATGAACAAGCAGTTATACTACACACCTCTGGAACTTGTAAGACACAGCAGAGTGAGCTGGAGACAGATTAAGGGAAATCAGCTTGAGTGGTTGTTTGGGGTATTTATTAATTTATGTATTTTTATGCCACAGTTAGAATGATGTCCTCTTTGTAGGTACTTTGACTTCATGTCATAGCATTGTTTTCCTGTCCCTTCTTTAGTTGTGAAGCACTGGAGCCTAACATGGACATTATGTGAAGCCTTATGGGGCCACCTGAAGGAGCCTGACAGCCAGCCAGATGAGCCTAGTGAATACATTCAGATTCTGGAGCGAAGAAGAACTTTTTCTCGCTGGCTATCCCAAACTGCTGCGCTTCAAATTGAGGAGGAAGTCTCCTTAACCAGAAAAGACAGGCCTGTGGAGGCTGTCTTCAGCTACCTCACAGGCAAGAGGATCAGCGAGGCCTGCTCTCTGGCCCAGCAGTCAGGTAGGGCATATGGTCCTTCTCTGCACCCTATCTACATCCTACTCACCAGTGGTCCCTACCCCTTAACTATAGATTTGCCTTTGTCTTCTAACCTGAAGGTAAGTATAAACTTTCCAGGAAGATTGCTAGTTCCTCCAGAATAGGGACTGTGTTTTCTAGTTTTCTCTTTAGAACATTAAGCATTAAGTTTATTTAATTAAAATTATTTTAATTTTGTATGCTACATACACATTTCTAGTAAAACTTGAAGATACAGATAAGCAAAAAGCAATAAACCCAAATCACATAAATCCTTTAGTATTTACTATATGCATTTCAATGTACAGCTTGTACTTGGACTGTTTACTTTGTAATATATAAGGTATATTAAAATTTGTGTACACAAAGCAACATATGCGTGTAAACTTTTCAAAGATGGTCCCCTGCTACATATATATGTATATGTAGTGTTTTTTTCATGTTCTCTAATACAGATGTTTTAGTCAAATGCTTCTCAGTATTCTTTTATCTACAAATGTACCATGTTAGTGAATTCCTTTTTTGATATTAGGCTTTTTTTCCTCCCACTTTAAGCAATACTCTGAACCTTTTAAACATAGGTTTTTTGCATTATGTAAATTTAATTTCCAGGTTGAGATATTTACTTTTTTTTTTTTTAAGGACTTCCCATTATATATTTGTGCTTTTTTTAGTTCCCCTTCCACTAATGAGAGGCATTCCACAAGTACTTAATAACTGTCTGGAAACAAATCTTGATAAGAATAAAAGATGGCATAGTCCAATTTAATCTGTGTATAATAAGATCCCTGATCAAACCTCGTTGCTAACTTATCTGAAACCAAATAATTGGATCCATTAATTGGATTTATTTTTTGGAGGACTTGGCCAGTTTGGATTGTAAGGAACAAATCATAGGAAAGGCTAGAGTCAAGAACTTTTCTACGTGGACAGTTACGTTCCACGGTCACTACATGTTTAGCCTTTTGTGATCTTCATATATTTTTGTACAGTGAGAATTTATCTTCAGGATTGGCCTTTTATAAAGTTAAAAAGATTATGAATCATTAAAGAGATAAAAAGTTATGCTCACCAACACATGTGTGTATAGCAGAAGAAGATCTTAAGGAGTGCCAGAAGTCAGGTCTTTAGATTTATTTGTTCACAAATTCTACTTTTTCTTCTACCCACCCCCCTTTTTTTCTCTTCTTTAAGGTTAAACTTTTGGCAAGGCATTACCTTTCAGCTTACTAAAAACTTTTGCTTCACTATCTCCACTTTTAATAATTGATAGAACAACTAAACAATATCAAGAATGTAAAATACTTGAGACACCTGGGTGGCTCAGTTGGTTAAACTTCTGCCTTCCGCTCTGGCCATGATCCCAGGGTCCTGGGATCGAGTCCCACATCGGGCTCCTTGCTCAGCAGGGAGTCTTCCTCTCCCTCTGCTGTTCCCCGTTTGTGCGCTCTCTCTGACAAATAAATAAATAAAAATCTTTAAAAAAAATTTAAAGAATGTAAAATACTTGAACACTATCAGTGTTACCTTATATCTACCAACAAATCAATAACCTAAGCTTCTACCTTAAAGAAACTAGCAAAATAAGAACTAAACCAAAAGGTAGAAGAGAAGAAATAGTAAAGACTAGAACAGAAATCAATGAAAATGACAGTGTAAAAAGACAGTAATCAATAGCACCGAACATTCGTTCTTTGAAAAGAGTAAGAAAGTTTACAAACTCTTAACTACACTGATTATGAAAAAGAAAAAAAAAAAAAGGAAAGGCCCAAATTACCAAAAACAAGCATGAAAGAAAGAATATCACTACTAACCCTACAGTAAAGGGACTGCTATAAGAAATTCTGTGTCATCAAATTCAACAACTTAGATAAAATTGACAAATTCCTAGGAAAATATAAATCACGAAAACGGACTCAAGAAAAAATAGAAAATCTAAATAGATCTGTAACAAGTAAAGAGGTTGAATTAGTAACTAAAAAATCTTCACTCAGAAAAGCCAAGGTCCGGATGTTTTCACTGGTAACCAACACTGTTTTTACAGAAGTAATACCAGTCCTTTACAACTCTTTCAGAAAATATAGGGAGCACCTCCCATTTTGTTCTGTGATGACATTATTACCCTGATGTCAAAGCAAATGTACAAAAAATCTACAGCTAATGTCATAATGTTGAGACTGAATGATTTCACCCTAAGATTGGGAACACCATTTCTATACAGCATTGTAATGGATGTTGTAGCCAGTGTAATCAGGAAAGGAAAAGAAGCAAAAATGGCATGATTCTCTATGTCGACAGTTCAGTCCTAAGGACTCCACAGAAAAGGCAGTGAGACTAAAACTAGTTGAGCAAGTTCTCAAGATTCAAGATTAGTATACAAAATTAAGTTGTGTTTCTATGTATTAGCAACAGACAAACCAAAACTGAAATTAGAAAAACAATGCATTCACAATATCAGAAAGAATAAAATACTTAACGAATAAATGTAACAAAAATGAGACTTGTACTATAACTATAAAACAGTAATGAGGAAATAAAGATCTACATAAATAAAGAAACACATTTCCTGTTCATGGAATACATCTCAGTTTCAGCACTATTGTCATTTTTGGCTGGTAATTTTTTGTTGTGAAGGCTGTCCTGGGCGTTGCAAGATACTTAATAGCATCCCTGCCCTCTGCCCATAAGAGTCCTTTACCCTCAGTTGTGACAACCAAAAAAAATACCTCTAGACATTGCCAGATGTTCCCTGGGGAACAAAACCACTCAGATTGGGTGCCTGGGTGGCTCAGATGGTTAAGCGTCTGCCTTCAGCCCAGGTCCTGAGTCCCGCATCGGGCTCCCTGCTCCTTGGGAGGCTGCTTCTCCCTCTGCCTCTCTCTCTCTCTCTCTCTCTCTCTCTCTCTCTCTCTCTGTCTCTCATGAATAAATAAAAAAAAAAATTAAAAAAAAAACACCACTCAGATTGAGAACCACTAATAGATGGGAACCTCAGTGTTGTTAATTGATTTGTACATTCAGTGCATTTGTGTTTTTTTTTTTAAGATTTTTTATTTATTTATTTGACAGAGTTAGCGAGAGCAGGAACACAAGCAGGAGGAGTGGGAGAGGGAGAAGCAGGCTTCCCACTGAACAGGGAGCCCGATGCGGGGCTCAGTCCCAGGATGCTGGAATCATGACCTGAGCCAAAGGCAGACGCCCAACGACTGAGCCACCCAGGCGCCCTTTCAGTGCACTTTCTATCAAAATGCCTAGAATAGGCATTTTTGCAGAAATTAATAGGCTGATCCTTATTTGGAAATGTAAAAAACCTGAACAGTTTTGGAAAAGAAGAACAAAATCAGGGAACTCCACACTTGTCTGATTTCAAAACTTCTGTAAAGCTGCAGCAGTCAAGACAATGTGGTACTGGCATCAGGGTGAACATAGAAAAATAGAATAGAAACGAGACTTCAAACATAAAACCCTCCCACTTATAGTCAGTTGATTTTGGACAAAGGTGCCAAGATAATTTAAATATGGAAAGGATAGTCTTTTCAAAAGATAATGCTGAGATAGTTGAATATTCATATGCAGAAGATTAATTTATATTCTTACCTTACACCATACACAAAAATTAACTTGAAGTAGTACCCTAGAATCCTGCCATTTGTTCAGTATATGTCCTTATCAATGGGAAAGTCTTTGTGAAAAGTCAAGGATTGGCAGAAGCCAATTGGTTGGTTGATAGTGTAATCAAAGCAAAGAGAGGATCTTCATGAATGTATTGTATCAATACATTCTCTGTATTGAGCTCTGAATGCTCAGAGCTCTGTATTGAGCTGTATGAGCTCTGAACTCAACCATCTCTAGTTACCAGGATATTTATACATCTTGGCCAATAAATCTTGTCTTTTGGGTTCTCTGGATACACTGAAATAATCTTTTTTTTTCCTTTTAGTATCACTCACCTAGAATACTAGCAGCTCATGGTCAAGTGGGCTACAGCACTAACTGGATGAATCATAGTCCAATCATGCTTTGATTACCTGTATACAGAGAGACCATTTATCCTGCACATTTCCAGATGTGCTCTTGATGCATGATTTCTTTCATCTAGGCTTCTCTAGTTTGTGAAGGAAACTTTTGCGATGAGAGCCTCAGTTTTGGCAGGATGGTACTTTATGTAGACTTGTAAGCACTGACCCATATACAAAATAGGAGAAGGACTATTGACTTTTAGGTGGTTTGTAGTAAGGGCTGAAACAAAGCATTTTTCTCTTAACTTAACAACTTAACTGGAAGTTTTCATAAACTGGAATTTCTATCCCCTTACATTCTGGTTAATAAAAATCTTTTTATTGCCTCAGCCCTTGGTACTTAAAATTTTTTAGTAAAAGAGATGATTAGACCTGTGAGAGTGAAAGTCAGTGATTCTCTATACCACACACGTGAACGTTTTATCTACGTTTCAGTTTGCCATTTCTCAGTGCTATTCTAGATAGGCATGTTTTCAATTACGTGATCTCAGTTTTCACTACAAAGCTTTGAATCAGATGATACCTGGCTCCATTTTACAGATGAAGTACCTTATCTAGGATCGCAGAAGTAATAGTAGATCTGTCATTGAACTCTGTACACTATACAGTCTGTATGTAATTTAGGTTAAACTACTTTGAATATTTTATTCCCAAGCAGAAAATGGTAAGTTCTTGGTCAGTATTTTGGCACTACTGCAGAAAGTAATCACAGTATGAGGGCTAGAAGAAATAAGAGAATACCCCCAAGTATTTCCCCAAGTCTGTTAATCCTCATGATCACCAGAGCACTGTTTCTCTTGTAGGTGATCATCGTCTTGCCCTTCTTTTATCCCAGCTGGTGGGCAGCCAGTCAACCCGGGAGCTGCTTACTATGCAGCTGGTGGATTGGCAACAGCTCCAGGCTAACTGTTTCATCCAGGATGAGAGATTGCGCATCTTTGCCTTGTTGGCTGGAAAACCGGTACTTTCCTCTTTTCTCATAAACTTGCATAAATTTTCTGATAAATTCAAGATGGCTTGAGGTAAAGGGAAAGAGCTATCTTTGTAAATTCTATACTGTGACATATAACTAAACAACTTGTTTTTAAATTTTAGTGGAATTATTTTCAAATTACAGAGGTACAACATGTACATTGTAAAAGAAAACTGGTTATATAGAAATTAAAACATTAAAATTCACAGTATTCCTTATCCTAGTGGTAAACAACGTAAATAATTTGTAGTCTCTTTCCAGACACATTGTAAGTCTATATCAACATATATGTGTGCATATTTACATGTGTATATATTCCAATAAAATCAGTTATAAATAGCAGTTCTGCAAGTTAACTGTATGTGGACATTTTTTCATGTCGTGTAGTATCACTCTTTTTAGTAGCCACTTCTGTTCATTTTATGGGTGATATAACATAATTATTTTAAGCCAGTTTTCTTTTGCTGCCTGCCTGATTGACATCTTGATGTCACTTTCCAAAAATGAAATAGCTGGTCAGAATTTATGCACAAATTAAAGTATTATAATATGGCAACTGTAGGCAGTAAGAAGACCTCCTCTTCACTCTCTCTGGTTCTCATCTCTTCTCAGAGTACCGATAGTCTAAATCCGCCCTCTCGCCCGCCACCAAGGAATTATGTATTTTATATTTGGATCATTAACACTGCCAGTGTAGTTCATTTAAACTGTTATTTGAATAGGGGCACCTGGCTGGCTCAGTTGGTAGAGCATGCAACTCTTGATCTTGAAGGTCGGGAGTTTGAGCCCCATGTTGGGCATAGAGATTACTTTTAAAAAAGAAATAAAATGTTACTTGAATAAGTGAGTAACTTGCAAATCTGGGCAGTAACAAGGGAATGTATAACACATAGCTGTGATGATGATTTTGTCTCCTGCAGGTATGGCAGCTCACAGAGCACAGGCAGATCAATGTGTGCTCATATTTGGATTGGAAACGCGCCCTGGCTGTTCATCTTTGGTATTTGCTTCCACCAACAGCCTCAATTTCCAGGGCACTCAGCATGTATGAAGAAGCATTTCAGGTATTTATGTCCAGTAGAGCCAACCAAGAGTCATGGGGGGAGTTCTGTTTTTGCCAGAAAAGTACTGCAGAGAAAAAAACATCAAGGCACACTTCATAATACTTTTTCCTAACTGCTTTTTTTGGAAGTACCATAAAATTGAAATGGACCCAGGAAATCTGATGGGAAGCTTTTCTCCTGCCTCTGGACAGGGCTACTCTTAAACTTCTCCAAGTGTCTGCTTCTATTTTATTTAATATGATGTTTCCACAGTTGACTTTCTTAAAGCTGTTTTCCTGCCCCCAAATGAGAGGGTTTTTCTTTATTCCTAATGCTGTTTTATCCTTTTGGGAATTCCCTGAGATACAGCCCAACCTCAAGTTTGGTATAGCCCCAAATTAGCAGGCCTGAAAAATTTGCCTCTAAATATATCATATTTCATATGCCTTGACGGTGTTGAGATTAAAGTATTCATTAATGTGAGGGGTGCCTGGGTGGCTCAGTTGGTTGAGCATCTGACTCTTGGTTTCAGCTCAGGTCATGGTCTCAGGAGTGTGAGATCGAGCCACACATCAGACTCTGTACTCAACAAGAAGTCTGCTTGAGATTCTTTCTCCCTCTCCCTCTGTTTCCCCTGCCTCACACTCACACTCTCCCTCTCTCTCTCTAATAAATAAATAAAATCTTTTTTATTTTTTTTTTGAAGATTTTTATTTATTTGACAGAGAGAGCACAAGCAGGGGGGGTGGCAGGCAGAGGGAGAGGGAGAAGCAGGCTCCCCACTGAGCAGGGAACCCAATGCGGGGCTCCATCCCAGGACCCTGGGATCATGACCTGAGCCGAAGGTAGCCGCTTAACCGACTGAGCCACTCAGGCGCCCCAAATAAGATCTCTTTTTAAAAAGTATTATTAATGTGGGGTTTTTTAACTTACTATTTTCTTTAGGGAGAGAGAGAGTACGAGAGGTAGTGGGAGGGTCAGAAGGATAGAGAGAATCCCAAGCAGGCTCCACACCTCAATTTCACAACCCTGAGACCATAATGGCTGAAACCAAGAGTCGGACGCTTAACCAACTGAGCCACCCAGGTGCCACTATTAATGTTTTTAAAGCCCTCATTTCTTCAGTTCTTTTCTTACTGTCCACAATTACTATCTTTGATATCACTTGTCAGAATTGTCAGGAGAAAGAGAACACTAAAGAAACTGAGTGTAATAAGAATTGTGACAAGAAATAAAAAAGAATGTGACAAGAAAGGTATGAGGATTAATGACAGCTATCCAAAGTCTTTGATAGTCACTTGAAGACAGGTGGGCCATGTCACTGCAAAATAAGCTTAAGATCCTTGACACATTCCATTAGGGTGTCATCATTCTTAATACATGTGTCTAAGTTACTGATACATGATCACATGTAGTGAAACACACTCGCAGATGGTGTACTGTTTTATCAAATTCTTCCCTTCAGAATCCCTCTGAGGCTGACAGGTATGCCTGCTCCCCACTTCCTGCGTACCTGGAGGGCTCTGGCTGTGTGGTAAAGGAGGAAGAAAACTCACAGAGACCACTTCAAGATGTCTGCTTTCACCTTCTAAAACTCTACAGTGACAGGTGAGTCAAAGCCACGCATGATAGTCACTTGAGAGCTTAAATCAGCCCTAGGGAGTCCTTTCCTGAGTTTTTTCCCTTTAATGTGAAGCCAAATTGCCATAAGTTTGTATAAATTAACAAAGTATAATTTATAGTAGTTGAATGCAAAGAACATTGGAACTAGGGTTAGAAATCTAAAAAGTGATTAATAAGATACAATTTACAAATAGGAAGTGTGCATTATAGTATAGTGTAACTGGCATCATCAACATCTCAATTACATTACCCCCCAAAAGTTCCCTCATGCCTCTTTGCAATCAGTCCCCACCCCCAAATAAGTAACTAACTGACTTTTTGTTACTATAGATTAATTTTGTGCTCTATTAGGATCATTCTGTTAAATTTTGTGCCTGGCTTCTTTCGTTCACATAATGGTTTTGAGATTTATCCATGTTAATATGTGTATTAGAAGGTTTTTTTATTGCATAATTTATTCATTTATTGATGGAAAGTTAGTTTTTCTTGATTTTGACTATTACGAATAAAGATGCCATGAACATTTATATGCAAAAGTGTTCATATCATTTTACATTCACACCTAGAACTCTAGGTGTTCCATATTCTTTTCAAAATTTGGTACTCTCAGTTTTTTAAATTTTGCCATTTTAATGGGCATATAGTGGCATCTCATTGTGTGTGTGTTGTTGTTAAACAAGAAACTGGTTTATTTATCCTACAGCAGTATATGAACCCATTCTATTATTACAGATAACCAGTTAATTAAAACTATCTCAGCGGAACTATTACACATATTATCAGAAACACTGAGGGATTTTTTCCAGTTACATCTAATCACTCCTATCTCATTTCAGTTATTTAAATACTTTTAAGTATTAAGTATGTAACTATGTTAGAAGATGATATAGTTTTTGTTTGTTTTAAGATTTTATTTATTAGAGTGCACACAAGCGGTGGGGGGCGGGGATGGGGGCAGAGGGAGAGGGACACGGGGCCTCGATCTCAACCGAGTGAGCCACCCAGGCACCGCCAGATAATACCATTGTGTACTGTGGTGAACTATAAATAACTAAAGTAGGGCGCCAGGGTGGCTCAGTCGTTTAGCGTCTGCCTTCGGCTCAGGTCATGATCCCAGGGTCCTGGGATCGAGCCGCGCATCGGGCTCCCTGCTCTGCGGGAAGCCTGCTTCTCCCTCTCCCACTCCCCCTGCTTGTGTTCCCTCTCTCGCTGTCTCTCTGTCAAATGAATAAATAAAATCTTAAAATAAATAAATAAAGTAGTGCTTTAATTTGCACTCCCGAATGACTAATGATGTTGAGCGTTTTTTCATGTGCTTATTTACCATGGTCTCTGTATCTTCCTTTCAAAAGTGTCTGTTCACATTTTTTTGCCTATTTTTTAATAGAGTTGTCTTGTGTTGCAATAATTCTTTATATATTCTGGATATATATTTTATTATAAATGTGTTTTTGCAATTATCCTAGTATAAGGGCTTGTTTTTTTCACTGTCTTAAGAAAATGAAGAGAACTTTTGCATTTTAAGTTCAATTAAAGTTTTTAAACTATAAAGTCAATTTCTTTACTAGTCTGTTGAGGTTTTCTATTTATTCTTGAGTCACTTTCGACCATTTGCTTCTACTAAGGAATTTGTTTCCCTGAAGTCATCAAATTTATTGGTATAAAGTTACAACATTTTCCTTATCCTTTTTAAATGTCTGTATGATCTGTTACTGTCTCTCTCCTTGATATTGGTAATGTGTGTCCTTTATCTTTTTTTTCTTGATCGGTTTACTTACAGCTTTTAGTTTATTGCTTATCTCTATTATTTGTCCAGTTCAAAATGGATCAAAAACCTAAATTTCAAACTTAAACCAGAAAACAAACAGAAGAAACCAAGCAGGAAAATCTTTGCACCTGTGAGTTAGGCAAAGATTTTTTTGACACCAAATAAATAATCTGTAGAAGAAAAAGTTGGTGAACTGGACTTCAGAAAAATTAAAAACTGTTAGTCATTGAAAAACTGTTAGGAGAATGAAAAGACAAGCCACAGATCGGGGGAAGATACTTGCGATTCATGTATCTGATAAAGACCTTGTATCCAGAACATATAAAGAACTTTAAAAAAAAAAAGATTTTATTTATTTGAGAGAGAGTGTGCAGGCAGGTGGAGTGGGAGAGGAAGAAGCCAAGTCCATGCTAAGCGTGGAGCCTGACACAGGGCTCGATTCTGAACCCTGAGATCATGACCTAAGCCGAAATCAAGAGTTGGATGCTTAACTGACAGAGCTACCCAGGTGTCCCCAGAACATTTAAAGAACTCTTAAAACTCAATAATAATTAAAACAATCCAGTTTTTAAAATGGGCAAAATATTTAAACATTTGCTTTACCAAAGAAGACCTAGATGTCAAGCACATGAAAAAGTGTTCAGCATCAATAGACAACAGGGAAATGCAAATTAAAACCATCATGTGGTACCACTGTCGACCTATTAGAATGATTAGAAATTAAAAAGACCTAGGGCGCCTGTGTGGCTCAGTCAGTTAAGCCTCCGACTCTTGATCTCACCTCAGGTCTTAGGGTCATGCGTGCAAGAGTCTCCCAGCATGGAACCTACTTTAAAAAAAAAAACAACCCTGTACCAAGTATTGTGATAGATGTGGAAGCAACTTGAATTCTCATACACCGCTGGTGAAAAATGTAAAATGGTATTGGCACTTTGGTAAACAGTTTGGCAGATTAGAAAGTTAGACATACACCTGCCTGCATATGATCCAGTCATGCCACTCCTAGGTATTTACCCAAAAGAATGAAAATATATATCTCTACATAAATGTTTGTAACAGCTCTGTTTGTAATGGTCCAAAACTGGAAACAAGCCAAATTTCTATCAACAGGTGAATAGATAAAACAAATTGTGGTATATCTATGTAATGGAATGCTACTCAGCAATAAAAGGGAATGAACTGTTGATACACACAATAGCAGAGTGAATCCCAAGATAATTTTACTTGGTTTTGAAAGAGGTGAGACAAAAAAGTACCCAGAAACATACATATTGTATGATTCTAATTTACCTAAAATTCTGGAAAATGCAAACTGATTAATCCCAGAAAACAGGTCATTGGTTGCCTGGGAAGAGTGGGTATAAGGAGGGGCAGGAAGAGGGGGAATACAAAGAGTCATAAGGAAACTTTTGGGGGTGATGAGTGTGTTTGTTATCTTGACCCTCGTAATTTCACAGGTGTGTACATTTGTTAAAAATTAATGAAAATTGTACATTCTAAATATGTTCTGTTCACTGTATATCAGGTTTTTTTTAATGTCAAAAAAAAAGAAAAAGGAATATCTCAAAGTGCCAGTAATAGAGAAACTAGAGCCACAAGGAGATAGTGAACCTTGTTCTCATGAAAGGTAGAATTGCTCTGACTAAATCCTTATGTAAAGTCCACACCCATACAAATAAATAGACTAGAACTGCACTGTCCAACATAATAGCTGCTATTCAGATATGACTATTTTAATTTAAGTAAACTTTTAAATTTCATTACTCATTCACAGTAGTCACATTTCAAGTGTCTAATAGCTACATGTGGCTAGCTATTGGCTCTCATTGGTCAGGGCAGGTTATAGAACATTTCCATCATCCCATAAAGTTGAGTTTGACAGCACTGGTCAAGAAAACTTCTGTTCATTACTTGGGGAAGTATTAGGAAGTTATAAAATGTCTGGGATCTTAGGTAAAAAGGTAAAGTTATTGGATGGTGATCTAAGCCCTAAAACTTGCAGGTGTGAGATCTTAGTTTAATTGGGAATTGCAAGCTAAGAACTTTACACATAAACTGGTCCAGGACCATTAAAATCTTCAGGATGCCAGCAGGAGAAAGAGCAAAAGTCTGAATTTTTTCAGATGTTTGCTGGGCACCTGAATTTCCTTATATAGAGAATAATCCCCACTGTAGACAAAATCAAGAGGTAGAAATTACAAGCCATAGAAGGAAGTAACCATCGTGAAGACTATCTGTTCAAACAAACAGGAGACTTAGCACTCCAACAACTTCATATAATAGAACAGTCTGGAAAATCCTAATATAACTGCATGTTTTTAATGGTTAAGAATAGTATCAGGGTGCCTGGGTGGTTCAGTCGGCTAACCATCTGAACTTCGGCTCAGGTCATGATCTCAGGGTCCTGGGATCAAGGCCGCACTCAGCAAAAGGTCTACTCCCTCCCCCTCACTCATGCGCTCTCATACACTCTCTTTCAAACAAATAAAATTTTAAAAATAAATAAATGGTTAAGTGAAGGAATGAAGACTAAGAGTTGTGAAGACTCCATGTACACCAGGATGGTAAATATCTAAGCTAAACAAATACCAGCAAACCTATCAGATCACACAACCACAGAAGAGGAGGTGCCTTCATTTTTAGTAGTATCTGTAATCTGGCTGAACCTAGAAGTAGACTGATAGAGCACAGTCTCAGAGGGAGACCATGTGGTCTATAATGCTTCTTTTCTCAGGTGCCTGCCTTTATTATCTTCTAAACCATAGCCAGAACGGTTGACCTGTCCAGTGCAGGTGGTCTGCTGCCTTGATATGGTAACTCTCAGCACGTTTTCCTTTGCAGACATTATGATCTCAACCAGCTGCTGGAGCCTCGAAGCATAACAGCCGATCCTTTGGACTACCGCCTAAGCTGGCACTTGTGGGAGGTGCTGCGGGCTCTTAACTATACCCATCTCTCAGAACAGTGTGCGGGTGTGCTACAGACCAGTTATGCTGGCCAACTGGAAAGTGAGGGGCTGTGGGAGTGGGCCATCTTTGTCCTCCTGCACATTGACAACTCAAGGTGAGTAAGAAGCTGTGAATCCACTATACATTTAGTGCTACAGGGCAGTGCCAATGACATCAGTCTTCTAGGGTTTAATTGAGTAAGTAAGCATCTAGAATGTATTTTGGGTCCAGCCTTGTGATAAACCTTAGGACAGTTCAACCCGCAGCTATCTCTTTATTCATGTGAACAAGTTGGAAATGAGACTGCCTTAAGTGCCAGATTATGCCATTTATTATAAGACCTCTCAGTAGTCTGAGAAGTGAGAAGCGATCTCTGCAGTGATCAGGGAAAACCCTAGACAGGAACAGGAAATAATTAACAGGAAGGGGAAGGATATGTCCACATGGGGCTACCCCATTAACTTAGACATAGATTCACTTGAATGTTGCATGGTTAGGAATTATGCAGAAACAATGTTTGCTGAGCTGCCTCAGTGGATCTGTGGAGTGATGTAATGAGTTGGCAAGGAGAGCCCCTGCTTTTTCTGTCTGCTGGCTTTCTCCCTCTCTGGCTTTCCCTTGCCATCCACCCACACCTACCCCTCAAGTTTGATAATATCATATTTACCAGTATATCCTTCCTTAGATGCCTGATGTTTTCGTTCTCTATCCTAAAAGAGCCTTTTCTCCATCGTGTGAATGAGATAAAGTTGGAGACTTCCTTTTTTGTTAATGGTAGTAGCATGGCATTACACTAATAACAAAAACATTTGTATAGTACTTTGTTGTATAGTACTTTTACATATATTTATACTCTGTTGTAAATACTTTACAACTCAATTGTAATTGATCAACTCAATGCTCATAATGAACCTATAAGTCTCTTATAATCTCTGTTTTATAGATGCGCACCCTGAGGCACAGAGAGATTAAGTAATTTTTGCTCAAGGTCACATGGCTAGTAAATGGCAGAGTCTTCCAACTCAAGACACCCAGAGTCTGTGCTCTTAATCATTATGCTGCACTCTCTGTCATGTTACATAGTATGGAAAGGAGTTGAGTTTTGTAGTCAGACCTCCCTTAATTCTAGATTCATCATGTACTCACTTTGACCTGGAGTAAAGCTTACTCACTTTGATTTTTGGTTAAAGATACTTTCTTTTTATCTGTAAAATCATAATATTAATGCCTACCTAGTCAAAGGTGGTTGTGGGATTACAGGAGGAAAAGTAGGAGTGCCTGGCTGGCTCAGTTGGTGGAGTATGTGACTCTTGATCTTGGGGTCGTGAGTTTGAGCCCCACATTGGGCAGAGATTACTTAATAAAAAATTTTTGTTTTAAGGGGCTTCTGGGTGGCTCAGAAAGTTAAGCATCTGACTCTTGGTTTCAGCTCAGGTCATGATCTCAGGATCGTGAGATCGAGCCCCATGTGGGTCTCTGTGCTCAGCACAGTCTGCTTGAGATTCTCTACCTCTTCCCTCCCGCTTTGCCCCTCTCACAGCTCTCTCTTTCTCTCTCTCTCTCTTAAAATCAATGAAATCTTTAAAAAAAAAATTTTTTTTTTAAAGGGAGTAAACGTATAAAGCATCTAGTACAGCCTTCCCTTTAAGGAATTTCTCCTCTTCTCCCTTACCAGGAAGCAAAATGACTTCATACTTTACTTTTGAGTTTATTTAAACAAATTCATGGGGCATTTCACATGGTAAAAGCCTGGCTAATAAGATAACTGATGGTTTAAGAGTAGGCTCTAGGGAAGCAAATCCTATTTCCTGATAAAGGATTTTTTTAAATGAAAATTTCAATTTATTTTGTTTTTTTATTTATGTATGTATGTATGTCATCTCTACACTCAACATGGGGCTCAAACTTAGGACCCTGCTCTTCTGACTGACCCAGCCAGGTGCCACCTGATAAAGAATTTTAGAAACGAAGCAGTTGAGATTGGGGGTCCATGGAAAGCCTTGAAAAGGTCCTTGAAAAGGTGTTCAGAAAAGATTCTAAGACGAGGAAACTAGTTTTGATTTGATATTTAAATCTGGTCCTTTGGGGAGCACCTGGGTGGCTCAGTCGGTTAAGCGTCTGCCTTCAGCTCAGGTCATGATCCCAGGGTTGTGGGCTCGAGCCTGCTCAGCAGGGAGCCTGCTACTCCCTCTCCCTCTACCAGTCTCCCTGCTGTGTTCTCTTGCTCTCCCTCAAATAAATCTGGTCCTTTGTGGCACCTGGGTGGCTGAGTCTGTTGAGTGTCTGACTCTTGATTTCGGCTCAGATGATGATCTCAGAGTAGTGGGGTCAAACCCTGCATTGGGCTCTGTGCTGCTTGAGATTCTCCCTCTCCCTCTGCCCACCCCCCACCCCACCCCCGCTCTCTCTCTCTCGCTCTCTGAAATAAATAGCATCTTTTAAAAGAAAAATAAATAAATGGCTGGTCCTTTGGCCCAGATAGGAAAGGACTCTCCTTAAGGGGCCTTGAGACCAAAAACAGTGAGGGTAGCCTAAATCTAGAGGCAGAGAGAAAATGAATTAGGAAAGTTGATGGTTTTGAAGGGAAAAAAGCAAACAAGGACCTGGAAGAGACCTTACCTTTAAAAACTAATTCATTTACTTGTACTGACCATATGGGAGAAGAGGAAGGGAGAAGGTTGGAGATGAACTACAAAGAACTACTCTGTGGGGAGCATAGGGTTCTCCTATCGAGTCCTTGATCTCCTGTTACTAGGAAGAAAATAAAAGAGAGGGAAAGCCTTTTCTTAGCATTGGACAGTCTTCCCTAGAGTATTAGTTTTCACTGTTTTTTTATCATGAAAATATCATGTGCTTAGATACTTCTATTTTATTTAAAAAATAAATGCTGATATGGCCTTTTTTTTTTTTTTTTTTTTAAGTGAAGTTTGAAGTGGTTCACTCATTGTTAAGACCTACAGTTTGAGAGACTGTCTCAGGGGTCACTGCCCTGGCTGAGGCAGCCTTCTCCATCGATGAGGATAGGATGTATTCAGCATTGTCTTCCTTCCTACAGCATGCGTGAGAAGGCGGTTCGAGAGCTGCTTACCCGGCACTGCCAACTATTAGAAACCCCGGAATCTTGGGCTAAGGAGGCTTTCCTGACCCAGAAGCTTTGTGTGCCTGCTGAGTGGATTAATGAGGCCAAAGCGGTTCGAGCACACATGGAATCTGACAAGCACTTGGAGGCCCTCTATTTATTTAAAGCTGGACACTGGAACCGCTGCCACAAATTCATCATCAAGCACTTAGCTTCTGGTGAGTGCTTCAGACTAGGGCCTGTGTCTCCTGGAATCACCCCAAATTCTTCCAATCCCAGAACCCCATGATTAGTCAGGCCAGAGATGATGTTCTGGGACTTTGCAGTCTTGAATCAGATTACACTTTGCAAAAGTTCTCTGTGCAGAAGAAACTTAGCCAGGATGAGGGGCTAGAGGGGCAGGGGTTGACAGGCTGTTACTTTACCATTTGCCAAGGTTATGATTGATATACATGAATTATGTTGAACTCCTTGTATGTTTAGGGAATTTTATTTACCAGAATGCAAGAGGAGACATTAAAACTGATACCACAGAAATACAAAGGATCATTAGAGACTACTATGAACAGTTATATACCAACAAATTGGACAACCTAGAAGAACTGGATAAATTCCTAGAAACATAGCCTTCCAAGACTGAATCAGGAAGAAATAGAAAATCTGTACAGACCAATTAGTAGTAAAGCAGATTGAATCAGTAATCAAAAAACGCCCTACAAGTAAAAGTCCAGGACCAGATGGCTTCACTAATGAATTCTACCAAACATTCAAAGAATTAATACCAATCCTTCTCAAACTCTTCCAAAAAATAGAACAGGGGAGAACATTTCCAAACTTATTTTATAAGGCCAGCATTACCCTGATATCAAAACCAGACAAGGATACCATAAGAAAAGGAAAGTACAGACCAGTATCCCTGGTGAAGCTGATGGTTCACCAGGGATAGATGCAAAAATTCTCAGCAAATTATTAGCAAACCAAATTCAGCAATACATTAAAAGGACTATACACCATGATCAAATGTGATTTATAACAGGGATGGTTTAACATTTACAAATCAATCCGTGTGACACACCACATTAACAGAATGAAGGATAAAAATCATATGATCATCTTAATAGATGCAGAAAAAGCATTTGGTAAATTCAGCATCCATTTGTAATAAAAACTAGTTGATAGAGAAGGAACATACCTCAGTAATAAAGACCATATATGACAAGCCCAAAGCTAACATGCTCAATGGTGAAAAGCTTTCAGCTTTTCCTCTAAGATCAGGAAGAAGGCAAGGAAGGGTTCCCACTGTCACTGCTTCTGTTGCATTCCTATACACTAATAATGAATTATCAGAAAGAGGAATTAAGAAAACAATCCCAGGGACACCTGGGTGTCTCAGTCAGTTAAGCATCTGCCTTTAGCTCAGGCTGGGATCGAGTCCTACATCAGGCTCCTTGCTTAGCGGGGAGCCTGCTTCTCCCTCTGCCTGCCACTCCCCCTACTTGTGCACTTATTCGCTCTCACAAATAAGTAAATAAAATCTTTAAAAGGAAAACAATCCCATTTTCAGTTGCACCAAAAAGAATAAAAGTACTTAGGAATAAATTTAACCAAGGAGGTCAAAGACCTGTATCTTGAAAACTATGACATTGATCAAATAAAGACACAAAGAAATGGAAAGATACCCATGCTTGTGATTTGGAAGAATTAACATTGTTAAAATGTCCTTACTACCTAAAACAGTCTACAGATTGACTGTAATTCCTGTCAAAATTCCAATGGCATTTTTCACAGAGATAGAACAAATAACTCTAAAATTTGTGTGGAACCACAAAAGACCTCCAGTAGCCAAAGTGATCTTGAGAAAGAACAAAACTGGAGACATCACATTCTCTGATTTCAAACTCAGTTACAAAGCATAGTAAATTAAAACAGTATGGTATAGGCCTGAAAACAGACACATAGATCATTGGAATAGAATAGAGAGACCTGAAATAAACCCGCATATGTGGTCAATTAATTTATGACAGAGGAACCAAGAATATACAGTTTTTTCAATAAATGGTGTTGGGATGACTGGACAGCCACATGCAAAAGAATTAAGCCGGACCGCTATCTAATTCCATGTACAAAAATTAACTCAAAATGGGTAAAGGCTTGGGGCATCTGAGTAGCTCAGTCATTAAGTGTCTGCCTTCAGCTCAGGTCATGATCCCAGGGTCCTGGGATCAAGCCCCACATTGGACTCCCTGCTCTGCGGGAAGCCTGCTTCTCCCTCTCCCACTCCCCCTGCTTGTGTTCCCTCTCTCGCTGTATCTCTCTCTTGTCAAATAAATAAAATCTTTAAAAAAAATGGGTAAAGACTTAAACTCCGGGGCACCTGGGTGGCTCAGTCGGTTAAGCGTCTGCCTTTGGCTTAGGTCCTGATCCCAGGGTCCTGAGATCAAGCCCGGCATCGGGCACCCTGTTCAGTGGGGAGCCTGCTTCTCCCTCTCCCTCTGCCTGCCGCTCCCCTTGCTTGTGCTCTTTCTGTCAAATAAATAAAATCTAAAAAAAAGACTTAAACTGTTAAGACCTGAAAGCATAAAACTAGAAGAAAACATAGGCATAGGCAGTAAGCTCCTTGACACCCATCTTGGTGATGATTTTTTTTTTTTTTGGATGGGACACCAAAATCCAAGGCAACAAAAGGAGAAATAAATGGGACTACATCAAACTAAAAGAAGTTTCTGCATAGCTCCAAAGGAAACCATCAAAATGAAAAGGCAACCCAGGAATGGGAGAAAGTGTAAATCATTTATCTGATAAAGGGTTAACCTCCAAAATATTTAAAGAACTCATAAAAATAACAAAAAAAATCTTTAAAAAATCAGGCAGAGGGCGCGCCTGGGTGACTCAGTCGTTAAGCATCTGCCTTCGGCTCAGGTCATGATCCCAGTGTCCTGGGATCGAGCCCCGCATCGGGCTCCCTGCTCTGCGGGAAGCCTGCATCTCCCTCTCCCCCTCCCCCTGCTTGTGCTCCCTCTCTCACTGTGTCTCTCTCTGTCAAATAAATAAAATCTTTAAAAAAATAAAATAAATTAGGCAGAGGATCTGAGTGGACATTTTTCTCAAGAAAACATATACAGATGGCCAGCACTTACAACGAAATGATGCTCTACATCACTAATCAGAAATTCAAATCAAAGCTATAATGAGATACCACCTCATCCCTGTTAGAATTGGCTATTGTCATAAAGATAAGAAATAACAAGTTTGGTGAGGATGTGGAGAAAAGGGAACCTTTGTGCACCGTTGGTGGGCATGTAAATTGGTGTGGCTACTTTGGAAAACAATATGGAGGTTCCTCAAAAAATTAAAAGTAGAATTACCATATGATGTAGCCATTCCATAATTATCTAGATTATTCCATAATTATCCAAAGAAAACAAAAACACAACTCGAAAAGAAATATGCAGCCCCATGTTCATTGCAACATTATTTACAATAGCCAAGATAGGGAAATGAAATCAGTGGATGAATGGATAAGGGAAATGTGTGTGTGCGTGTGTATATATATGCATTGTATACATATACAATGGAATATTACTCAGCCATAAAAAAGAATGAAATCTTACCATTTGCAACAATATGGATGGACCTCAAGGCATTACGCTAAGTGAAATAAGTCAGAGAAAGACAAATACTGTATGATCTCACTTGTATGTGGAATCTTTAAAAAAGAAAATGGCTTATAGATACAGAGAACAGATTGGTGGTTGGCAAAATGAGTGAAGGGAGTCAAAAGGTACAAGCTTCCAGTTATGAAATACTTAAATAAGTCATGAAGGTGAAATATACATTACACATATATACATGTGTACATGTGTGTGTGTATACAAATATACATTAACCATACTAAAGCATGCAACTCTTGTTCTCAGGTTGTGAGTTCAAGCCCCACGTTGGATGTAGAGATTGCTTAAAAATAAAATCTTTAAAAAAACAAAGTTGCTAATAGAGTAAATCTTAAAAGTTCTCATCACAAGAAAAAGAATTCTGTAACTCTGTATGGTAACAGATACTAACTAGACATTGTGGTGATCATTTTGCAATATAAACAAGTATTGAATCATTTTGTGTACCTGAAATTAACATAATATTATAGGTCAATTATGTCTCAAATTTTTAAAAAAGAAAACAAAAAAACACCACCAGAAATCTCTGGGGAACTGAAGCAAGACATTTTTCACATTTTCTTCGGAGAATTTCAAGATACCTACTTGTAATTCTCTAGTCTGACCCAACATTATTTCCCCTTCCTTCCTGTTTTAGATTTCTGCCATGTTAGCTCTGTACTTTTGAGAACCATATAGTTGTGTAGACAGAGTGTTTAATGTTTTGTTTCTTCAGATGCCATCATTAATGAGAACTATGACTACCTGAAGGGGTTCTTGGAAGACCTGGCACCTCCAGACCGCAGCAGCCTAATCCAGGACTGGGAAACATCTGGGCTTGTTTACTTGGACTATATTCGGATCATTGAGATGCTTCACCAGATACAGCAGGTACCTGGATTCCTTAAACTACTACTAGGTTTTCCTTTTCCCTGGCCCTTAAAGCCACAGAGACCTCAAAAGGTCTGAGCAACCACTTGAAAAACTCATTGGCAGAGAACTGTCAGTGCAGGAGGGACATTTTGATGAGGCTAATTTGCTGTAGTCACTATGACAGCTATATCAAAACTTAAAAAAGCTTCTGTTTTGTGCTTATTACCAAGTAGTATGTACAGTAGACATTCCTGAGGTTTGTCCACTTATAGTCTCCTCCCCTTGTCCAGCCCTCCTTTGAGTGAAAGGCTCAGGGATGAGAGAGATAGTAAGGTCAGAGATTTGGTGAAGGTCATAATTGTTTCACACATCATTTGGCACGTTTTAACATTACAAGTATTACAGTTTTTTTTTCCAGATTTATATCCATTTATTTTTTTTAATAATTTTTTATTGTTATGTTAATCACCATACATTACATCATTAGTTTTTGATGTTTCAGTTTTTTTTTTAATCTTCATCAAAATGTATTGGGGTCAGTCTCAGTAGTCATAAGATAGGCCTCAATTGCTTATAGCACAAAGACCAGACTCTCAAACATAGAATTCAAGCCCACATAGAGGTTTTTACCTGTCACTCCTGCCTTCTAACAGTGTTACCCCATCTTCCAGTTGCCAACCTGCTCTGCTCTCATCACACTAAATTACTCAGTGGTGTTTCCAGCAAAGCTTGTTTTATTTCACTCTTTAGCACACACACTCATCCTTTAAGATCTACATTGCTGTAAACTCTACTTTGTTCTCCTTTTCCCCTAAGAAATGTTAATCGCACTTTCTTTTTTACTGTCAAAGCACTTGGTACATTTGTTTACTGACTTTATTATATTACTTACCCACCTGTCTTTAGGTTATCATCAGCTCCTTTTGGGGAGATCTTTAAAATTAAAGGCAATAGAGTATAGAGGGTAAGAATCAAGTTCTGTAGCCAGTCAGGTTCAATTCATGGTTCCCTCCCTCACTAGCTATGTGACCTTAAGCAAAAAAATTAGCCTCTCTTTGTCTCCTCTGAAAAGTGGGGGCGGGGGGGAGGTGGAGCACAGATTATCGTAGATATCTGACAGTTGTCATAACAATTAAAATATACTTAAAGTGTTTTAGCAGACTATATAAAGTGCTTAGTAATATCTGTTATCCTTATCAAAATCCCTCCTCACACAGTGCCTGGCATATAATATGCATAATTTATTATTTGTTACACTTTTAGGATAAATTAATATTATTTGCTACACTTTTAAAAATTAAGAGCATCACCTCTATTATCACTGAAGAAAACTCTTTTCTAGTTGAACATTAATACATTTATACAACCTAGTTTTTGAGAACTTACTATGTCCCAAGTACTGGTGGATTTGGGTGATATAAAGGTAAGCAGTCGTATATGTTTTGCCCTTACCAAAGTAACAGTTTTGGTGAGGAAGATATATATATGGGTAAGCCAGCAGTTATTATAGAATGTTAAGTGTAGGGATTAAGCAAAGAGTGTTTTGTAGCAGCACATAAACGGAGTACCTAACCCAGTCTGAGGGAGTCGATAAGACTTTCTAGAAGTGGCACCTAGGCTCCTAAGGATGAAAAAGGAGGATGGGTGGGAAAGAACGCTTCAACAGAGGGAATAGCATGAGTATAAGTCTAGAGATTAGAGCGATCATAGTGCTTCCAGGGGACTTGGTTTTTGTTTTTGTAAGATATTTAGTCATTCATTTTGTCTGTTCATTTATTTATTTTATTTATTTATTTATTTAAAGCGTGAATGAGTGGGGGAGGTGCAGAGGGGGAGAGAATCTCCAGCAGAGTCCATGCTGACATGGGGCTCAGTCCCAAAACCCTGAGACCATGACCTAAACCGAAATCGGGAGTCAGCCACTCAGCCGACTAAGCCACCCAGGCAACTCTCCAGGGAACTTTTAATAAGGTGGTTTGGAGTGGAAAGGGGAGCGTGTAGGTGTAGTAAAGCCACAGAGTCTCTCACCTGGACTGCTATAGTAGACACCATGCAGCAACCAGGGTTATTTTTCTAATGCACAAGACATACCATCTCACTCTCGTCTAAAACCTTCCAGTGGATTCTCATTTCACTTAGAATAAAGTGCTCCTTAGCAAGTCTTACAAAGCTCTGCATCAATAATTCTTACCTTTTTTTTTTTAAAGATTTTATTTATTTATTTGAGAGAGAGAATGAGAGATAGAGAGCACGAGAGGGAAGAGGGTCAGAGGGAGAAGCAGACTCCCTGCTGAGCAGGGAGCCCGATGTGGGACTCGATCCCGGAACTCCAGGATCATGACCTGAGCTGAAGGCAGTCGCTTAAGCAACTGAGCCACCCAGGCGCCCCAATTCTTACCTTTGTTTGCTATGGACCTCCGTAACAGTCTGGTGAAGCTCATGGATGGCTGTCTAATGTGTTTTAATGCATAAAATTTAAATTCATGGGATTACAAAGGAAACCAATATGTTAAAATACAGTTATCAAAATATTAAGAACTTAAGGTAATTAAGTGGTTTATTTAACATCTTAAATTTAACAAGCCTTGCAGTGGATCTCCTAACTACTCTTAATTTTGAAGTACTATATTTAAAAATCACTAACAACTGTAATGTAATATGAAAATAGCCGTGATGTCTGTTGATGACAAAGTCTCAGTTATTGCTTGACATCTACATTAATAATTAAACGCTAATGTTTAGTAAAAAGTTAGTAAAAATAAATGCTATTTTTCTCAGTCCAAGGTCACAGACTCTGAATACTGAGGACCTCCAGTTGCGATCCTCTAGTGTATAAAACTTCTCCAGTTTTATCTTCTTCTCTCCTCCTCTTTAAACTCTGCATTTTACCCACCTAAACTTTCTTTGCATTTGCATCTTGTAGTTTTAGCTGTTCTCTTTGCCTAGAAAGCTTGACCCTCTCCTTGTTGTTCAGGTCTCCGCAAAGATATGACCTTCCTCAGGGAAACCTTTTCTGATCTCCCAATCTGAAGTACCATCCAGTTTTTCTGCCATATCACCCTGCTTGAATGATCTGCATAGCTTGTGATTCTTCAACTTTATCTCTGATAGTTTCTTTATTTTTTATGAGTTTCTTGAGAGCAAAGACCTCATCGTATTTACCACCTTTAAAAGTCCAGTTAAAGACTTGATTCTTGGGGCGCCTGGGTGGCTCAGTTGGTTAAGCGACTGCCTTCGGCTCAGGTCATGATCCTGGAGTCCCGGGATCGAGTCCCACATCGGGCTCCCTGCTCAGCAGGGAGTCTGCTTCTCCCTCTGACCCTCTTCCCTCTCGTGCTCTCTGTCTCTCATTCTCTCTCTCTCAGATAAATAAATAAAATCTTTAAAAAAGACTTGATTCTTGTGGATAAAAGAATACTTGCAGAGGCTGGGGCGCCTTGGTGGCTCAGTCAGTTAAGCATCTGCCTTTGGCTCAGGTCATGATCAGGCTCCCTGCTCATTGGGGAGCCTGCTTCTCGCTCTCCTGCTTCCCCTGCTTGTGCACCCCCCGCCAGCCTTCAAATAAATAAATAACTACATCTTTAAAGAAAAAAATACTTGCAGAGGCATTAAATGGTAGATTCTGCAAAGCCCCCCAAAAGTCGATTCAATGAGAGAGATGCTTCGTGGAAGGGTTGGGTAAGCATTTAGAAGAGGAGGAGATGATAGGACACTTAGCAAGTAGGGTGGTTTAATGTAAGAGTTTGGGAGGGGGGCCAACCAAGAGTCATATGTGAGACAAACAGGAATAAGATGCTGCTGAAAATATTCAGAATGTAAGTAAAGAATGAAAATACAGGGTTCCTGGCTGACTCAGAAGAGCATGTGACTCTTGATCCTTGGGGTTGTGAGTTCAAGCCTCATGGTGGGGGGTAGAGACTACTTAAAAAAATAGACTTAAAAAAAAATACAGACTTTTTAGAAACATCACTGTGGCTACCATATGGTAGGGAAAAGGATGTAATGGGGATGACACTGAAGATAGTGGTCAAGCTCTTAAGATATTTCAAGTAAGAAGTAATGGTATCCCGAGCCTAGGGCACTGGCCCTGGAAAGGGGAATGAAAGATTGAAATAGTAGGCTAATGATTGAGGAATCATCAGCGTATTGATCATTGGAGCCATAGGTGGGGCACCTGAGGGGCTCAGTAGATTAAGCATCCGACTCTTGGTTTCAGCTCAGGTTGTGATCTCGGGGTCATGGGATCAAGCCTCGAGTTGGGTTCCACACGCAGCACGGAGTCTACTTGGGGTTCTCTGCCTTTCCCTCTTCCTTTCCCTCTCTCTGGTTGCACATGCGCTCGCTCTCTTTCTCTCTCTCTCTCTCTCTCAAATAAATTGATTTAAAATAATACTAAAACTTGGAGCCACAGGAGTGGATAGCAACACATAGGAGAGGGCACACAGTGAGAATAGGGCCCTGCAAGTGTTTTAGAAAGGGTTGTGAATTTGAAGTTAGGATACCTAAATTAAATGCTAGTTTGGGCTCCACTTCTTACTTACTCTCTACTCTTAAGAAGTCCTACAATCGCTCTAAGCCCAGATTTATCTAGATTTTTGGCGCCATGTTAAAGCTTGCTAGTTACATGTTTCATTAATGCTGATCTGAAAGCTTGCCCAGTTCAAGGCTTTGTATACTGTGTTACTTGCCTCTTGTGGATTACTGCTGAGGTTGTGTTTTGTCCTCAGTGATTAGGCTGGATAGTGGTGACATGACACTGCCGGGCCAGCCTCCTGGGTTTTTTCCTGTTGTTTCAGAGTTTTGCATAGTCATTCTGTGGATGGAATTGGGGTGATGGGAGCTCTTCTTGACCTAATTGGTTTCTCTGCTCCTTTGTAGGTGGATTGCTCAGTTTATGAGCTGGAGCAATTACACACCAAAGTGATCTCACTGTGCAGCCGCATACAGCAGATGCAGTGTTACAATGCCAAGGATCTCCTGGCGCAGTCAGGTAAGCCTCCAGCCTCTCCCTGCTTCCTGCCTGCTTGCTTCCTGTCTTTATGATTATTATACCTCTGCCCCGATGCCCACCCTTACCACCCCTCATCCTTGATGCCCACTTCATTTTTTTCTCTCCAGACATGGCCAAACGTGCAGCCAACCTGCTGCGGGTGGTATGGAGCCTTCAGCGTGCCCCTGAAACAACCTCCGACTCAACACCAGACCCTCAGCGAGTCCCTTTGGGCCTCTTGGCTCCCCACGTTGGCCAGCTCCCCATGCCTGAGGACTATGCCTTGGAGGAACTGCGCGGCCTCACACAGTCCTACCTGCGAGAATTGACTGTTGGGAGTCAGTGAAGCCCACCACACTCACATGCTCATTCACACTCACCACACAGAGATCCCCTGCATTGAGTTGGTTGGCACTGTTTGCCATTCTCTTGGTTGGCTCTGGAACCCATCTTTGTTTCCTGCTGCCCCAAGCAGCATCCTCCATTTGTTCAGGGCTTTTCTTAATACTGAACAAAGTATAAGGGCTTTAGAACCCAAAAAAGGAGCCAAGTCTCTTTTTTATCATCTTTAAGACCATTCTTTCCCCTCACCCTTTCTAAAAAATGGTCAATAAAATAACCTTTCACAGAATTCCCCCCAGAGAACCAGGGAATGCTTTCCCCCTCTCGGGTGTTCTGAATCTTGTGACCCTCTGTGCCGACCTGCTACCCTACTCCTACCTCAGCCCTTTTATACTAGGACAGATGTGTTGATCAAGAACCGTCCTTCCTTAACAGATAAACTCTCCACAGAAGGAAGGAGAGTTTGTCTCTTAAGTAGGTTGATGAGTTAACACTGTTGTAGAGTCAAAAGAGGGTTGGACTGAGTTAGGAAGCAGAACATAGTCATTTCTGACTTATATAGGGTAGAAGTGAGTGCCTGCCATGGAGGGATGAATCTTCAAGGCTTGTTTGTTCCCGCCTTGAATGTTCCATGAACATCAAACCTTTCCTACTATGTGCAGGAACTCTTGGTCACAGACTCCATGTCCCTGGGAAGCTCCAGAATTCAGTTTGGTCCCTGGTTTTCGGTCATCTTGCCAGGCTTCCTGTCTGGGTTTGCCTGAAGAGTTTGGATAAAACGTGGCAGGTTGGGTAGCCCTCCCTGTCCTTCCTATTCTAGCCCAAAGCATTTCCCACCCACTGTCTCCAGTCCCAGAACATAGAACCATTACTGAGGCAGGCAAGGAGCTGGGCTTTACGGGCAGGAGAAGGGCCTTTGCTACACTGCTCTCAGCTTGGGGAGTCCCCGGTAAAGGCCTGCGACAGCTGGTATTAGGGCTGTCGTGGATAACATGGCCACCTCTGGGTCTTTATGCATGAAGATTATGTAAAGGTTTTTATTAAAAAGTATATATATATATATAAATAAATGATCTAGATTATTTTCCTCTTTTTCTGAAGCTACTTTCTTAAAAAAATAAATAAAATGTTTATAGCATTCCTGCTCTTGGCTTTCCCTTTGTGTTTTTTGAGCCTTCTTACTCCAAGGATCTTTACAGTGGCCTCAGTTGATTTGCAGTCTAAAGGGAGATGGGTCATGGGTTAAAGAAACAGTCAAAGGCTAAATTTATTAGGGAAAATTTAGGGTGAGGGGGTTGAGATTATTAATTAATCCTAACTACATATATATATACATATATATATTAAGATTTTATCCATTTATTTGAGAGAGAGCTCGAGGAGGGGGAAGGGGGAGCAGCAGAGAGAGAGGGAGAAGTAGACTCCTCGCTAAGCAGGGAGCCCGATGCAGGGCTTGATCCCAGGACCCTGGGATCATGACTTGAGCCGAAGGCAAACGCTTAACCATCTGAGCCACCCAGGTGCCCCTGACTGCTTATATTTATATAAATACATTTATAAGCATATATTTATGTGTTTGGCTTCCCAGTGGGGGATAAGGGAAGAGTCTCATTGCCCTTAGGAATATACTTAGGATTCAAAGCCTGGCTCTTCTATTCTGGGGGTTTTGTTTGTTTTTAAATTTTGGGTCACACTTCACTCTTAATTTCATTTCCCATTGTGTAAAGGGGATGATGATCTTGAATGTTGCTGCTAAACACAGCTGTTTTCCAGAGGGAATGCATAAGTCTGATGCGTACTATTTGGATTTTTTTTTTCCTGTTAAACTGAAGGTGTGAGCAAATTCCAGTTAGGATTACGCCAAAGACACTGGGACATGAGGAATTTGGAGATAAAGCAGAGTGGATCTGGGGCTTCCCTTTAATTTAGACCCCCAAGGACAAGGGTAACTCCTGGGAATCTCCCTCCATTACTGACTGTGAACCTGAGTCACAGAGCGTTGCTGGGCTTCTGGCAAAGAAGTCCTCTTGTGGTTTCCTTGTGAGAGGTGTTTTGTGAAAAGAGAGTGTGCTATAGAAATGGTTAGCTTTCCGCTGGCCTCGCCCCCACACGCGCCGGCCGCGGCCGCCCCCGGGCAGTGCGGGGAGCGCGTGGAGCGCGGGGAGCGCGGATCCCGCGGCGGCGGCGGCGGCGGCACGGCGCGGCTCAGGCGTCGGAGCGGGCGGCCGCGGGCGCCGCCGCCTCCTCCTCCATGGCTGTTTACCCGGCTGCATTGTGGGAGTTTGACCTCCGCCGCCGCCAACCGCCGCCTCAGCTTGCGCCGCCGCCGCCGCCGCCGCCGCCGCCGCCGCCGCCGCCGCCGCCGCCGCCGCCGCCCCCGCCGCCGCCGCCGCCGCGCACGCCATGGGAGCCGTGACTGACGACGAAGTCATACGAAAGCGTCTCCTAATTGATGGAGACGGTGCTGGAGATGATCGGAGAATCAATCTGCTCGTGAAAAGTTTCATTAAATGGTGCAACTCCGGGTCCCAGGAAGAGGGATACAGTCAGTACCAACGTATGCTGAGCACACTGTCCCAATGTGAATTTTCAATGGGCAAAACTTTGCTGGTATATGATATGAATCTTAGAGAAATGGAAAATTATGAAAAAATTTACAAAGAAATAGAATGTAGCATTGCTGGAGCACATGAAAAAATTGCTGAGTGCAAAAAGCAAATTCTTCAAGCAAAGAGAATACGAAAAAATCGCCAAGAATATGATGCTTTGGCGAAAGTGATCCAGCACCATCCAGACCGGCATGAAACATTAAAGGAACTAGAGTCTCTGGGAAAGGAACTAGAGCATCTTTCACATATTAAAGAAAGTGTTGAAGATAAGCTGGAATTGAGACGGAAACAGTTTCACGTTCTACTTAGTACCATCCACGAACTTCAGCAAACACTAGAAAATGATGAAAAGCTCTCAGAGGTAGAAGAAGCTCAAGAAAGCACCATGGAAACAGATCCTAAGCCATAAACAGACTAATAATGTTCACCCTTCCCAAGAATGCAGAAATAACATGCTCCTAGTGCGTTTAGAATTTGTTGTGCTCTTGAGCTATTTAAAGTTTTGGCAGTGGACTACTTTGCTTTTAAATACTAATGCACAGTTCATTCCTATTTCTTTACACAAAGGAAAAAACTTCAGTATAAATTTGTTTGTATTGAAATGTCTTTTTTGTTCTTAAACTTAAAAGGTAGGAAGCGATACCCAAAAATGTTTAATAAAATGTTCTCAAGCCAGATATGTTTGTGCTCATTAGTATTCTAGGTAGTTTTTAACTGGTAAGACTGGTTCGTTTATAAAATAAGTTGAAGATTGTGAGAAAGTGGCATTTCTAGGATGTACGTGAAAAAAATGAGTCAGTCTGGAAATTGTTACCATCTTTGAAAATGTAGTTCATGAATAGGCTTCATGAGGGCTGTGAACTTGTGAAATTATGTATGAAATGTTTGTGGTATGTGCTCATTTGGGGAGAGGTTGCCCGATCCTAACAATCAGTGGTATAAGAGGTAATTACAAGATGCAAATTAAATCAATATGCATTGCCTTCTAGATCTCACTCCGTAATGCTTAAGCAGTGTGCTTGTTAAATGTTTTGATGATATGTTTTCTTCTACTGTTTCATTATTTAGGAGTCATTTTCAGTAGGAAAAACATATTGACAAAGAAAAAGTTGTTTCAGAAAAATAGACTGTTAAGATGGTCTTGGGGCACCTGCGTGGCTCAGTCGGTTAAGCGTCTGCCTTCAGCTCAGGTCATGATCTCAGGGTCCTGAGATCAGGCCCCACATCAGGCTCCCAGCTCACTGGTGAGCCGGCTTCTCCTTTTCCCTTTGCCTGCCACTCCCCCTGCTTGTGTTCCCTCCCTCACTATCTCTCTCTCTGTCAAATAAATAAATAAAATCGTTAAAAAAAAAAAAAAAAAGAAATGGTTAGCTTTGAGAAGTGTTAAGAATTGTGAATATGGGCAGTATTTACTCTTACAACTAGTATTTCATGTATGTATATATATATATATATATATATGGCTCTAAGTCAAATGTTTATCATAGCTGTGTTACATCAGAGACAAGTTACAGTTCAAAGTTAATGATAAAGATGACAAAGAAGCTTTTCTATATTTCAAAATTCCATTGAAATAAAAAAAATTGGGGGCACCTGGGTGGCTCAGTCAGTTAAGCGACTGCCTTCGGCTCAGGTCATGATCCCGGGGTCCTGGGATCGAGCCCCGCGTGGGGCTCCCTGCTCAATGGGGAGCCAACTTTTCCTTCTCCCTCTCCCACTCCCCCTGTTTGTGTTCCCTCTCTCACTGTCTCTATCAAATAAAATCTTTAAAAAAATAGTATTTCTCTAAAAAATAAAAAGTTTCTAAAAAATCTAAAAACAGGAATCCATTTTCTCAAAACTCAACAGACTTGTAGAATCATACAACATCCAAAATAAGTGTATTTCCTTGGCAGAGTGCTGGAATAATGCCAAAATCAAAGTCAGGAAAATTTTGGAGATTAAATGTTGGATTAGACCAGCCAAGGCCTGCAGAGTAGCTGTGCTTTTCAGATGTTTTACTCTGACTCAGTTGCTACTTTATATTAACAGAAAATTACTCTAGATTTTTTGTTCCGTTTTTAAAGAATCAGCTCTTCGTCTTATTGACCCAATTTTACCAGAGTTCTGTATTGTAATGATTTCTGCTTCAAACATTCATTTCTTATGTTTTCCTCAGGGCTTTTTTTAACCTTTTACTGTAGGGACTTTCACCTATGCAAAAGTAAAATGGTATAATAATTCACATTGAACATTTGTGACAATCCTCCAATATTACTTCATCTTTACTCCACTGTTATTCTACCCACCCCACAATGGTATTTCTAAGGCAGATCATTTCATCAATACCTAAGCATTTCTAACAGGTGATTTTTTTTTTTTTTTTTTTTTTTTAGAGAAGGCATGTGTGAATGGGGGGAGGGGCAGGAGGCAGGAGGAGAGGGAGAATCTTAAGCAGGCTCTACACCCAGGGCAGAGCCTGATGTGGGGCTCAATCTGATGACCCTGAGATCATGACCTGAGCTGAAATCAAGAGTTAGAGACAACCGACTGAGCCACCCAGCCACCCCACTAACAGGTAAATTTTTTTAGACACAATCACAGCACCCTTGTCCTACCAACAAAATTAACAGTAATTCCTAGATAGCAACTAATGCCCTCTGCATTTCCAAATTTCCCCAGTTGTCTCAAACTAAATTTTTATGGTTGAATTGTTTGAGATTGATTTATTTTTGAGAGAGAGAGAACCTGCATGAGCATGGTGTGGAAGGGCAGAGGGAGAGAGAATCTCCAGCAGACTCCCTCCTGAGTGGAGCCTAATGCCGGGCTCGAACCAACAACCCTGAGATCATGACCTGAGCTGAAATAAGAGTCAGACACAATCAACTGAGCCACCCAGGCACCCCATGGTTGAAATGTTTGAATTAGGATCTCAACAGGGTCCACACTGTGCATTTGATTTTTAAGTCTCAAGTATTTTAATCTATTACCAATGTTCTTCCCGCCCCCCCCCCCCCGCTGCCTTTTTTTTAATGCCCTTTGTTAAAGTAACTGGGTCATTTGTCCTTAGGAATCGAGAACCAGGACCTTCTAGGTTTGGCTGGTTGTGCCTCTACTTCCTATATACTGCTCCTTCCTATATACTCCCCTTTACTTCCTATATACTGCTGGTTAGATCTAGGGGCTTGATTAGATTCCGTTTACTTCTCTCTGCGCCCACCCTTCTCCCCAGTTAACAGATGGTGGTGTGTTTTATCACTTCAGAAGACTCATGTTTGGTTGTCCCACTTTCAGTGATGTTAAGATTATTGATTTAGGTGTTGTCAGTCTTATTCACCCTTTATATAACTTCCCATCAACCTCCCACCTAATGACAATCAGGGCTAAGAGTCATTATTTCATTATTGTATATCCCTTGTCTTTTTATATGTGTTGATTCATTATTTTCAAAATAGAAACTTAAATCATATAGTTATTGTGCAGTTAATTTTTTTTTACTTTGTGTTCCCACCCCCACCACCCCCACTGCTTCTTAAAAGTTACCCACAAATTTTTGGATTTTTTTTTCAATATAACATTTTCACCCCAAAATACAGTAAATATGTTATAAGAAATATTTTAGCATTTTTTTTTCAGGTAAACAATTTACACATCAGTCTCTAGTCAGAGACTATACTACGGAAATGAGACAGGGAAACTGAAGGGATCCCAGGAGAGAAAAAGCTGGGTTTTTTTCATTTGCTACTTTTCTGGCTTCTATTCTTGCTGGACCTGCACCCCCAACGCACTTTACATATGCCTTGTAATGCAAATAGCCTATATCCTCCTTGTAAGGGACGGAGAGTTAATGATTTCTCTAGAATAAATAACATCTAAGGAAGGACCAGGTGAGAATGACCAGAGGAAGCTATCATGTGCATTCCACACCTCAGGAGCCAGACATCTCAACACCAAGACCCCCTGGCTCCAAACAATAACACCTGGGCCCTCGTCTTTGTTCTAACCAGTTCCTGAATGCCTGAGAGGACACGTACACTAGACCACCATCCCCAATAAAACCCCCAGGCCCTGAACAAAGATGAAATTCATTTACTTTTTCTAAATCTCCCGGATACTCTTGTCTGTATCTCTCTCTCCCTAGGTATATATATTTAATAAACTGTTTCACCACCTGCTGGCTCAAATTTGATTTTTATCCCGTGTGAAGCCAAGAACCCTCTTGGCTGGTCATTTGAGAGAGAGCACACAAGTGAGGGGGAGGGGCAGGGGGAGAGAGAGAGGCAGACTCCCTGCTGAACAAGGAGCCCAACGCCAACACAGAGCTCAATCCCAGAACCTGGGATCATGACCTGAGCAGACGCTTAACCAACTCAGCCACCCAGGCGCCCCAAGAATTTGAATTGTGTGTCATATGTAGATGAATCCCAAATGTGTTGTTTTGCAAGTTGAAGCTAAACAGATAAAAAGCATGTTTAACTCTTGGGTCTCTTCTATATGTGCACTACTTCCTTGCTGTTTTGAAGCACTCTTGAAGTTAGCCTTTATTTTGCCCTTGAGGTATTCTGCAAAACTTTTTTTTTTTTAAGTAAACTCTACCCCAAACGTGGGGCTCATGACCCCAAGATCAAGAGTTGCATGCTCTACCAACTGAGCCAGCCAGTGCCCCTGCAAAACATTATTTTTAAGTGTAATTTCTTGTGCCCCCAAAAGACTGAATAATTGCTGAGGAAAATGGTACAGGAAAAAAGAATATATCTTTCACCCTCACACCAAATACCAACCACTCACTCTTAAGTCTTATCTTTCTTCTTTGGCAGGTACAGTAAACCTGCATTACATTAGTTATGAACCAACTAAATTGATTTTAATTTTATACTTTATGTTATTATATAGGAAAATTCACTTTTCTTTTGGTATGCATTTCTGTTAATTTCAACATATACAGATTTGTATAACCACTCCATAGTCATAATATAAAATGTCTGTCACCCAAAAAACTCCCTCTTCCTATCCTTTTATAGTCACACCCTACCCAAACAGTATTGAGAAAGAACAAAACTGGAGGACTCACATTTCCTGACTTTAAAGCTTACTACAAAGCTATAGTAATCAAAACAGTGTGGTATGGGCATAAAAATGGACACATAGACTAATGGACTAGAACAGAGAGCCCAGGAATAAACCCTTACATATATTGTCAAATGATTTTTGATAAGGGTGCCAAGACCATTCAATGGGAGATAGGACACTCTTTTCAACAAATGATGCTAGGAAAACTGGATATCCACATGCAAAGAAATGAAGTTGGACCTTTATCTAAACAAACACCATTCACAAAAATTAAGGATGGGTCAAAGACTTAAATGTAAGAACTAAAACTATAAAACTCTTAGAAGAAAATATAGGGCAAAAGCTTCACAACATTGGATATGGCAATGATTTATTGGATATGACTTCAAAGTGCAGGCAAAAAAATAATATATAGACAAATTGGACTTTATAAAATATTTAAAATTTTGTTCACCAAAAAAATAAATCAACTGAGTAAAAAGCAACTCATAGAATGGAAGAAAACATCTGCAAATTATATACCTCATAAGGGATTAATATCCAGAATACAAAGAGAACTCCTAGAACACAACAACAAAACCCAACTTAATAAATGGACAAAGGACTTGAATAGACATTTCTCCAAAGAAGACATACAAATGGCCAATAAGCACATGATACGATGCTCAACCACTAGTTATTAGGGAAATGTAAATCAAATACAGTGATGTACCACCTTATACCCGTTAGGGTGGCTAGTAAAAAAACAAACAAAATAAAATAACAGCTCCTGGTAAGGATGTGGAGAAATGGGAACCTTTGTACCTTGTTGGTGGGGAAAAAAAAATATTATAGCCACTGTCGAAAGTAGTATGGCAATTCCTCAAAATATAAAAAATAGAATTACCATATGACCTGGTGCTGCATTCCATTTCTGGGTATATAATCCAAAAGAACTGAAGCAAAGTCTTGAAGAAATATTTCTACTTCCATACGGAGCAGCATTATTCACACTAGCTAAAATGTGGAAGCAACCTAAGTATTCCTCAGGGAATGAATGGATAAGGAAAATGTGGTATATACATCCAATAAAATATATACAGCCTTAAAATAAGGAAGTTCTGACATGTAACAAAATGGATGAATCTTTTTCTTTTTAAGATTTTATTTACTTGACAGAGACACAGTGAGAGAGGGAACACAAGCAGGGGGAGCGGGAGAGGGAGAAGCAGGCTTCCCGCAGAGCAGGGAGCCCGATGTGGGGCTTGATCCCAGGACCCTGGGATCATGACCTGAGCCAAAGGCAGACGCTTAACTGACTGGCCACCCAGGTGCCCCAAAATGGATGAATCTTGAAGATATTATGCAAAGTGAAATCAGCTGACCTCAAAAAAAACAAATACGTGATTTAGAAGTGACTGGGTGGCTCAGTTAGTTAAGCGTCTGCCTTCAGCTCAGGTCATGATCCCAGGGTCCTGGGATCGAGTCCCACATCGGGCTCCCTGCTCGGCAGGGAGTCTGCTTCTCCCTCTCCCTCTTGTCCTCCCCCCTGCTTGTGCTCTCTCTCTGCTCACACACTTTCTCTCTCTCTAATAAATAAAATCTTTTAGAAAAAATGACAAGGGCGCCTGGGTGGCTCAGTTGGTTAAGCGACTGCCTTCGGCTCAGGTCATGATCCTGGAGTCCCGGGATCGAGTCCCGCATCGGGCTCCCTGCTCAGCAGGGAGTCTGCTTCTCCCTCTGACCCTCTTCCCTCTCGTGCTCTCTGTCTCTCATTCTCTCTCTCTCAAATAAATAAATAAAATCTAAAAATAAAAAATAAAAAAAAATAGAAAAAATGACAAATACATTATTCCACTCACATGAGTTATTAAGTCAAAATCACGGAGATAGAAAGTAGAATAGTGGTTGCCAGGGGCTGGGGGCTTGTGAATCTAAGTGTGTGTTCCTGAAGATAGAATATTCGAACTAGGGCGCCTGGGTGGCTCAGTTGGTTGAGCGACTGCCTTCGGCTCAGGTCATGATCCTGGAGTCCCGGGATCGAGTCCCGCGTCGGGCTCCCTGCTCGGCGAGAAGCCTGCTTCTCCCTCTGACCATCCCCCCTCTCATGTGCTCTCTCTGTCTCTGTCTCTCACTCTCTCAAAATAAATGAATAAATCTTTAAAAAAAAAAAAAGAATATTCGAACTAATTCACTGGGATTATAGTATAAATACCTATGGTTGACTACTGTGCATTCAGGCAATATGCTAGGCACTTGCCTTGTGTTATTGCTTGTCTCGTTTAATCCTTATTAACTTCTGAAGTGAGGACTGTTAATTCCATTATCCTGTATGAGAAAACAAACCCAGAGAGTTTCAGTATCTTGTCCAGGTCAAACAGCTCATAAGACAGAGCTGAAAGTGACTGTAAAGCCTGTGTTTTCCCTGCTACCCAATGTCACCTGTGGTGTTTGGGCATGGGGATGGCTGTAGGGAGTTGGAGATGAAGATGTGAACTGCATCTCCCGCTTTGTGGGGCTACCTGGAGCCACAAGCTCGGCTAAGGCTTAGCCCCATTCCCACCAGGATGGGAGAGGTTTGCTTGGCACAAAGTGCCTAGCCTGGACAGATGCGCTCCATCTCTCATTGAAGGCAGAGGTGACAATCTAAAGGGAGCCTCAAAGCAGGTGGGGGGATGGGGTAACTGGGTGATGGGCATTAAGGAGGGCACGTGATGTAACGAGCACTGTGTGTTATATGCAACTGATGAATCACTGAACTTTACCTCTGAAACTAACAATATGCTAGATGTTAATTAAAGGAATTTAAATAAATTATAAAAATAAAGGGAACCTCAAGAATTCAGCAGTGGGGACGCCTGGGTGGCTCAGTTGTTAGGCGTCTGCCTTCGGCTCCAGTCATGATCCCAGGGTCCTGGGATCGAGTCCCGCATCGGGCTCCCTGCTCAGCGGGGAGCCTGCTTCTCCCTCAGTCTGCCTCTCCCTCTGCTTGTGCTCTCTCTGACAAATAAATAAATGAAATCTTAAAAATATAAAAAAGAATCCAGCCATGGTGGCAGAGCTAGGAGGAAACACCATCCACGGCTCTGGCCCCTCACACCCTTAAGCCCAGTCTTTTGCAGATCCTGCCCCAGCATCTCTGCCCTCCAACGCCCCACGCTGGCCTTGAGCTGAGCCTGGGTGCCGCATTACAATTTGAATAATTCAGGTCCCAGTAACCTGAGGTGTCAGCTTCGGTTGCTCTGTTCCCATGGGCACAGGTGTCCCAACCCTGTAAATAACCTAATGAAAAGGACAAACAGGAGGGGCCTGCAGCCCTGTGCCTCAGAGGGCTCAGGGCTGATGGAGAGTCCCTGCCCCTGTCCTGCTGAGAATGTGCCAGGCTCATCTGGAGTCCAGGTATGGGGGACAGAGAAAGGAAGTTAGGGGGCTGAAACAGAAGGAGAAAGGAAGAGAGTGGAAGGAGGAAGACCGAAGTCAAAGGGGCAAAGAGCAAGAAAGAGTCCCAGAGGAAACAACACAAGGAAATGGAGACAGAGGGGCTGAGCGAGAGGAAAGGGGGTTGGGGGATAGAGACGAGGGCAGGGACAGAGGCCAGAAGAGGCAAGGCGCAGTGGAGGAGAATGAGCAGATGCCAAGATCAAGTACTAAAATCCAAGGGCAGGTACAAATAGGAGGGTCAGAGAACTGAAAAGGCCGCAGGGATCTCAGTCTTCCTTCTTACTTCCAGGTATCGTCCACACCATCCTTGCCAGCAAGGCCTGATGCCGCCCTCAGTCGGGTCCCGAGGCTCACACCCAGAGACCTGCCCTACCTCTTGCTGTGGCAGGACCGTGGGGCCCAGGAGCCACCGCCTCAGCCTCGGTCTCTCTCTCTCCAGCCTGGGCCTTCTGTTTCTGTTCTTACCGCTTCCAGGTGTGACGTGCAGTAAACCGGCCCTGCCTCTCTGGGCCCTGCGGCTGTTCCCTTCCTCCCCAAATCTCTCTCCACAACCGGTTTCTCTTTACTACTGTTCTGGGCACAAGCACTCTATCTGGGTAGCATGGAGGACAGAGGTGCTGAGGAGGGTGACAGGGGACCTGCCTGCCTGGAGTGGGAGCAGTGATGGAAAAGCCAGGGGGTAGGGGTGGGGCAGATCATGAAGGACGTTGAATGCCAGGCTGAGTTTGGACTTTATCCAGCAGGCAATGGGGAGCCACTGAATAGTTTTAAGCAGCTACCGGCCTGGTCAGACTTGAGTGTTTAAAGGCCTGATCTCAGAAATGTGGGGGAATGTTTATAGAGGCTGCACCCGCAGCAGGAGCCATGAGGAGGCTGCTGCTGGGTCCAATCAAGCTGCAGGGGCGACTAGACATTCAAAGGATGCCCAGCAGCATGGCTGAGAGGACCTGGGTACTGGTTGGGTTGCAGGAGGAGGGGGCAGAAAGGAAGGATAATTCCCAGATTTCTGGCTGAAGTCATGGTGGGGGGGATGGGTGCTTTGCTGAGAGGGGGAACACAGAACAAAGAACAGGTTTCCGGTGGGGGGGGGAATGAGTTCATATTTGGACCTACAGAGTTTAAGGTGCCAATAGGACATTCAGGAGTGAACTGTTGTATTTATGGGTCTGGGGCTCAGGAGAAAAATCTGCGCTAAAAAAAAAAAGCCAACGACAGGATTCTGGGGAACAAACTTGAGTCAGGGGCTGAAGACAATGTGGTGTGTCACAGAAGCCTAGGGAAGAGAGATTTTTCAAGACGGAATGGCCCAGAGCATCAGAAGCTTTGAAGAAATCCATAGATGTGCGGCTAGATAAGTGGAAATAGGTTTGAGAGATGGCAGGGGCTGGTGGCAATGGGGTTCACAACACCTGGGTGAGAGGCGGGACTCTTGTCGCCTGTTTGGGCCCCTCTGACATTTGCAGTAGGGCAGGCAGAACCCAGGTCCTTAGGAAGGGAAAGGGTGGGGAAGAAACCTGTCAGCCTTGCTCCAGAAGACAGCAGCAATTCCCTCCTCGGCCTCCACATCACTCTTCCCAGGAGGCAGTCCAGGGAGGAACGAGAGCCGCAGCTAGATGGACAGAGCAGACCTCAGGAGGACCAGTCAGGTGGCTGTGAGATAGCAGAGCAGGTGACAGGGCCCCAGCCTTGCGCGGGGGGAGGGTGTGAGCAGAGGCCCCTGGACAAGGGTCTCAGATGGACAACCTTTCTTCCTGGTCCCGCAGAGTGCTTGGGAGCCGAGGGCAGGCTGGCTCGCAAGCTCTTCCATGACCTCTTCACCAACTATACAAATGCCCTGAGACCTGTGGCAGACACAGACCAGGCTCTGAACGTGACCCTGGAGGTGACATTGTCCCAGATCATCGACATGGTGTGTTGTGGTGGTAGTGTCAAGGAACGGGTGGGGGGGTGGGGGGGTGGGGGGTAATGAGAGACTAGGATTATTCTCCAAACATTTCTATAAATGTTAATATTAACAACAATAACAGCAGATACTAACTGCTGGGTGCCCACAGTGTGCCCACCACTTTGCACACTTGCGTTCCTGCCTAGCAGGGATTATCACCCATGTAACTACTAAGGAAACTGAGGCCTAAAGAAGAAAAGAAACTGCCAAGGTCACATAGCAAGGTCAGGCCCGGGTAGGAACTGGACTGTGAGCCAGCTGGGTTTGTGGGTGCCCTCCCAAGCTCTGTAGGTGAGTGTGTACACACAGGGAAGGGTGTGCATATACATGTGTCCTCATCTGTGCCCACTCCCTGCCCCCCACCAGGATGAGCGGAACCAGGTGCTGACCCTGTACCTGTGGATCCGACAGGAGTGGACAGATGCCTACCTACGATGGGACCCCGACGCCTACGGTGGCCTGGATGCTATCCGCATCCCCAGCAGCCGCGTGTGGCGGCCGGACATCGTACTCTACAACAAGTACGGCCTGCCTTGGCCCCTCCCCTCTCCGAGCCCCTCCCTACGGTTGCCCTGGGCTCTAGGTATGCACTGATTCCCCAAACCCCCAATCTAACCTGGTTACCCCGCTGCCCTGAAGCTTTTCCCCCGGACGCTCCTAAGCTGCCAGGAGCTCACAGCCCCTCCATGACACCCCCTCTTCAACCTGTCCCAAGCCAACCCAGGCTGACTGCCTCCTGGGAACCCACTGTGTGGTCCAGGGCCAGTTCCGTATCTCTCACAGAGAGGGACCTGGGGGTCAAGTGCCTCTCGATGACAAACTCCTCCCTTGCAGGCGGGCTCCAAGTCTCTGAGGACTCCCCAAGGGCCTGCCTAGGGTAACTTCCTCCAGGGCCTAACCCTCTGGAGCATTCCTTTATGCCACCTAAACCAGTTCTGTGTTTCCCAGACAACATACGGCTCTGCATATTTTCCCCGGGGGCCCTCTAGGAGATTCGCAGATCACACTAAGCACCCCGGTGCCAGCTTTACAGTTGTGTTTTCACACTGCCCTGGCCTAGATCTGTGTCTCCTTTGGGCCCAGCAGGCGCCACCCCTTCTAAGCCTCTGAAGGCACAAAGGTCCCTCTCTGCCACCCCCTTCTCTGCGTGGCCCCTGGTAGCCACAGGACCCCTGGTGGTCAGAGTGTCCCTGCAGGGGTCCGCCCGGCCTCCGCCTCCGCCTCAGGGAGCCCCGCCCCGCCTGCCCCGCAGGGCGGACGCACAGCCGACGGCCTCCGCCAGCACCAACGTGGTTCTGCGGCACAACGGCGCCGTGCGCTGGGACGCGCCGGCCATCACGCGCAGCTCGTGCCGCGTGGACGTGTCGGCCTTCCCGTTCGACGCGCAGCGCTGCGGCCTGACGTTCGGCTCGTGGACGCACGGCGGTCACCAGCTGGACGTGCGACCGCGCGGCGCCGCCGCCAGCCTGGCCGACTTCGTGGAGAACGTGGAGTGGCGCGTGCTGGGCATGCCGGCGCGGCGGCGCGTGCTCACCTACGGCTGCTGCTCGGAGCCCTACCCCGACGTGACCTTCACGCTGCTGCTGCGCCGCCGCGCCGCCGCCTACGTGTGCAACCTGCTCCTGCCCTGCGTGCTCATCTCGCTGCTCGCGCCGCTCGCCTTCCACCTGCCCGCCGACTCGGGCGAGAAGGTGTCGCTCGGCGTCACCGTGCTGCTGGCGCTCACCGTCTTTCAGCTGCTCCTGGCCGAGAGCATGCCGCCGGCGGAGAGCGTGCCGCTCATCGGTGAGCCGCGAGGGCGCGGTGCGGTGCGGTGGCGGGGTGGGGAGAGGGAGGGGCTGGGGAGAGAGCCGTCCCCTCCCGGAGACTGTCCCCCCACCCCGGCCGCTGCTCGCCGGTCTCCACCCTCCACCGGGGCTCGGCGGGGGAGCGGGACCTGGACTGCCCCGCAGAGCAGCCCCAATTCCGTGCGGGAGGGGGGCGCGTCCTGGGAGCATGCCTCATTCAGAGATTGAGGGGAGAGGAGTAGGCCCCTTCCAAGAAGGACACCCCACCCCTCACCTGTCATAACAGGCAAAACGCCTTGATTCTGGCTGTGTGCCAGGCCCTCTCCCAAGCACTTGACATTTTTGAGGCACCACCACAAATCTCTGAGGTAAGGTTGTTATCCCAGTTGTGCCAAAAGGATCAGTAACTTGCCCCAGATTGTGCGTGTACCATTTGAGAGTGTGACTTTTCACGGACTGTGGGGGAGTGCAGCGTCCAGCAGTGAGGAGAACAATTAGGCAGCAGGTAGCTTCTGAGAACTCACTTATAAGAAGAGGGGATGAGGAGATCTTGGCCCTTACGTCCTTCCTGGCTCCATCCATTGGGATTGGAGGGTCCTGAGAGCCTCACGGCGGGTGAGCTGGTGCCTGTTTGTGTTGAGGCGGTGGGCAAGCTCAGGCCCCCTGAGTTCTTGTTTTGGGCCCTAGCTCACTCTCTCTCTTGCAGGGAAGTACTACATGGCTACCATGACCATGGTCACAGTCTCCACGGCGCTCACCATCCTTATCATGAACCTGCACTACTGTGGTCCCAGTGCCCGACCAGTGCCAGCCTGGGCTCGGGCCCTCCTGCTGGGACGCCTGGCAAGGGGCTTGTGCGTGCGGGAACGAGGGGAGCCCTGTGGGCAGTCTAGACCACTCAAGTCACCCCCCAGTTCCCAGCCTCCTGACGGAGGTGCTTGCCCGCCAGCAGTTCCTTGCCGCGAGCCACAGTGTCTGTGCCGTCAGGAAGCCCTACTGCGCCACGTAGCTACCATCGCGAACACCTTCCACAGCCACTGGGCTGCCCAGTGCTGCCATGAGGACTGGAAGCGGCTGGCCCGTGTCATGGATCGCTTCTTCCTGGGCATCTTCTTCTCCATGGCCCTGGTCATGAGCCTCCTGGTGTTGGTGCAGGCCCTGTGAGTCCCAGGGGTCTGGTGCAGCCACAGCCCCTCCAGACCGGGATGGAAAGGCCAGGTGGTTGTTGGCTCTCGGATAGGCCACCCAGTCTTTCCCCACTGTGCCTGAGAGCCGGGGCCACCCTCACTCCAGGATCAGCACTGCTGACTTCACAAACCACAGGGATCACTTGTCTATATGCCCTAAACTTTAAGGGAAATCCAGAGCTTGCCACTCGCCTAATTCCTACAGAAGAGGAATTCTAAGAAGGGCCAAGGTCGAAACGCAGTCCTGGAAGGACAGAATTGAATTTGATGCTGCATGTTAGAGATTTTGGTGGCGAGAGTGCAGGTTACATGAGAAACAGAACGACCGTGTTTCCTTGTCTTCTCTTCCTTCCTTGGTGGCTGTTGTGTTAGGGACTTGATCGTGCCTGTCCCTGCCTAGGGACTCATGGAAGGGGATTCGGGATTCATTCTCTCGTTTCCAGAACAGGAGGCCACACGAGGATTTGGCCCCAAAGCCCCAAGTCATAATAAAGAAAGTGTGTGCCTAGCACCTCTTTAATGTCCTATTTTACCCTTGGGGCCTATGGTAGTAAAAGTTGGGGATCCAGGTTTGTCTCTGTAGAGACAGGAGCCTTAGGACGCATAGATCAGGGCAGAAGTTGTCTTTGCTGACAAGAATTCAACTGAGCATTCAGTTGAGACCCTGGCAGAGGACCTAACGCTGTCTCTGCTGTCTGTCCTGCTCTCTACCCTCTGGAGCTGGAGTCAGTCCACAGCATTCCCACACACTGACATTCAGAGAGCTTGAAAGTGGCCAAGGTGGACACGAGCCAGTCACAAGGCGTTTGTTCCTTTCTGACTTTCCCACGTTGTCTGGCACTACGTCTGTGCTTTAGACCCAGTCCCTGCCCTCAGGAAGCTCACAGTCTGACATGAAAGACAAACATTGACACGTGGTAGAGGGAAGCAGCCAGGGACCTGTGGGAGCAAAGAGACAGGGCCCCTAACCCAGCCAGCTGGGAGGGGTCAGAGAAGGCTTCCTGGAAGAGTGAATAGGCGCTTTCCAGGTGCATATGTGAGCCATTTGAGTAACATCAGCAAATACCATGGCCAAGTGCTTTCCTCCCCAATCTTTCCCCAAACTAGTTTAATCTTCAATCTCCAAATGAGTGGTTGCCTGCTGTAGAGACTCCCACCCCCATTCAGTGACTCACTCTTAAAGCCTTGGGGAAGGCTCAGTCCCCAGATTCCCTTAATTCTCCATCAGCAAACCTGGCAGCTGCCAGAGAAAGTCCCAGAGTTTCCTGCAGAGGGAGTCACCATGGATCCTGGCTGCTCTTAAAGCACACGCGAGGCCGATATCCCCATGTCAGGTCGAGGAAGCACGTTGGGCAGGCGGGGCTGTTCAGTGTTGGATGGATCATGGCAGGCCTGGACTCTGTGGAAAAGTTCCCCCGACAAGGAACCAGAGCAGCAGTAGGAGGGACCAGACTGCAGAAGGGGGGCCTTGACCGATGGCTGTAGGAAAAACAGAGGCAGAGAGAGAGGTTTCAGGACAAAATGAGGTACACAAACACGTTGAAGAGAAATGAGCACAGTGGGCTGGAAACACTGACCCACAAGGTGCAGTGGGAGCCAGAGATGGAGAGCAAGAATTCAGGGAGAACGGCAGGCAGATGAAAGAGCCCTTGGTCCCCTTGCAGAGGTCCCTAGGAGGGTCTCTGCCCCTGCCTCCTACTGACACAAATGAGCCATTGCAGTGTGGGATGAACAAGGGGAAGCCCCATGTGAGTGGGTTCTAGTGACGCTCATCTTTGCCCCTCTGCCCAACCCCTGATTACTGGTGGACCGGGATGGGGGCATTTCTAACCTTGTCCAGTGCTTGAGATGACATTATCAGCACTCAAGCTGGTTGGAGGCTGGAGATCTGGATTCTGACCCTGGCTCTGCCACTGACTCATTCTGTCCCCTTTGGGCAGGTCACTTCTGTCTCTGGGTCTCCCTTTACTATATAATGAGGGTAATACTCCCTGTTCTTCCCTCTTCCAATATTTTATTATACAGTAAGTATAAAATGAGATGGTGTCTGGGGAGAGGTGGGGGCCAGGTAGTGTGGTGGTTCAGAGTTTGGCTGTCTGGACCCCACCCCTTACTAGCCCTACTGTGTGTAGGGCTGGTTGCTTCACCTCTCTGGATCTTAGTTCCCTCCTCTGTAGAACAGGGGCAATGACAGTGCCTACACCACTGGGTCGTGGTGAGGATGCCTGGAACTCTGAGTGGTACTATGTCATGGAGAATGGTAGGAACAAAGTAGAGGCTGGAGCTCCTTCCTGCCCACTGTTCACAGAGCCCTGGTGGAGGGAGGCGGGCGGGGCCCAAGGGGGAGTAGTGGCTGTAGTTTCCCGGCCTATTCCAGTCGGTTCCCCTGGAAAAGCCCCTTCCCACCTAGGGAAGTGAGGCCCAGGCAGGCCCAGGTGCAGCAGGTATTCAAGGGAAGAAAAGAATCACAGCTGAAAGGGACCTGGGGATCATCTAGTCTATATGCTTATTTTTTTTAAAGATTTTATTTATTTATTCATGAGAGAGAGAGAGGGAGAGAGAGAGAGAAGCAGAGGGAGAAGCAGGCTCCCAAGGAGCAGGGAGCGCGATGCGGGACTCCATCCCAGGACCCTGGGATCATGACCTGAGACGAAGGCAGACGCTTAACCATCTGAGCCACCCAGGCGCCCCCTAGTCTATATGCTTGTTATACAGATAGGAAAACTGAGGCCCAGAGAGGGATTGATTGGTCAGAGAGAGAGTTAGGACAGAGCCTGGATGAGAGCCCAGGTCTCCAGCACCCAGGGCCTGACCTTGACCTTGGAAGATGGTCTAAGGGAGCCCTGGGGGCAATAATAGAGACAGTGGGTCCTGAAGCTGAAGGAGAGGGCCCAGGGAGGACGGTGGGAGTGGCCCTTCCCTCCATCCCCAGTGCAGCCCGGATCTCTCTGGGGCCCGGCCCGATCAGTAGCCTCCTGTGAGGGAGGGGGCAGCACCAGACTGGGGGGCAGGTGTGTCAGCTTGCATGACCGCTGCCCCATACACACATATATGTCCTCTAAGAGAGGTTCACCACCCCCACAGGGGTCTGCTTAAGAGGGTTTACTTGTTTTGATGGAAAGGGGATTGTTTTCTTTTCAAGACGGATGTGCATCCTGGAGAGGAGTCCAACCCCAGGGCAGCCTGCTTATCCTTGAGCTGAGCCCCACAGAAGCTTGCAGCTCTTACCTGAGTTACCCAGACGGCAAGGCCTAGACTTGCACTGCTTGTCTGTAGGGAAGAAAGAATAAAGAATCAAAGGTTCAGTAGCTCTCAGGACAGGAAGGAACCCCAGAACCCTGTGGTCCATCCCCAGCTTGTTCTCAGAGAAGCTAGTACATTTTCCCCTAACTCAGCTTCCTTCCGGTGGGACCTCCCTTGCCCGCGTTTGACTTGACTCGTGAGCCCCACAGCTAGAAGGGAGCCAGCCTTCAAAGCCAGGGTCTCTTCTGGGTGCTCCTCCTGCTTCCTTGGCCTGTAACTTTGCCTCCCAGTGTAACCACCTCTCCCACACCTTGTCCCAGCCAAGGAGGTACTGGTTCATGTACTTTGCATGTCTTCCTCACCTTCTGTCAACTCATGCACACCCACGATGCTGACCAAGGTGGGAATGGAAGCCCCACTGGACCTTCTCCCATTTTAGATGTGGTCCACAGCTCCAGCCAACATCCTGCCTCTAATTATGCAAAGTGGGCCTCACTCAGCCAGGACCCGAAGCCCCTTTAGAGATAAAGAACCTGGGCCTGCCCTCATGATTCCACCTCTGGCTGGTCCTGAGGGACAGACAGTCTGAGCTAGGACTATGGGGCATGGCACCCGACTGCTGTCTCAGGACCCCACCTGCACCCCCACCCAATCCACACGACAGCACAGGGTTTCCATTCAGCCGAATACACATGCCCCTTCTGGAAACTGAGTTTGGGCCTCTTACTCATACCTGGCAGCAATGGTCTGGGTGTCAGTGCTGTGGCCGGAAATTAATTGCCTTCCAGCTTCCAGCCGGAAGAAAAGCCTGACCAGTTCCGTTTGGCCCTCAAATGGCCACCTGCCTCGGTCAGGAAACCCTCTTCAGCCTCCGAGCAGGCAGGTGGCCAGGTCCGGCTTAGGTACCTCCAAGGACAAGTGGCATACTCCCTCAGAAGGTTGTCTACCCTTAGATGTACAGGGTGGAGGGGCAGAGGGACAAGACTGGGTCCCCTTCACTGTTCGTTTGATTGTGATATTGATGTACATGTCCCCTGAGACTGAGGGGGAGCCCGTCGTGAGCACAGGTGATACCCGGTGTGCGCCCTACCTACCTTTAATGTACTCGCAGTTGTACGTGCTATGCTTGCCCAGGGCCCGGAGGTAGATGCGGGTGGGGCCCTGGGCGGGTCTGCTGGCATTGATCACCTGGAAGGTCTCGAAGGGGGGGATCAGCACCTCCTCCTCCCCAGGGAAGAAGGAGTAGCCCTTGATAGGTGCCCCAAGGCAAGTCCAGATGCCAAAGAAGGTGTCTTCCCCAAACTGCTGGGCTGCAACATTCTGCAGGGACGCAGAGGCGAATCCCCCCAGCCTGACGGTGGCCCCGGGCCCTGCCGGCCGGAAGCGCAGGCCGTGCACCCCTCGGAACACCTGGCGGCACTGGGGAGGACGCTGGCCCCTGCCCAGCAGCTGTAGGGCCTCGGTCAGCAGGAAATGGAGTGTCTTGAAGGAGAAGTGGTGGAGGTAGTGGGCTCTGGAGCGGCCCGCCTCGCGCACGGCAGCGTTGAACTGCTTGTGCAGGGGGCTGTTGGCAGTGTAGGCCAGGAGGGCCACGCCGTGCTCATCGCGGAAGCCAGGGGGCGGTAGGGTAGGCCTGGGGCCCCACTCTGGCCCCCAGGCCTGGCGGTCCTGCCACCGGCTGCTTGCCAGCGCCCAGCCATCAGCGTACACCTTGTTGGCCTGGAACTCGGTTTCATTGAGGTCTGGGAGAGTGGCTGTCATGGCGGCTGCACAGCCGGCGTACTGGTCATCGAAGGAGGCTGGGGCCATGTCCAGGGGCAGTTCTTGAGAGAAGAGGTCTCGTCGAGTGACGGGGTGGCTCTGGACCTGGCGGAGGCAGAGCAGTGAGGACTGAGAGGGTGAGCCTCAGGAGAATGGGAGCCTATGGAGAAGGGCACTGAAGGCGCCAAAGTAGCTGCGCTCTCAGAGACGGGGGTCGGGGGCTGTTCCCCAGGCCGCGCGAGCCCCACTGGAAATATCAGTGGTTCTCTCCTCCCGCGGCCCCTCCTCCCGGAGTTCAGAGCAAGCCAACATTGCAGCTCCCTGCTGGCCTGGGCCCGGTGGGGGAGCATCGTACCTGCTGCAGTGCTTCCATGAGGCCCGTGCACACAAGCAGCAGGGACAGCACGGCAGGTGTCTGCATGTTCGCGGTGGCCCTGGACAAGTTACTGTCTCTCTTTGCGTCTCAGTTTCTTCATCTAGAAAATGGGAATGTTAATCTGTACAGTTTAATAAACATTAACAGACACCTAGTTTGTGTCACTCCCAGTGCTCAGCACAGAGTCACAACATAGAAATGAAGGCTTAGGGCACCTGGGTGGCTCGGTTAGTCAAGCGTCTGCCTTCGGCTCAGGTCGTGATCCCAGGGTCCTGGGATCGAGCCCTGCATCGGTCTCCCTGATTAGCAGGGAGCCTGCTTCTCCCTCTGCTCCTCACCCCCCTGCTCATGCTCTCTCTCTCTATCAAATAAATAATCTTAAAAAAAGAAATGAAGGCCCAGAAGAGAGAGAGGACCCTTCTTGCTGGAAGGAACATGGGAGACTTCCTAGAGGAGGTGTTATCTGAACAGGGTCTTACAGGAAGAATAGGAGAAGAAGGCTTCAATCAGTGGAGACTGGGATAGGAGAGGGACTTGGGGTGGGGAAGGCATCCAGGGCAGCAGAAATGAGAAGAGCAAAGGTATTGGATGTCAAAAGTGAAAGACATTTTGTCCAGCATGGCAGAGCTTGCAGTGAGGAAATGTTGGAAAGACTGGGGCCCGTCATGAAAGGTCTTGACGGCCACGGTAAGAGATCTGGGCTTCACCCCATGGGGGATGTGAGGCTGGAACAGGTCCGGGACTGGCCAGCTGGTGGGGCCATGGCAGTACTCCAGGGACAGGATCCAGCCACCACCCCCCACCCCCCACCCCGCTGCAGTCCTGCTGCGAACTGAGCCGTCCTCCCCTAAGCCCTCCACTGCTTCCAGGGCAAGGACAGGTGTAGACCCCCAAGGGGTGAGGGAGAGGGTCTGGGAGATGGGGAGAGGATGGGGTGGGGAGTGAGGCTCCAAGAAGGCAGAGTCCCAGCAGTTTCTAAATCAGTGCTGCTGCTTCTTTGTTTCTTTCTTTACAAAGTAATGCCTGCTTGTAGTGAAAAGAAAGAAGTATGAATGAATCACAGAGTCCAATCCCCGGTTTTCTTTCTCTGTCCATGTCGTCTCTCACTGGTACCCATGCCTGCTGTTACCGTGATCACAGTGTCCTGTAGGACCATTTTTGGTGCATGTGTGAATAATTTAATATTTAAATATGCAGACACACATCGTTTTCTGTACACAGGCTGGTTTGTCTTTTTTTTTTTTCCCCAAAAAGAAAAAGGAACATGCTTTCACATACATATCCTGTAAGCTTTTCTCCAGGAAAAAATATATCAGGGGCGCCTGGGTGGCTCAGTCATTACGCGTCTGCTTTCGGGTCAGGTTGTGGTCCCGGGGTCCTGGGATCGAGTCCCACATTGGGCTCCCTGCTCAGCGGGAAGCCTGCTTCTCCCTCTCCTACTCCCTCTGCTTGTGTTCCTGCTCTCGCTGTGTCTCTCTCTGTCAAATAAATAAATAAAATCTTAAAAAAAAAAACCAATATATCAAGGACTTCCTTCTACATCATATATACATATCTACCTTATTCATTATAATGGCAGCATGGAATTTCATAATGTAGTTAAACCATAATTTGTTCAACCATTTTCTTATTGATGGACATAGATTTTTTTCCCTAATTTTTTGACATTTTTGACATTACACATAGTACTTCAGTGAACATCTCTGTGTAGAAATCTTTGTCTACTTGTGTGCATATTTTTATAGGAAAGATGTCAAGAAGTTATTTGATGTTTAAAGGATATGAATTGTTTATTTGGCACTGCCAAATTGCCAGAGGCACTGGTCTGCCCGTCCACAACAAGGAAGAGTGCCCTTTCCTCTACATCTTTGCTAGTGCTGGTTACCATGATCTCTTTTGAACTTTCACTTAACTGGTGGCCACAGATGGTATCTACTTTTTTTTTTAAGATTTTATTTATTTATTTGACAGAGAGAGGGATCACAAGTAGGCAGAGTGGCAGGCAGAGGGTGAGGGAGAAGCAGGCTCCCCGCTGAGCAGGGAGCCTGACACAGGGCTTGATCCCAGGACCCTGGGATCATGACCTGAGCTGAAGGCAGACGCTTAACCAACTGAGCCACCCAGGCACCCCTGGTATCTACTTTTTAATTCATATCTCTGCTCACTAATAAGATCAATCTTAAGTTTAATTTTTACTGTTTTAAAGTTTTAATTTTCTAAAGGTAATACATTTTCATTGTTCAAAATTTAAATAGTCCAAAAGGCACACAGTGAAACACCTTTCTCTCACTAATTCCTCACCCCATCTCTCCAGAGGCAGCCAACATTCCCATCTTCTGTGTGTCTTTCTAAAGATAGTCTATGCACATATAAGCAGATTCACAGGTATTTCTGTTTTCCTCCTTTTAAAATGGCAAGACAGTTAGTGGTTCTTTATCTTTGGGAATCTGATGAAAGCTGAAAATGGATACACGTACCCTCACACAGTGTTACATGAATTTCAGGTGCTTATGTCTCTGCCCCCCATCTCAGGTTAGGCATCCCTGCTCCAGAAGCCCTCTGGTTCTTGGAGGTAAATGTTGATGGTTCAGCCCCCCCCCCCCCGCCCCCGACACACACATCCACACACAGGTGCAGTGGAGAGTTCTGGTACATGCTGACACCTCAGCTCATGCCGAGCTTCCTACCTCTAGTGCTCCATATTATTTTTGTGTCCAAGGCTTTCTCCATCACCCTTGTAAGCTTGCTCAGGGCAGCCCCAAAGTGCAGGGGATTTAGTGTTCCCAGGGACAACCTTTAACCAAGGAGGGGTGGTAGTCAGATTCTCTTTGCTACTGAGGGTGCCAGGGAACTAAGCCCCAGTTGACCACAGTGGTCACAGTGTGCTCATTAACACACTTTTTTGGGGGGGTGCTTTCCTCTCTTCTCCATCCCACTTTGCCACTTTCACTTGTATTTTCTGGGATCAACTTACAAATAAGCTCACTACACCCAAGTCCTTGTCTCTGGATCGGCTTTTGGGGGGAATCTAAACCGAGAGAGGGTCTTTTTGGATCACATACCATCAGAATGTGGCCCAGAACTGTCCCTTTAGCCGGGACCCCAGAATGACCCACATAAGGAGCAGACCTGAGCCCAGCCAGCAAAAAGGAGGTCAGCTCGGACAGACTGGCAGCCTGAAGCAGAGGACCCCGATCAAACCCACTTTAGCCAATCGGTAGCCAACCTGAAGACCCATGAGCGTGAGAATAAATCTTTGCATGCCACTGAGATTGTGGCATGTAGCAAAATGGTTATACAGCAAAAACTCACTAGGCCAACTCCGGCTCTTGCTGCCTCTCTGTGGCCCTTGTTTCTTTCCCCATATCTGCCCTGCAAAGACAAGGCAGTGAGAGAGAGCTTGGAGGCTTCAGAAATCCGACTGAGGACATCGAATCATGTGGCCTAAGATACTGGCAGTGAGGATGGACCCAGAATTACTAGGTATAATTTACTAGACTTGGGTGTCTGATGGGATACAGGAGATGCATCAGAGGGAAAAACCAAGGATGACATGCAGCTTTCCATGCTTTAGGTTGCCGACACAGAGGAGGAGCAGAGTGGACTTTAAAAGCTCATCCTGCCCATCCCAGCACATGGTAGGTGCTCAATAAAAAATGAATGAACCATCATCTTTGGAGGGGAAACAGTGAGTTCAGTTTGGCACGTGTGGACTCTCAAGGGGCAGATGCCCGAGAGATAAAAGAATGGACAATAAGATGAGACATTTGAGTGATATGTGTGTTGAAGTCAGAAAAAACATGAGATCCCCAGGGAGAGAGGAAAAAGAGGGCTGAGCAGCAAAGGGAGCTGCTTGAAACCAGAGCACCGGTGGACCAAGACACCTTGGGTTTCTAGAAGCTCTTCACTTGGGTCCCATGAAGTACCCCAGTATCTTTGTGATAATTCCCCTTTAGGCTTCATCTAGCTTGTGGTGATTCCTGTTAACTTGCCATCAGACGAGTCTCATGTAATATCCATCCCCATTATTCACCAAGTCACCCAAGATGGTCACTTCATCAAACACATTTGATCATTCATCAAACACTAAATTAGTTGCCAACTAAATGTTAATCACAATATGGGTCCATCCTAGAAGCTCCTTCCCTTTCCCCATCCCTTCCATGGCTCAATCTGCCCCTGCCTCCCCCTTGATCTCCACTGTCACCCCGGCTGATCCACCCTCCACAGAGCAGGGAGACCAGTGTTTCTAAAGTACAACTGGTCAGGTTGCTGACCTACTTAAGAACCCTCTGTGCCAAACCTGACTGGAAGAAATAACATACAGAGTAAAAATGCAGAGATGAAAATTATGAGGGAAGAGATGAGAACACATCTAAGGGGAAAAAAACCCAGCAAAATACAATTTCCCTCCACACCTTCAGGACAGAGCCCTCCTCATGCTGGCATTTGAGGTGCTCTGTCACCTTTGAGGTGCTCTCCACAACCTCTTCAGCCTTGTGCCATGCCATCCCCCCGCCCCCGCCCCGCCACCATGCTTAGCTTCTATAGAACAGAACAAAGCTGCAGGTGAGGCTCCATTCTTCCCTCCCTATGGCCCTGCACACATTGCCATCCTGCTATCCACTTTTCAAGACTTAGCTCAGGGGTCACCTTCTCCAGGGAGCCCTCCAACTTCTCTGTGATCTCCAGTCACCCTGTGCTTTCCTCAGTCACTGTCCTAATCATACTGTGCTGCCTTTATGTGTCTGTCTCCCCTGCTGGCCTGTGAGTTCCTCGAGGGCAGGGACCAGGCATGACCCATGCTGTGTCCCCAGAGCTCAGCCCAAGCCAGGCACAGATGAGGCCTCCTGGAATGTCTGCTGAGTCTGAGAGGCTTTCTGGGTGCAGCTAACAGTGTAGACCACTGCAAGAGCAGGTAAATTGAGGACTTTGGTGAGCAGTGTTGGGGGGAATGGGGTGGGGCCAGAGCGATGGCGTGGTTATGGAGGCGAGAAAATGGAGGCACTGGGCAACCCCTTATATCTTACCTGCTCTTCTGTTTTTCCTCTCATCCTGCTCAGGGCACTTGTCGGTTTCTCCATCATCCAGACCCTCACTGAACATCCCCTTCTGGGGATGTGACTCCAAATCTCTTCCCCAGGAACCCCCCGATTTCCCAATGTCCCCAGACCTTCCAGGTATCCTAAACCTCTCCATCAAAGGTGCTATGGTCTGAATGTTTATGTCCCTCCAAAGTTCATATGTTGAAATCCTAATGTCTGCTGTGATGGCTTTAGAAAGTGGGGCCTTTAGGACATAATTAGTTCACGAGGGCTCTGGGATTACTGTTCTCATAAAAGAGACCCCGCAGAGCTCCCTAGCCCCTTCCACCATGTGAGGACATAGTGAGAAGGTGTCGGCTATAAGCCAGAAAGAAGGCCTTCACCTGACCATGCTGGCACCCCGATCTCAGACTTTCAGCCTCCAGAACTATGAAAAATAAATGTCTGTTGTTTATAAGTTACCCAGTCTGTGGTATTTCATAACAGCCTGAGCAGACTAAGACAAAAGTTGCCCTGAGACTGTTCCTAACGACTCCTAGAACTCCACCATCAATACCCCAAATTTCCCCTTAAAAAAAAAGTCTTTCCCTGCCCTGTACCCAGGAGGAGGGTGGTGTGCCCCTTACCTAGGCCTTCTCTAGGAAAGCTGGTGTCGGTATCCAATGATGGCCACCGGGGGAGGGGGAAGGCAGGTTTCTCCTTTATACTGTCAGTCCCCCACCCCTTGTACCAACACAGCTGCTCAGAAATGTGACACTCCCCCATCTATTTCCGGATGTCTCCTGAAGGCTTGGGAACACTAGCCTCTGCCCAGTCTGCCCTGGGCCAGTGCACCTCCCATAAAGAAGGGAACCTCTGAGGCCAGAGAGAAGGTGGGCTGAGGCGTCGAGGATCCAGGCTAGAACAACTGTCTCTGCACTGGGTTTGGCCCTGTGCACAGCACCGCTGTCCTCAGTATCTTTTTACTTTGTGTTCCTTTTATGTGAGCATGGGGACTCACCTAACGTGCAAGGAGAAATTTTCCCAGATTCAGGAGGCTGGGTCTGGCCAGCCCTGATTTGCTCTGTGATCTTGGAGGACTTTCTGCCTCACTCAGGGCCCCCGGCTCAGTGACAAAATTTGACTCCATCTCTTGGGGCCTTTCTTGGAGTTCCACATTTGGGGATGGGAGAAGCACTTCCATGTGAGGAAAGGACAAAGCCCTGATCCCAGTGGTTCTGGTACCGGGGACTTATTTCAGCAGGCCTGGCTCTCCCAGACGCTGTCTTCTGTTCTAACAACTGCAGGTGCTCAGGGTCCTCCAGGGTGAGAGGCAGTCAGGATAAACAGGCAAGAGGTGGTTTTTCACAGTAACGGCGAACAGTAGAGGAATGGAATTTTTTTTTTTTTTTTTTTTTTTAGATTTTATCCATTTATTTGACAGAGAGAGACACAGGGAGAGAGGGAACACAAGCAGGGGGAGTGGGAGAGGGAGAAGCAGGCTTCCCGCCAAGCAGGGAGCCCGATGTGGGGCTCGATCCCAGGTTCCTGGGATCATGAGCTGAGCTGAAGGCAGCCGCTTAACAACTGAGGCACCCAGGCGCCCCGAGAAATGGATTTTCTAATATAGGTGAACTTTGGGATGGTCCATCTCATTGGAAGGGGATTAGAGTAAGTGTATAGAGGCTGTGTTTGCCTGACAAGTGCTCTGGTTTTTTGGGATGACACTTTTCCCATCTCCCTCCCCACATTTCTCCAAGCCCAGACACACAGTTTGTCTTTTTTGGTCTATAGGAAGGATTTTTGTAGAAAGGATTCTAGAAGAAGGAAATTCTTTATTTTGGCTGGCAGCCTGAGGGAATGGGGCAGTGGGGATGGGGCTAAATGAATGAGCCAAACCAGGATGGAGGCCCTGAGGTAAGTCTAACCTATGCCCACCTCAGCCCCAGCAAGCAGAAAGCATCTCTTAAATCCTGACATTTGGGACCCCCAACTGCCCTGACCACTTTAGGAGTAACCCTCCCACCCCCAGGGCTCAGGCTGCCAGAAAGCTGTCCCCAGAGCTGCTTACTGATTTCCCAGCTGGTCCCTTCTCCCATTACTTCTGATTGGGCATCCAAAACTCAGAGCCAGGTTATTTATAGACAGGCCCACAGCAGGGGAGGGGAAAAGCTAGTGTTTATAAACATGGGGTCACCTGGGTCTAAGAGGTCCAGAGAGAGGGGCTGTGGAGGGAGAGGGGCTTGCCCCTGAGGATGGGAGACAGAGAGCTGGTCCAACCCTACTGAAGGGAAGGGGGCGGGTGGGTGCGCTCAGATGCTGGATCACGCGTGCCCCAATGCGTGGGCCGTATGCAAACTGCATGCAAATCAGCGAGTGCACCAGCAGAGAGTTCTTGGTGGGCGGGACCCTCGTGGGCCTCCCGGGTTTAGTGGTCTGAGAGCTGGGGGTCCGCCAGGTCGGGGCCCACCTGAGGGAGAGGCCAAGTCTCACAAGTCCCTCCCCCCAACCCTGGTCTCGTTCGGAGCCAAAGTGAATTCTGGAGAAAGAACTCGCAGTCCTAGGGAAGGGGAGTTACGCCCCTCGGCCCCTTCGCGCGCCACTCCCGCTTCCCCACCCCGTGTCCGTTGTTGCAGAAGAGAGGTGTCGGGTTACCGCCGCGGGGGCTATAGTTAGCCGCGGCACTTTGTTGATCGGCTAGACTCCCGGGACAGCGCAGCACCCGCCGGGACTTAAGCCCCCCGCCGGCCCGAGCAGTCAGTGTTCCTTCCCGCCGTCGTCCCTGAAACTTCCAGGTGGGTCCCTGGCTCTCCGCCCCTTACCCTCTCCAGGCGGAGCCAAATTATGGCTCCACCTTTACCATCGCAAGAAGGCCCCCCCCCCCCCGAGCAGAAGATGCGGAGCATGGGGTCTAGTGGGAATCTGGGGAGCGGAGCCCTGAGGTTGTGCGGGGTACACATTGAAATCTAAAGCCCCGCCCACTCCCTTAGGCCCGCCCTTGGCCCCGCCCACACCCGCCTGGGCCGGATCCTGGACGGAAACCCTTCACACCCCAGAGGAAGGGATACTGGTCTTTGTCTCCCATCCCATCGCCAGTGCTGCCCTATTCATCTGGACCTCGCCCTCCCTTGAGTCGCCCCCAGGAAGGATGCTGGCGGCTTTGCTGATGGCTCTCAGCTACCTCGGCCTCCATGCCCTCTGGCAGGTAACTGGGAGAACCTACTCCTACCACAAAAGGAGCAGGTCAGGGGCAGACCTGAAAGAGGTGCACTGGGAGGCTGACTCCTCAAAAATCTTCCCCACGTACTCTTCTCTAGGTTCCCAGTCCTCCTAATCCTCTCCTTCTCAGGAACCTCCATCCCCAGAGGGAGCCCCAGGTTCCTGCTCTCTCTCCCAGAACCTCCACCTCCACACACTGGTCTTCTTAGGATCTTCCTTCCTTCATATCATTCCTCCCCACGTCCTGTCTGCCACCACAGGCTCAGCCCAGGCAAACTGGCTTGGGCTACCTGTGTGCTGCCCTCCTGCAGCCCCTCCCAGACCAGGGCTTGACCTCCTCCCCCCCCCCCCCACGCCCCACCGCATGGTTTGGAATATGGGCTTCTAAAGCAGGAGGGCACTCAGGGGTCTCAGAGATTACAGGGTCTTGGTGTGCTGGCATGAAGGGGAAGAGAATCTAAGGATGCGGACTGGGTCAGGTCATCGGACATTGGCTGTATATTTGTATATCACCTGTATCCTGAGTCTTAGAGCCAGAACAGTGCTTGGAAGTCATCTAGCCCCACTTCCTACAAGGTGCAGAACTTCTCTAATGACAAAATGACCCCTTCACGCCGTACGGAAATGAAGATCTATATGCTGTCCTCACAATATCCCTGTGAGGTTGGAAGTAGCCTCAGTTTATACGTGGAGAACCTGAAACTCAGAAAAGTTTAGAGACTAGCCCAAGATCCCACAGCTAGTAGGCGGGGGAAGTCACGATTTGAACCCACGTCTGTCTCACTCCAGTGCTGTGCTATTTAAGCCCTTGAGCTCTTGCCAAGTCGCATACACTAGATATTTGGTCCTAGAAACAAGATACTGATGTTTCTGGACCGATCTGCCACCAGGGCCCCTGTCCAGTGCTCTGAACGTCTCCCCTTTCCTATGCGGCTCCTCTCTTTCCTACATTCTTAGGCCCAGGCTGTTCCCATCCTGCCCCTGGGCCTGGCTCCAGACACCTTCGACGATGCTTATGTGGGCTGTGCCGAGGAGATGGAAGAGAAGGTGGTCCCTCTGCTGAAGAAGGAGATGGCCCGCCACGCCCTGCTGCGGGAGTCCTGGGAGGCAGCCCGGGGGGCCTGGGAGCACAAGCGCCCAGGGCTCCCCTTGCCCCCTGGCTTCAAAGCGCAGCATGGAATCGCCGTCATTGTCTATACCAACTCATCTAACACTTTGTACCGGGAGCTGAACCAGGCAGTGCGGACCGGTGGCAGCTCCCGGGAGTTCTACATGAAGCACTTCCCCTTCAAGGCCCTGCATTTCTACCTCACCCGGGCCCTGCAGCTGCTGCAGGGCAGTGGGGGCTGCAGCAAGGGACCCGGGGAGGTGGTGTTCCGAGGCATAGGCACCCTCCACTTTGAACCCAAGAGACTGGGTGACTCTGTCCGCTTGGGCCAGTTTGCTTCCAGCTCCCTGGATGAGGCAGTGGCCCGCAGATTTGGGAATGCCACCTTCTTCTCTCTAAGGACTTGCTTCGGGGCCCCTATCCAGGCCTTGTCTGTCTTTCCTGAGGAGCGTGAGGTGCTGATCCCCCCACATGAAGTCTTCTTGGTCACCAGGTTCTCCCAGGATGGAGCCCGGAGCCTGGTGACTCTCTGGAGCTATAATCAGACCTGCAGCCACTTTAACTGCGCCTATCTGGGTGGTGAGCCATGCATGAGGGAAGCAGGAACCGGCAGGGTGGGGGAAATAAGCCAGCACGCCCCTTCGGGACACCCGCTTGGTTCATGGGGGAGTTGAGGGCTAGAAGTCCGCTGGAGTTGCTGTTCTCTGTGACAGGTTCAGCCAGCTCCTAGAAGGTCTTAGTGTTTTCTGGATCTATGAGCATTCTCAAGTGATTCTGTGAATGTTCTCAAAATGTTCTATCCGCTGTACTGTCTAATTGACCACAAGAACCCGGTTGAGGTTGATAAGCAGAGGAAAGTGACAGGGGTGTTGCTTCAGATCTCAGGAGGCCCTGGGCTTAATGGGGTTGATAGGACGTGTATATGGTGTTCCTAAGTGCTGAGGCAGGGACGGATGGAGGAGCAGCAGGGGCCCGCCCGGGAGCGGTGATGGATCAGCAGTCTGGGGAGATTTCCCAGGGGCAGGAAGAGGAAAGAAAGTCAGAAGTCAGTGTTTAGGAGAAGGGAAAGCTGGATGGAGAAGGGGAATGGCCCACGCCAGGGCCTGGTGGGAAGGGAAGCTTGGGTGTGAGGACCTACCCACGCCAAAGGCCCACCGTGCCGTCTGTTGCAGGGGAGAAGAGACACAGCTGTGTGTCTGCACAAGGTGAGTAGCCTGCTGCCCCCTCCCTCAGCTGCTTCAATGCCCCCCAGCCCTGCTGACCCCTCACCTTCTCTTCTCTCCAGCAGGAGGGCAGCCAGATTCCACCTCCAAGGGGGACTTCTCTCTGCTTTCCTGGAAGACCCTGCTCTTGACCCCTGAAAGCCCATTGTCTGCCACTAGGAGTCGTAGGAACTCATGATCTTCCATTGAATGAGGGGGCTTCGAATGGCCTCGAAGCGGGAACGTGGTTTCGGACCCAGCCCTAGCAGCCATTTCCCCAGGGATGGGGACCTACCCAGCCATCTCCCCTCCCAACCAGGATGTGGGGGGATCTGAGGCCCTGGCAGGATGGAGGGAGCCCTGCTAGGTGGTAAGGATTCCCTGGGACAAGCAAGGGTGGTACTATGATGGCCACTCAATTAAACAGTATTGCAGTGTGGTGACATCACATGTCCTGACTGGTTTATTCCATGAGACGAGACCATCTGCCCTGCTCTGGCCCTTGTGAGACTCAGAGCCTGACGGCCTAAAAGGATGACTTCTTGATCACTCCTAGACATGGTCCCCTGTGCAGATCCCTGTCACAAACCAGAACTTGCAAACCCAGAAGCTTTAACAGCCAGAGATTCCTCACAACCTCCCTGAAGGAAGAAAGGAAGGAAGGGGGACAGATGGATTCACTGGCCCATTTGTCAGATGAGGAATGCAAAGCCAAGGAAGGAAGCAACTTGCTCAAGGTCAAAGAGTTAGTATTGAAACCAGGCTCCCTTCCTCCCAGTCCAGAAGTCTTTCCATGAAAGATCTGAAAGAACTCAAAGTAGGAGCCTAAGCCCCAGACACCTGGGACCCCACAGCAAGACATTTCTCTCTGTCCTGCTCCCACAGGAGCCCATTTCAAGGGTGAGGGGAGGGAAATCTCAAAACCTGAAGAGACAGAGGTTCTTACACACTCTGGAGGCATCTGACATCCAGAACAGAAACTTTATTGAGGCAAGTAAAGCATCAGAGTCTTCTAAATGACACTTACCCTCACCCATCTAGGCGGCTCTACCTAGCAACAGAAGATGGGACCCTCCCACTGTATTAAGACCCCGCCTTGATCCCCAAATCTTTCTCCTGGGGCAGGTCTCCAGCTGTCTCTGATTCTTGCTCCCTGTGCACTAACACGTGAGCTGGGGAGGAAGGGCCAGACTCTCCGGAAGCTGGAGTCTTAGCCCCTCGAGCATCCTGAAGCCCAGTTTCTGAAGGTACCTGGGTCCCCACAATCCCTGGCACTGTCAGCTCTGGGGTTTCAGGGATGGGGGGGCCCAGATTCTGGAAGCTGTTATGCACTCGGGTGATGTAGTGACTGAGGATGCTGGCACCTTCGGGTGTTCGGGGTGTCCCTCCCTCTGCCAGAGTCCTCCGCACACCAGCCACCTCGCTTTGCAGGCGAGACACAGTCTTGGTCAGCTCCGTCAGTCTGTTGCCCAGGTCTAGGGTTTGGGGGAAGTTGTTGATGGGGAGGTGTCTCAGAAGATGAACCTGCCCTGAACCACTTCTCCCCTCACAACAGAACCCCAGGGGACATCCTGCCTACGGGTCCTGAGGGAGTAGAACTGGAGAAAGTGAGAGACTGGTTCGTGGGCTGGGGAGTCAGGAGCAGGCAGAGTCTGGGGTGGATGAATCTGAGAGGGACTGAGATGGTCATGAGTTTAGAAGATACAAAGAAGGAAAGTTTTTTGGGCCAGAGAAGGGATCAGGAGTCACAGGGATGGGCAAGTTTTTAGTGGGTAGAGATTCGGTCTCTGCCCTTGTCAGCCCTGTTCCCATCTACCCATCCTCAGGGCCAAGGTTGAATTACACCTCTGCTTTCTCCAATTTCTGGTCCCCTATCCTTCTACCTTTCCGCCAGCCTCTCAAAATAGTAGCTTCTCTATCTCCCTTGGGCTCCCATTGCAATTTGGTTCTCTCCTGACTAAGCCCTATCTGCCTACAAAGATGGTTTCTCTGTCTCACCAGACAGAAAGCTGCCCGCCCCCCAGCCCCGTGTCTCTGCTCTACACCACCCCCCTCCCTCCAAGATGAGGCTGGAACTAAGGGGACGTGGTGATGAATGTTGATTGAATGAGTGAATTAGAGACTGAGTGAATGAACGAAAAATGAGTTAAGTGAGTGAGCCAATGGGTAAGAGAGTGAATGAGTCAACGAACACAGGAACGAAGGATTGAATGAAATGAGTGGAATAATATCTGAATGGCTCAGAGTCATTGAGTAGGAAGGCCACTCTGCAGGGTGGAAGCCTGGTGTGTGGTATTTATTCCCACAATGCAACGGGGAAGGCTTGGGGGTGAGCCACTAACCTTTCCGCCTGGTCTCCTCAAACTCCCGCTGGGCTGTCTCTATGTAGCGCTGTACCAGGGCCTTGATGACTCGGAGGCAGTAGGATCCGTTCTCTCCTTTCCCAGGCCCTGCCCCTGCCCCGGGATTGGCCTGGGATGGGAAGACCAGAGGGTGAGAGAGACTCTACCCACCCCAGCCATTCTGTAAATCATTGTGTCCTCCCCCAGACGATAAAGGATGGAGGCCAAGTCTGCAGACGTTTCTGGCCCTGGAGGCCACATAGCTAGACCCTGCCCTGGTGCAGTCCCGGAAGGCAGAAGGAGGTCGAAGCTGAGCAAAGGCTGAGTGGAAGAGAGCTGGGGTGGGCAGGTGAGGGGTGGAGTGTGGTGCAGAGGGCGGTGGGGGGCAAAGACAAAAATGTTGAGTCAGGCACAGGTGAGTTCTCTCTCCTGCCACCAACCCTACCTTGGTTTTCTTGAGTTAGTCCAGGTTAAGCCTGCCCTTCAAACGCTGCAGAGGGGGAAACTAGGGAATGTGGGGAGGCGTCAGCATGGAAATCATCATGCAAATTGGAATGATTGGTTTGGGGTCCAGGTATAGGCCCCGCAACAGTACCAAGAGGGCCAGCAGGCCATATGGATGGGGCAGACAGTGGAGAGAGAACAGAGGTGTAGCAAGCAAAGCGCTAGACTGGGGAGCTGTAGGCCCAAATCCCAGCTCAGTCACTTAGCAGCCCTGCGCCTCAGGCAAGTTATTCAATTTCTTCAGGCCTGAGGGTCTCCAAATTGAAGACTGAAATGGTAGTAATGCCTACTTCTCAGGTCAATACTTCCCTGGCAGAGAGTAGGGGCTCTCTAAATGCTTAGGAAAGAATTATTTTTATCTAGTTTTATCTTCTCTCTAAATATTTTGTAGTTAGCATATTTACTGATAAAAAGCAAAGCATTTTATTAAATATTCTCAGGGGAAAGGTGGGATTGACCAAGCTGGGGCAGGCAGAAGTATGAGAAAGAATGATAGGCCTTTTACAGCTACGGAGTATATAAAGCATTTTCCTTGTATAAAATAAGGAATAAGAACGTAGGGAGGCCGTTTCCTGAGGATGCAGGACAGGTGGGAAGGAACATCTGATTGGAACAGAAGACGCTAGCGAGGTGGGGGCAGCTGGGAGAAGGGTGGGACTCCAGTGGGGGAGATCCCAGGCAGCTAGTGTGGGGGGGTCCGGCTGGACACAGTGGCTCTGCCCATCCAGAACTGGGCACAACTTCAGCTGAAGAAGCAGAGTCTCATCCTAGGGTGGAGCAGCCCTGACAGACGGTCTGCACGTAGGCATCTGGCAGCCTGGACAGGAACAGGAAGTGACCGGGGGAAAAGGGCGGTAATTCCAGAATTTGGAGGCAGAGGTCCATTAGGGTGAAGGAGGTGTCCACACGGGATTGCCCGGAGCCAGGGAGAGGGGGGAGTCCCGGGCGTTTTAGTGTCTTGTAAGCGTCCTGTTTTCCCCATGCTGAGCACATGCAGTTTCCTGTGCTGAGAACTGCCCTCTCCACTATCTGCCCACCGACCTCCTGTTTACCCTTCAGGGTTCTGTTGTGCTCTCAAGGGCTCTGGGAAGCTCCCTGGTTCCTGAGTCTGGATCTGGGGCCTGTCCGCTGTGCTCCTGGAGCGCTCTGCGCTTCTCTCTCTCTACCGTGGGCTTGTCCTGTGCAGTTACCGTTCGTTTCCTTCTGCGACGCTAGACTGGCAACACCCGGAGGGACCACCATTATGCAGATCTTTATTTCCAGTGGAGGTGTTGGTAAGTGTTTGTTGAACAAACTATGGACCAATCAGGGGATCCAGGGACCTCAGAGCTCCAGAGTTGGCCTGTGGCCCCCAAAGAGCTGGCCCGGAGTCCCTGGCTTAGAGAGATCCTCAGGTAACACGTTTTAAAGGGAACAGAGAGGAACCCCCGACGGACCTGGCCTTAACGCTGGTCTGAAATAGGCTGGGGCTCCCACTCCAAGCCTGGGTCAGGGAACAGATAGCAAGAGGTAAGGGAGCCAGCCCTTAGAGGCTCGGCCTCCTCTCTCAGGCCTCTATCAGCTGTTTAATTTCCCAGTTTGTGGGGCATTTTCCCTTGGTTTCTTAATTTTTTTTTTTAATCAATTTTTTCTTGGCTCAGTTTAGGGCAAAGAAGTTTGTCTGAAGTCTGGAGCTTTTTTTTTTTATAAAATAAAATTTATAAAATTTATTTTATTTTTCTTTTTTATTATATAAAAATTTTGTCTAATAATAGTGATAAAAATATAATACTGAGGGGCACCTGGGTGGCTCAGTCAGTTAAGTGTCTGCCTTCGGCTCAGGTCATGATCCCAGGGTCCTGGGATGGAGCCCCACATCGGGCTCCCTGCTCAGTGGGAAGCCTGCTTCTCCCTCTCCTCCCCACTGTGCCCTCTCTGTCTTTCTCTCAAATAAATAAATAAAAATCTAAAAGAAAAAAAGCTTTAAAAAGTAATAATACTGAAAAGGATTGCTTGGGAGAGTAGGGGTTTCCTGACGCTTCTGTGGCTCAGCGGGTGCTGGAGTGGCTACCTAAGGTTGCAGGACAGGTCTGAGCCAAACTGGGTCCCCATGGCTTGGGAGCAAGGCAGTATGGATTTCTGTTTAAGCCGGGTGACCCACGGTTGGAAATTTGGGAAACGTCCAGAGCCAGGAACAGGGAAGGGCAGCCAGGTGCGAGAGGAGGACATAGGAAATGGCTTTGTGGGGAACGTACCAAAAAGACAAAGAGTGTGCAGACAAACAGGCGGTGCAGACAATACAGTTGGAGGCCCGGCGTGACAAAGCCCAATGACAAGCAGAGGACGTACTCACGTAGGTAGGGACTGGCGGATAGTCTGGCTTCTTGGTTTGGCAGCAGGAACAGCAACAGCAGATGAAGCGGAAACTTTTCCTGAGGGATTCGGAGGGGCCAGAAAGCGGTCAGTCAGGGGACGGGGCCTAGGGAGCTGGGGGGGGGGGCAGCTGGGTGCTTGGGAGGCGGGGAGTGAGAGCTCTGAGGGTATCACCTGAGCAGGTAGAAGAGGGCCTTGGGGGAGGGCAGGATGTTGAAGGGCACAGGCAGCGTCAGGCCCTCCCGGAAGTAGGAGAGGTAGAGCTTGGAGCGAGCGAACTTCCACTCCACATCCGCGTCGTCCTGCGGCCAGGAGGCAGGGGCTCTGCAAGGGCCACTTTGGTACCCAGCCCCCCTGCCCGCCCCGTCTGCCTCCAGCGCCCCTGGTCTCCACGCCCCTTCTTCTGCGGTGTGCCCACCGCCGTCTTCTCCCCATTCCCATCTATCACCACATTCTCCTGCCTGGCTCCCCCTTCCCTCTCTTCCTCCCCATTGTCTTTCATCCTCTGACATCCAGTTCCTGCCCAGGCTCTTCTCCAGCCACAAACCCTAGCCCTTCCATCTTCCCTCTCGCTCCTCGTGTTCCCATCTACTTTTCCACAGCGCACCCTTCCTCCCAACCAGGAAGGGGAAAGAGCACCAGACTTGGGTCTGGAGAAACGAGTCGCCATTACTAAGACCCTCATTTTAGAGATGAAGAACACGAGGCCTGGCAGGGAACCCTTGCCTCAAACCACAAAACAAGAGTGGAGGCCGAGTGGGAAGCCAAGTGTTGGGACTCCTTGCATTCTTTTCCTCCCCACCCCCGGGTCCCTTCTTCTCCCTGGCCTCAGCGGGCCCCAGCTCACCTCAATCTTCTGGAAGGAGTTGGTAATCATGGCAATGAGCATGTTGAGCAGCACGATGACCATGACGATGGTAAAGATGCCGTAGAGGGCCCGGCCCACGAATTCAGGCACCAGAAACTGAGGCATGTCTACGACGTGGTGCTCCTCCATGCCAAACATGGTCCAGAACAGAAACTGGAATGTCTCGTTGAAACTGGTATGCAGGGCCAAGCAAAGGATAGGCTGTGAGGGGTGGGAGGAGAGCCTGAGTGCCACCCAGACACACTCAGTGCCACCTCCTCACCCTCCAGGACTCAGCCAAGGGTGTTCTGGTTCCAGGAAGCCCTTTGGACCATCCTGGCCCATACTGACTCTTGTCATTTCTGAGTTCACACTCATTTTTTCAGTAAACCAATATTTATTGACCATATAGTAGTGCCAAAGGTGCTAAGGATGTAGCCTTGAGAGAGCGGGGGCATGAAGACCAGTTAAGAACTTGTCATGGTTGGGGTGCCTGGGTGGCTCAGGCGGTTGGGTGTCTGACTCTTGATTTCAGCTCAGGTCATGATCTCGGAGTTGTGGGATCGAGCCCGGTGTAGGGCTCTGCGATGAGCATGGAGCCTGCTTGGGATTCTCTCTCTCCCTCTCTCTCTGCACCCTCTCCTGGCGTGTGCATGCTGTCTCTCTCTCTCTAAGAAAGAAAGAAAGAAAAAAAGAAAGAAAGAGAAAGAAAGAAAGAAAGAAAGAAAGAAAGAAAGAAAGAAAGAAAGAAAGAAAGAAAGAAAGAAAGAAAGAAAAAGAAAAGAAAAGAAACTTGTCATGGTCTAGGTGAGAGGGGATGGTGATTTGGACCACAGCAGCGGCAACTCCAATGCCGCCTCTTCCAGGAAGCCCCTCTGAACTCACTTCTCTACTCCCAGTCGAATGTGTATATATCTGTTAGTCCCTCACAGACCCGACTACATTCTCCCTCCTCTTGCATTAATTTGTGAATCCGTCTTACTCCGTCCATCTCAGCGCCAGTTCAGGCCTCCATTACTGCAACCGCCCCTGTGGCTGGTCTCCGGCCTCAGTCTCTTGTTATTCCATCCTCCACACGGCATCCAAGGTGTTCTTTCTAATAGCTGATTGGAGGTATTGTACTTCTGCTTGTCAAACTTTAAATGCTCCTAATTGCTCTCAGTCCAGATGCCTACCATGCAACCTCCCGGAGACGGTTAGCAGAAATGTCTTTAACTGAATTAGGTGTCACGCATGAATGAACAGCACGGGAGGGCTCATGCTGTCTGTGCCACTGTGCAATGACTGGTGGCACCAGGACCCACGAAGCAGGCTGGCATGAGTGGTTGCTGCCCCTGGTGTTAAGACTCATAGTTGAAACTGTGCAAGCTCAGTTCCTTTAAGCTAGCATCCTGAAAGTGGGACGTGAACAAATGTTCTTAGTAAGAGAACTGGTCTGAATAAAGCCTCCATTCACGCTGGAACCAATGACAAAGCCTTGACCAATATCCACAGGCCCTAGCATGTCTCCTTCGGCATCATCAATGAAACCATCCCATAGTTGCACTCATGAAGAATTTATAATGGAATCATTGCCTGAAAGGCCACCGGGAGCAACCTGGCCAGCCTGAGAAAGCCCAAGCTTCTCAGGAGGACATTCATGAGCTCCGTGACCCGGCCCCTCTACCCTCTCCAGCTTCCTCTCTCTCAGGATTGCCTCCACATGCCAACCGTGGAAGACATCTTGCGATTCTTCAACCAGATGCCCCAGCTTTGGTGCATGTTCCCTTTCTGCCCAGGATGCCCTGCACCTTCTCTGAAGCCCATAATCATTAGAGGTGGAGTCCAGATACTCCCTTCTCTATGAAATCTTTCCTGATTACCCAAGGCAGAGGAAGGGGCTCTCCCCTCTGGGGATCCTCAACATAAGCCCTCTTTCCTCACAGCACTTCGTGCCCCAGATTGAGCTTATTTGTGCACACTGGCTATCTTTGTCATGAGACTGGGTCTGGTTCACTGCCTCTGTCTCTGCTTCCAGTGCTGGGGATAGGACTTACTACGAAGAAGGTGTCAGTAAATGGGTGTGAACTCAACAACAATAACAAAAAGCGCACCACAACTGAATGACAAGGTGAATGGACATAAAATGTGGGCAAACGAACGAATGTACAATGAGTGAATGAATAAACAAATACAAGAATTATTGGCCATATTTGGGAAGAACTGAGCATCAAAAAGAATAATGAACTGTAATGGATTCTTAAAAAAAAGTCTTTGTGTCCTTAGTGACTTTCAGAAAAGAAGAGAGCACTTCTTTATAGAAGGACACCACAAATAAATGTAGAAAGAACAGCAGTAGAAGATCACCAAGATTCATCTAGGGATGCTAAAGCCACAAAGTCAAAGTTGCGAGGGAACAGGTTAGTCACATGGTCTCCACAGATCTTTCCATTGCTAAAAGAGCATCCTTAGTAACTTTGCAGTGAAGAGGTTTGCTAGGCCAGTAGGCCTACCAATGGGCTACACTGACATCTTCTGTCTCCTGATGTGATGCAATGGAAAACCCCCATCATCAACTAGGTTGAATTCTGCCAAAATTGCTTAACTTGAATCTTACCACAGGAACTAGTCTGATAAATCCCAACTATGGAACACTCTCTACAATATACCTTGATCTGTTCTTAAAAAAAGTTCATTTGTCATGAAAGACAAAGAAAAGGTAGAGGGTGTGTTGCAGATCAAAGGAGACTAAAGAGGTAATGACAACAAAATGTAACACATGACTCCAGATTGGATTTCAGATTTTTAAAAAGCTAGAAAGACTTTTTCCTGGCAGGGGGATGGGGGCGCAACTGGGGAAATTTGAGTAAGAACTGCACAGTAAATAATAATTTGGGATCAATATCAAATTATTTGTTTATTTTTTATTTTTTTTGGAAAGTAAGCTCTATGCCCAACATGGGGTTTGAACTCATGACCCTGGGAGAAAGAATCACGTGGAGTGTAGAGCCTACTTAAAAAAAAAGAAAGAAAAATAAATTTAAAAATTTAAGATTTTATTTATTTGAGAGAGAGAGAGAGAAAGCGTGTGCGAATGCATGAGAGCCTGACATGGGGCTCGATTCCAGGACCCTGAGATCATGACCTGAGGTGAAGGCAGACGCTTAACTCACTGAACCTTAACCAACTGAACCACCCAGGTGCCCCAAAATAAATTAATTTTTTGAGTGTGATAATGGTTTTTTGGTTATGCTCTTAGGAAATCTCCTGAAATATTTAGGGATGAAGTGTCATGATGTTTGCAACATACTTTTTAGATGTTTCAAGGAAAAAAAAAAGAATAAAGAGAGCAATAGACGGAGCAAAATGTGACAAAATATCATCAATTGATGGAGTTAGGCAGAGGGTATATGGGTGTCCACTGTGCTTTTAACTGTTTCATAGGATTGACATTTTTCAAAATAATAAGTTTGGGAAGAAAGTGAGTAAATGAATGAGTTAACAAACAAATGAATAAGTGTGAATCGATGAGAGAGTGAATTAATTATTGCCCAAACAAGAGATTAATTATGAGTGAATAGACGGGGAAGGCAGAGGTGGTCACTAAGCTCTAGGCTGCTCCGTCCCAGACTCCCACCTGCCCATCCTGCTTCTGCCCCAGCATACTTGCCCAGCCGCTCCGTCTCCTGGTAGGGCACATAGATGTTGTTGAGACCACAGAGGAAGGCGGTCAGAATGATCATGAGGATGAACATGAACCTGGCAGGGGAGGGGAAGAGGAGGGGTCAGAGAAAGTCTCCACCTTTGGAGAAGTCAGGTTCTGGGAAGAGGGATCGGGCGATGCCCTCCCAAACACAGTATCTCTTGACAAGTATTCAGTTTGGACTATTAAGAATAGAGAAAGTAGGGATGGGAAAGGAGAAGTCATTTAAAATGGTGCCAGGGGCACCTAGGTGGCCCAGTCGGTTGAGTATCTGGGTCCTGATTTCGGCTTAGGTCATGATCTCAGGGTCCTGGGATCGAGCCCCTTGTTGGGGGTCTGTGCTCAGCAGGGAGTCTGCCTAAGGATTCTCTCCCTCTCTCCCTGCCTACCTCCCCTCCCCCCACTCATATGCACACATGCTCTCTCTAAAATAAATGAATAAATCTTAAAATAAATAAATAAATAAATAAATAAAATAAAATGGTGCCAAAGCAGGAGCTCTTCCTTGAGAATGAAGGGTATTGAGTTGAAGCAATCAAATCTGGGGATGGGCCAGTCTCCCAGGCAGGGACTGAAATGCTGAGATGTGGTTCAAGGATGAGTGAACCTTGAGTCCTATTGCACAGGATTTACCATCAGCAGAGTTAGAGCCAGAGGTGAGCATGGGTTAGGCTACAACAGGGGTGGGGTGGGGGAGGGGGAGCTGGGTGGCAGAGGGCTAGGGAATTTTATAAGGAGATCCAGTGGAGTCTATGACAGGGGAGGATGCTCTGAGCAGGGATAGTACCCACCGGATCATGTCGTCAATCATCTTGCCAATGGAAATCTGCAGAGTGCCCAGTGACTCATGGGCCGGCAGAATGTAGGCCAGACGGGTGAAGCTGAGCATGCTGGTGACAGCAAAAAGCACCTCCGCCAAGAACTGGGGGTCCTCGGTGTGCCACTCACTTCGCTCTGTGTGGGGTGGAATGGGGGCTGAGGCTGAGAGCCAGGGGAGAGAAGGGATTGGGGGAGTCAAGCTGAGTCAGGGGGCACTCACCAGCTGTGGTGAAATAGTGGCAGGCAGCCCCATCCGGGGCATCCCGGCAGTGTGCGTGGGCAAGCCCGGCCAGAAGGAGGCGCAGTGCGAAGGCCGCCAGGTACAGGGACAGGATGACCATGTCAAGGAAGTTCCACCAGTCCAGGAGGTAACTGCGCAGGCCCTCGATCCACACCTCCTTGCACTCAAACCACAGGAAGCCTGAAGGAGGTGGTAGGGGGAGAGCTAGGTTATGGTGTGGGGGCACCTACCCACGGGGGGCGGAGAGCTAAACTATCACGGGGACAGAGTTGATAAAGCATAAACATGCAATCTACATAAGGACAAAATGATCTTCCGTGAAAATAAAAACTCCTGGGGCGCCTTGGTGGCTCAGTGAGTTGAGCCTCGGACTCTTGATTTTGGCTCAGGTCATAGTCTCAGGGTCGTGAGATGGAGCCCCGTGACAGGCTCTGTGCTGGGCGTGGAGACTGCTTAAAATTCTCTCTCCCTCTCCCTCTGCCCCTCCCCACCTTGCTCCTGTGCTCTCTCTCAAACAAACAAACAAATAAAAGCCTCCTGGCTGATGCAGACTCATCTGTGGTGTGGCCTGCATTGATGACCCCAGGCAGCTGATATGTATAAACTATACCTGGGAGAGGCTGGGACTGGGAGGGAATGATTTAAATCTGTTTCTCCCTGCCTTCCACCGAACAAATACTGGACAAATATTTCGAGAATATTGATTTGAAGGGGCTCCAAATTACCTGCCTGCTCTGAGAGCCAGACCTGGGGATGGTGGTGGTTACGGGAGCTGGACCCTATTAGCCAGGTAATCCTGCTGCTTTGTACCCTTCTCCATTCCTTAGATATAAGGGTGTGCTGTTTCCGTCTGCCTAGAAGGCCCTTCCACACCTGTTTGAAGCCAGGCTCACCTTTATGGCCCAGGTCAAATACTACCTCCTCTGCGAAGCCTTCCCTACGCAGGTGGGGTGAGTTGCCCCTTGCACTTGGCTCTCACAGCTTCCGTTAGATCTCTGTGATGCCATCAACCATGGGGCACTGCGGCATATCTCTTCCTGGGTCTGTCTCCCCTCACTTTCCCTGAACTTTGCACCCCTTAAGGGCAGGGACTCTGTCTGATTCATCTCCTTGTCCACAGTGCACAGCGCAAGGCCTAGGAGTCACTATTAAACCAACATTCATTAAGCTCCTACCATGTGCAAGTGGGGCCTGGTGGTGAATAAGACAAATACAGCTCCTGGCCTCCCAGGATGCCAGCGAGGGAGACAGGCAAGTAGCCCAGTGGTTACAATCCAGTGTGGTAAATGCTCAGATTGAGGAGCAGGGGAATAGAGAGGCTGTTTCGGGAGTGGTTAGAAACGGATCCTCACCCTGATTTGGGGGCCAGGGAAAGCTTCTCAAAGAAAATGACCTTTAAGCCGAGATAGGAAGGAGGGGCGGGGCAAGCCGGCCAGGTGACAGGGCAGTGTGGGCAGGGACCGGGGCTGGGAGACTATTCTGTGAGCCTGGGGTAGATGTTGCACGGGGGGATGGAACCATATTTAATTGATCCTGGCTTCACTCACAGTAGGGTAGCAACAAGCACTTAGTGCATGAAGAAATGCAGAGTTTGGTTTCTTAAGACGTTTCTTCCCCCATGGGCAGGAACAGAATTGGCTTTATTTCCACTTAGCATAGGTCCATCATGTTTAGTAAATCACTGGATGGGAAACTTTTCCTCTTGGACTGCTCTTGTTTTCTTCCCCAGAGTTTCTTGGCCAGATTTCCTTTCAGTCATCATGGCCTTGGTACAAGGTGGAGCAGTGGACTTGGTCTACTGCTAGCTCGGGGAGGTTTGCTAACTAAGCTAGAGCTGAGTGAGGGGAGGACGGCCGAGGAAGCGGCCAACAGCCCAGCCCGCCGAGCTGACCGGCCAGAGGCTAGGTAGAGCTCCGGGGATTCTTGTAATTGCCTTTGCTGAATTGTTTAAGAATACTTGATTCTGCTCTAGAAGAAACCAATGGAATGAATGAAACTTATACACTGAGCATAGATAAGTTAGTTATTTGGGTGACGTGTTGAACAAATAAAATGAGTAGAGCATGTGTGTGTGTGAACATACATGGAAAGGGATGGATAGACTCTAAATATTCATGATATACTGAATATACATGCGGCAGAGGAAGCCCTCAGGACTCACCAGCTTTTAAGTCAGCTACCCACTGGTAATACCCGTTCTGGCCCTCTGTGTCCTTTGTACAAGGATTGCAAAGGAAACACAGAGCTGCCCTTCAGGATGATTAGCAAGCCTCAGCTGTGGCCAAACATACTTGCCCCCACGTCTCTCCCATAGATGAAGTGTTGGGGCCAGGCAACCTCTGGCTGTTGTAGCCCCTGCTTGGACCTCAACTCTGCTCCCCCTAACCACACCATCCTAAGCATACCATTTAGGGATTTAATAAACTGTACAACTTAGGCATCTCAATTTGGTCCATGAGCCATTCTGTTCCATGACTTTTGGGACTAGACTGCCTGCTGGTGTACTGGCAGGCTACCATGACACCAGGGTAACTTCCCACCTGACACTATGGACCCGTGTCTTATTTGTGAGAGGATAGGGATGTCCAGAGTCTTATCACAGGGCTTGCTCAGGGAGTCTATCACAGGGATGGATCCCCTAGGGGTGAATGGAAAAGGTCCTTTGGTGTGGGAGAGCCCAGGGGGGTTTGGTTATATGTTCAGGGCACATCCACAGGGAGAGGGCCCCCTCATTGGAGTACTTATTTTGAAGAACAGCAAGGAAGCCCACCAAGGGGATAGTTACAAAAAAAAAAAAAAAAAAGGCCCCACACATGTACCTGTGACCCAAACCATGTGTAGGGAAGTCTCCCAGATGCTCTGGCTGCGGCCGCGGAAGGTACTCAGCTGTGTCTCCATGGCCAGGGACTCGCCCAGCAGGAAGATGAGGAACCACAGATAGGAGGCGGAGTGCAGCAGGAACTTCAGCACCGGGATCTTCAGCAGGCGGCCCAGCTTGGGGGCAAGGAGGGAAAGTGTGGCTCTCAGAGACCTGTCACATCTCCCCCCTTCCTGGGAGAACTTCCAGACCCTTCCTTTCACACATGCACGTATTCAGGCATTTATTGAGAATGTACTACATTTCATATCTACTTCCTTCACAACTGTACGAGTATTACCCTTCTCCGTTTTTTCAGCTAGGAGACTGAGGATCATAGAAGTGAAGGAACTTCCCCTTGGAGGTCCCACAGGCTCCTCGAGTTTAAGCTCAACCGAGGTAAAAAATAAATTCATCATCTTCTATCCCAAACTTCTTCCTTCTCGTCCTCCCGTGTCCCCATCTCCCTAACTCCTGCCCCACCCCCTCCATCCTCATGCCTCTAGTAGAGAGAACTTTCCAAAATACACAACTAATGGGATCACTCCCTTGATTCAAGTCCTACACTGGCTTCCATCACTGCTTATAAGGCTCTGCTAGATCTGGCTCCTGCCTGCTTCCCACCACTTGCTATTTCTACTTATGCTTTAGCAACACAGACATTCTTTCAGTTTCACTAATCCTTTATGTTTTCCCTCCCCTGGGCCTTCCAACATCCTGCTCCTGCTCCCTGGAGCATGGCTCTCCCTGTTCCTCAGCTGGCTAACATCGCTTGCTCTTCATTAAACCCCCAGGGGCAGGCATAACGCCCGGCTCACAGCAGGGTTTCAAGGAGATACTTGTTGAGGTGAAGGAATAAAAACAACTGGGTCCATAAAGGCCCTCAAAGAACCTGTAGGCTGGGGCGGGGGTCTCTTTAGGAGAGTATGGGGTTGTACATAAACATCAGGCTTTGGAGGCTGAGAGACCTCAGTTTAAATCCTGACTGTGCTGTTCCTGTGTCCCCCGGACAAAAAGAGCACTTCTGTTCTCCGTGCCTTCTCTATAAATCAGCATCAGACCGACTTCCCAGGGCCACTTCAGGTGACTCAATGAGCATATTAGCAAAGCGCTCAATAAATGGCAGTTATCATTAACTTTATTCCCAGTACCCGGGACTTGGGCGCCAGCCAGTAGCCAAGGCAGAGGAAGGGCATGGTGAGGAAGATGAGGAAGGCGACAAAGAGCTTCCAGATGGTGGTGCTTCCACGCCAGCCCGCCAGGTTCCCACACCAGATGGAGGACAGGACTTGTTGGCAGATGGGGTGTGCTACAAACTAAGCAGAGAGGGCGCATGAGCAGAGTGGGTGGTTACCAGGCAGGGAAGAGAGGGAGGGAGCCAGCTGGGTATGTAGTCCTTCCTTCCCTGCCACAAAGATTGAGTCATATTTCTTTTCTTCTCAGGCCAGCCAGCTCAGAAGAAAGGCAACTCATTTGCCATGTGACCTTGGGCAGACCCCAGACCCCACCCCTCTTTGGGTCTTGGTTTCCTAGTCTATGAAAGAGAAGCTGAACTCGAAGATTTTTCTGCACTCTCCGGATCCCACTTTTTTTTTTTTTTTGAGTAATCTCTGTACCCAACATGGGACTCAAACTCAAAACCCAGAGATCAAGAGTCCAACGTTCTACTGGCT